>NC_134361.1:194860812-195233937 GCF_048569485.1 Anomaloglossus baeobatrachus
AATCCTATGACTGATCCGAAGAAAGGGGCTCTTCCAATAGGGCACTTCAGAGCCCTGTGCTCTGGATGTGAATGTTATTGGATTCGGACAAAATCATGGGGTTCAGCTGTAATTCTAGTGTGGTAGGGTATCCCCAAATATAAAAGTGATGCTAGGCTATGACAATTATATCATCATTAGCTTTTATATACTACAAATGGTCTTCTAAACTTGAAGAAAGCCTAATAAGATAGGAAATTAAGGTTGGTGCCCAATATTCCATTTCCATATATTAGAATGATATATCAGGAGACGTACTAGGGGATGTACCAAGAGATGTGCAGGACACAAACCGGGAGATATACTGGGAAAAATGGGAGATGAGTGCAACGGGAGATGTACCAGGGGATGTACCGGGAGATGGGTCAAGAGATGTACCGGACAGGGGTGGGCATACAATTGGTGCAACTTGTGCAACTATACAGAGGCCTAAGGGGTAAGGGGGCCCATTTCCACCTCCAAAGCAGGTTGAATTGTAAATTATGATGAACTATTGAACTCCAAATGGCCTATATAATGTTCTTGCACAGGGGCCTCTTTTATCTGTCTCCGCTCCTGGTACCAGGATGTATTGGGGAATATACCGAGACATGTGACAGATATATGTACTGGGAGATGTGCTGGGAAATGTGATGGCAGATCTGCTGGGTATAATGTATCAGGAAATGTGGTGGGAGATGTGATGAGAGCTGTATCGGGAGGTGTCCCAAGAAATGTGTGGCGCCCTGGACCAGCCAGGTTGTCACAGGTACTAAAACATACACCCCCAACCCGAGACAGGCACATCAGCCAGACACAAAATCCTTGTTGCCTCCCTCCAGGGGCTGATGTCCACACCAGGTGGGGTGGAGCCAGGCGGTTGTCCCCACCCACTGAGGAGTTCACAGTCCTGGAGGCGGGAGAAGGAAGGCAGTTCAGTGGAGAGTTGAGTTGGAGAGTGGATGGAGAGGAGCAAACTGACCGTGTCCGGGTGTGTGGCCCGGCACTAAGAGCAAGGTTGGCAGACAGTGGTGGCCGTCTGCAGGAGAGGCGAATCAACGCGAACCGTAGGACCGGGGACGGGTGGTGGCCCGCCGGTACCGAACCAGGGAGCGAAGTGGAGCCAGCACAAACAGGCAGGGCCTACGGACCCCGACCAGGCTTGGAGTCACCATTAGAGGTGAAATCCGTCAGTGACCGGAACCCCAGGGGTTTCCTAACGCCAAGACCCGATTGAAGGCAACCGTCTGACCAGTAGAAGGAAATACAGCTACCGCCACAGCTAGAGTTCCAAGGGCCAGAGCCTGCGGGCAAAAGGGCTCCTCCAGCACATACACACGCTGGGGAGCGGGTTACTGGTGGGAATCCATCGGGACCGAACATACACAAAGGTGCAGGGAACGGCAGCCATCACCAACCGTCCGGGAGAAGTCACAGCAGCCAGCTGCGGGACCCGTCCATCCAGCCGTTTGGTTTACCAGAGACTTTGCGTACATTTGTGGCTGAGGGAGTACAACCGTGCCGTCCGGCACCACACTGCGCAGTCCAGGCGACCCTGCACCTTGCCAACCCTGCCTGCCCGTCGCCTCACCGGGCCCCGGGACCACCAACCCCTACCCACGGAGGGGGGGAAACAACATCCCAGCTGCTCCCTACCATCGCTCCCCGGATCCCCATCACCAGCAGCGGTGGTGCCCAACCTCACCACAACCCGTGGGTGGCGTCACGGACCAAATCCCTAAACCAAACTACCCCCTTTCACTCACGGGCGAGGAGCGCCGCTCGAGTCCCCGGATCCGGCCCACCGCTCGAGCCACCGAGCAGCCATCGCAGCAGCGCCGGACCCGAGCATTAGCGAGCGCAGCAGCGTCCTCCCCGCCCACGACAAATGTACTGGAAGATGTGACAGGAGATGTACCGGGAGATGCGATGGGAGATGTACCGGGAGATGTAACGGGAAATGTGAAGGGAGTAACAGGAGATGTACCGGGCGATGTGATGGGAGTTGTACTGGAAGATGAAACGGGGGGGGTGTACCGAGACAAGTACCAGGAGATGCGATGGGAGATGTACCGGGAGATGTAACGGGAAATGTGAAGGGAGTAACAGGAGATGTACCAGGCGATGTGATGGGAGTTGTACTGGAAGGTGAAACGGGAGGTGTACCGAGACATGTACCAGGAGATGTACCAGGAGATGTGACTGGAGATGTACCAGGAGATGTGAAGGGAGATGTAGCAGGAGATGTACCCAGAGAGTTAGCAGGAGAAATAACAGGAGCTGTATCGAGATATATAACAGGGGAATGTATCTAAATATTTATTACCACGCAATGTACCGGGAGATGTAGTGGGGATGTACCGGGAGATGTGAAGGGAGTAACAGGAGATATACTGGGAGATGTAACAGGAGATATACTGGGAGATGTGAAGGGAGTAACAGGAGATATACCAGGAGATGGGAAGGGAGTAACAGGAGATATACCGGGAGATGTGACAGGAGATATACCGGGAGATGTGAAAGGAGATTTACCGGGAGATGTGACAGGAGATGTACCGGGAGATGTGACAAGAGATATACCGGGAGATGTGACAAGAGATATACCGGGAGATGTGAAAGGAGGTGTACCGGGAGATGTGAAAGGAGGTGTACCGGGAGATGTGAAAGGAGGTGTACCGGGAGATGTGAAAGGAGGTGTACTGGGAGATGTGAAAGGAGGTGTACTGGGAGATGTGAAAGGATATATACTTGGAGATGTGACAGGAGATATACCTGGAGATGTGACAGGAGATGTACCGGGAGATGTGACAGGAGATATACCTGGAGATGTGACAGGAGATATATCGGGAGATGTGAAAGGAGATTTACCGGGAGATGTGACAGGAGATTTATCGGGAGATGTGACAAGAGATATACCGGGAGATGAGACAGGAGATATACCGGGAGATGTGACAGGAGATATACCGGGATATGTGAAAGGATATATACTGGGAGATGTGACAGGAGATATACCTGGAGATGTGACAGGAGATATACCGGGAGATGAGACAGGAGATGTACCGGGAGATGTGACAGGAGATATACCGGGAAATGTGACAGGAGATATACCGGGAGATGTGACAGGAGATGTACCGGGAGATGTGAAAGGAGATTTACTGGGATATGTGACAGGAGATGTTCCGGGACATGTGACAGGAGATGTACCGGGAGATGTGAAAGGAGATTTACCGGGAGATGTGACAGGAGATGTACCGGGAGATGTGACAGGAGATATACCGGGAGATGAGACAGGAGATATACCGAGAGATGTGACAGGAGATATATCGGGAGATGTTACAGGAGATTTACTGGGAGATGTCACAGGAGATATACCGGGAGATGTGACAGGAGATATGTAGGTCCCCACGGGGCAGGTGGTTAACCTACTCGTTGCCGAGCCTTTTTCGGGTCGGGTAGAAGATGTCACGGGTGGCCTTGACCAGTTCCGTTGCCCGGAGGCGTACAGTAAATAGGAGGAAGCGGGGTGTTTGGGGAGAGTTTGTCGTGACGCCACCTGTGGTATGCGGCCAGGGAGTAGCCGCCACTGCAGGATTCCTCGTCGGGGCAGGTGTTATGGCAGCTGGGATGGTATCGCTCCCCATAGGCGGAGTGAGCCCCAGGTGGATGATGAGGGTTTTAATGCCCGTTGGTGCCTAAGCACTGGGCGGCGACGCCGGTAAGGACGAGCCAATACAGTCTCTGGGTTCAAGGTGTAGTTTACTCACAGCTTTAGTCACCAACCTAGTAGCACTGGTCACTGCCATGATGGGCTCCGGTCATCCCAGACAGGTAGGGGGCCACCACAGGTGTTTTAGAAGAGAGTGAGAGAGAGAGTCCTGTTTCTAGGGTGTCCCCCTCAGCAGTAAGGTACCCTGGCTGAGCTGCCGCTCCAAGCCCCGGACCCAGTAAAGTCCAAGTTTCCGAGAGATGTCTTGACAGAATTATGGTCCCGACGTATTTGACTTGTGTGAGTGTGTTGCGCCTAATTCTACCCCCAAATGAACCCCGCACCCCAGGTGGCTGGCTTCAGTGACAGGGGAAGTCCCATGTATTGTGATGGCCACCCCCTGCCTACCCTGAGCTATCCCACCCTGTGAGAAGGCTCCTAAGCTGTATGTAGTGTGTGATTGTGGAACACCGGTGATTAACCCCCTTACCTGAAAAAGAAATAGCACCTTAATGGAGGTGCAGCACCCTGTGGCGACCCGAGCCTCAGGGGTGCCACAGATATACCGGGAGATGTGACAGGAGACATACCAGGAGATGTGACAGGAGATGTACCGGGAGATGTGACAGGAGATGTAGCAGGAGATGTGACAGGAGATATACCGGAAGATGTGACAGGAGATATACCGGAAGATGTGACAGGAGATATACCGGAAGATGTGACAGGAGATATACCGGAAGATGTGACAGGAGATATACCGGAAGATGTGACAGGAGATATACCGGGAGATGTGACAGGAGATATACCGGGAGTCGGCAGATGTGACGGGAGTTGTACTGAGAGATGTGACGGGAGTTGTACTGAGAGATGAGACAAGAGATGTACCAGGAAATGTGGCAGGAGATATACTGGGAGCTGAGACTGCGGCTGTACCAAGAGATGTACCAAGAGATGTACCAAGAGATATAACAAGGGGATGTATCTGAAAATTTTGATGTACTGGGTGGGGTATGTAGCAGGAGATGCAATGTACGGGGGGATGTACCGGGAGATGTACTGGTAGATATATTGGTTCTGTGCTATTTTTTTCTTGAATGCCATTTGCGTGCCCCGCCTGTTACCAAAAGCACAAGACTGTACTGAGGTTGTACATTGTGAATGTCCTTGACTTGAAGGTCAACATCGGCTATCACACAGTTTACAAATGAAGAGGCTTCTTCTCGATTTTAACCCTATCCATTCCTGAAAGTCTTGACAGGTAATGAAAGGGTCTCATAACTACAACACCAGCCAGGAGAGATTCCCCCGTCTACCCCCGATCCCTCCACCTACTAAGCTGTTAGTTTCAGGGCTTCCCTTCCTCTCACTTTACCATCCCTGGGGACCCCACACAGAGTAGAAAGCCGCTGGTCCTTAGTTTCTATGGCAACCACATGACAGCGCGCTGGTGATGATGCTCAAATATCAGCGTAACCACTTCTGAGTGCAGCTTCAATAATACATGTTGGTCCCCAGCCCCCTCCGCACAATCCGCCCTACTGAACGGTATTAAACCCCTCAACACGTAAAGCTGTAATTTTTGGTGTTTAATATGCATCCTACGCCGCCGCGTTCATCTTTATTTATGCCGCTCTTTAGTTACATCTGCGATTTAGTAGCAAAGGTTTACTGTCAATATTAAAAGAAACAAAGGGAAGAGGATGAGAGGGTTAAAAAATGGCAGCCTTGAAACGGAGACCAGGGGTGGTCTACATACATGGGATGCAAGTCGTAAACATCACTGTGTGTATTACCCCTGTACTGTGACATCACTGTGTGTATTATCCCTGTACTGTGACATCACTGTGTGTATTATCCCTGTACTGTGACATCACTGTGTGTATTACCCCTGTACTGTGACATCACTGTGTGTATTATCCCTGTACTGTGACATCACTGTGTGTATTATCCCTGTACTGTGACATCACTGTGTGTATTATCTCTGTACTGTGACATCACTGTGTGTATTATCCCTGTACTGTGACATCACTGTGTGTATTATCCCTGTACTGTGACATCACTGTGTGTATTATCCCTGTACTGTGACATCACTGTGTGTATTATCCCTGTACTGTGACATCACTGTGTGTATTATCCCTGTACTGTGACATCACTGTGTGTATTATCCCTGTACTGTGACACCACTGTGTGTATTATCCCTGTACTGTGACATCCCTGTGTGTATTATCCCTGTACTGTGACACCACTGTGTGTATTATCCCTGTACTGTGACATCCCTGTGTGTATTATCCCTGTACTGTGACACCACTGTGTGTATTATCCCTGTACTGTCACTGTGTGTATTATCCCTGTACTGTGACACCACTGTGTGTATTATCCCTGTACTGTGATATCACTGTGTGTATTACCCCTGTACTGTGACATCCCTGTGTGTATTATCCCTGTACTGTGACATCACTGTGTGTATTATCCCTGTACTGTGACATCACTGTGTGTATTATCCCTGTACTGTGACACCACTGTGTGTATTATCCCTGTACTGTGACATCACTGTGTGTATTATCTCTGTACTGTGACATCACTGTGTGTATTATCCCTCTACTGTGACATCACTGTGTGTATTATCCCTGTACTGTGACATCACTGTGTGTATTATCCCTGTACTGTCACATCACTGTGTGTATTATCCCTGTACTGTGACATCACTGTGTGTATTATCCCTGTACTGTGACATCACTGTGTGTATTACCCCTGTACTGTGACATCACTGTGTGTATTATCCCTGTACTGTGACATCACTGTGTGTATTATCCCTGTACTGTGACACCACTGTGTGTATTGTCCCTGTACTGTGACATCACTGTGTGTATTATCTCTGTACTGTGACATCACTGTGTGTATTATCCCTGTACTGTGACATCACTGTGTGTATTATCCCTGTACTGTGACACCACTGTGTGTATTATCCCTGTACTGTGACATCACTGTGTGTATTATCTCTGTACTGTGACATCACTGTGTGTATTATCTCTGTACTGTGACATCACTGTGTGTATTATCCCTGTACTGTGACATCCATCACTGTGTGTATTATCCCTGTACTGTGACATCACTGTGTGTATTATCCCTGTACTGTGACATCCATCACTGTGTGTATTATCTCTGTACTGTGACATCACTGTGTGTATTATCCCTGGACTGTGACATCACTGTGTGTATTACCCCTGTACTGTGACATCACTGTGTGCATTATCCCTGTACTGTAACATCACTGTGTGTATTATCCCTGTACTGTGACATCACTGTGTGTATTATCCCTGTACTGTGACATCCCTGTGTGTATTATCCCTGCACTGTGACATCACTGTGTGTATTATCCCTGTACTGTGACATCACTGTGTGTATTATCCCTGTACTGTGACATCCCTGTGTGTATTATCCCTGCACTGTGACATCTCTGTGTGTATTATCCATTATACTGTGACATCACTGTGTGTATTATCCCTGGACTGTGACATCACTGTGTGTATTACCCCTTTACTGTGACATCACTGGGTGTATTATCTCTGTACTGTGACACCACTGTGTGTATTATCCCTGTACTGTGACATCACTGTGTGCATTATCCCTGTACTGTAACATCACTGTGTGTATTATCCCTGTACTGTGACATCACTGTGTGTATTATCCCTGTACTGTGACATCCCTGTGTGTATTATCCCTGCACTGTGACATCACTGTGTGTATTATCCATTATACTGTGACATCACTGTGTGTATTATCCCTGTACTGTGACATCACTGTGTGTATTATCCCTGTACTGTGACCTCACTGTATGTATTATCCCTCTACTGTGACATCACTGTGTGCATGGGAGATCCCAGTATAATGAATGGCTCATGGTAGCATGTGCGGTGGAGGATGGTGGGCAGTCAATATTCTGGTCTCGAGGTATGGGCTCCGCCAGCGCCTCAACAGTATTGAAAACACTTAGCGCCAATTATTTGTCCTTGCATTTTCGGTGTCCTTCACAGCGCATCAAAGGAGCTTGAATTGTCCATTGGGTCTATTATTCCTTCTGCTTTCCGTCACCTATTAGCAATTAAGCCCAGGGTCAGGATACATTAATGATCTGGGGCCAATGCTGGACCATTACACAAAGCTCCGCTCTTCTTCAGATGACCGTGACTAATGGCTTTGGCCGCCCCGTGTCCCAGGAAGAATGTTTTAGCATGATGGATGTCGTATTGTTGGAGCTGATCATACGGGCACCCGGCCAAATTTTGGCCTCATCATATTTTATCTGTTCTCACCTTTGGATCGTCTGTTCCATAACCCTGGCGGATTGCCATACAGCTGCACGGGGAGATGTATGACTCCACTACTCGGATTAAGTTATCAGAAATTATTGCTGCCAGACCCTAAGATTTATCCGATATGTTGAGGAGAGAATGCACGTGATGGCGGAGGGTCAAAGTCATAGCAACAGGGACTGCAGAGTGATGATGTGCGGCTATGTTTGGAGTAAACCTTATGTTATTATACAGTCAGAAGGCAGTTTTATGTGAGCCCAACAACCAGTATCAAGGCGTATCTTTTATGCTGGGTCCCTATCCAAATGCTTCTACCCAGGCTGAACAGCCTGGGCAGCCAAGAACCTGCTAATAAGAAATTATAAATTACCTAAAGCTGGTGGAAAGGAGTGATCAGTCAAAACACAGTTTTATCTAAGCCCAGCAACCAGCACCACGGCGTACCTCTTATGTTGGGTCTCAAACTAAACGCCTCTCCCCAGGCTGAAAAGCCTACAATTTTTTGGACGTGCAAGAACCTGCTAATGGGAAATTAAAAATTGCCCAAAGCTGGTGGGAATGAGTGATCAGTCAGAAGACAGTTTTATGTGAGCCTAGCAACCAGCGTCAAGGCGTATCTTTTATGCTGGGTCCCTACCTAAATTCCTTTACCCAGGCTGAAAAGCCTACAATTTTATGGGCAGGCAGGAACCTGATAATAGAAATTTAAGAATTGCCTAAAGCTAGTGGGAAGGAGTGATCAGTCAGAAGACAGTTTTATGTGAGCCCAGCAACCAGCGACAAGGCGTACCTCTTATGCTGGGTCCCTAACTAAATGCCTCTACCTGTGCTGAACAGACTACAATTTTATGGGCAGGCAGGAACCTGATAATAGAAAAGAATTACCTATAACTGGTGGGAAGGAGTGTGCAGTCAAAAGGCAGTTTTATTTGAGCCCAGCAACCAGCGTCAAGGCGGATCTTTTACGCTGGGTCCCTACCTAAAGTCCTTTACCCAGGCTGAAAAGCCTACAATTTTATGGGCAGGCAGGAACCTGATAATAGAAAAATAAAAATTGCCTATAGCTGGTGGGAAGGAGTGAGCAGTCAAAAGGCAGTTTTATGTGAGCTCAGCAATCAGCGTCAAGGAGTATCTTTTATGCTGGGTTCCTACCTAAATTCCTCTACCCAGGCTGAAAAGCCTACAATTTTATGGGTGGGCAGGAGCTTGCTAATAGGAAATTAAAAATTGCCTAAAACTGGTGGAAAGGAGTGATCTGTCAGAAGGCAGTTTTATGTGAATCCAGCAACCAGTGTCATTGCGTATCTTTTATGCTGGGTCTCTTCCTAAATGCCTCTACCCGGGCTGAAAAGCCTACAATTTTTTGGACGGGCAGGAACCTGCTAATGGGAAATTAAAAATTGCCTATAGCTGGTGGGAATGAGTGATCAGTCAGAAGGCAATTTTATGTGAGCCTAGCGACCAGCGCCAAGGCGTATCTCTAATGCTGGGTCGCTAACTAAATGCCTCTCCCTGGGCTGAACAGCCTACAAATTTATGGGCAGGCAGGAACCTGCTAATAGGAAAATAAGAATTGCCTAAAGCTGGTGGAAAGGAGTGATCAGTCAGAAGGCAGTTTTATGTGAGCCAAGCAACCAGCTTCAAGGCGTATCTCTAATGCTGGGTCCCTAACTAAATGCTTCTACCTAGGCTGAACACCGTACAATTTTATGGGCGGGCAGGAACCTGCTAATGGGAAATTAAAAATTGCCTTAAGCTGCTGGGAAGGAGTACTCAGTCAGAAGGCATGACCCTATTATTTAATATGAGAAAACGAAAGTAATTTCCTAAAAGACAAATGTGAATAGGTGTAAACTAAACAGAAATATACTCTAACAAATATATAGTTGTACTCTGAGACTGCTAAGAAAATAAATTTAAAAATTGAGACACAGCGCATAAAAGGGCCAGTTTGTTTTTGTGCCCTGCAACCAGTATCAAGGCGTATCTCTTTCTTTCTTTTAAGTTAGTCGCTGTAGGCTAAAAAATCTCAATTTATGTAAGCTCCACCTAGAAGGGGTGATCCTGGGCCGGTTAGCGGTGTTTCTGGGTGAATAAAAAAAGCCAGTTTTATGTGAGCCCAGCAGCCTGTGGCAAGGCATATCTCTTATTCTGGTTCCCTACCTAAATGCCTCTACCTGGGCTGAACAGCCTACAATTTTATGAATGGGCAGGAACCTGCTAATAGGAAATTATAAATTGCCTAAAACTGGTAGGAAGGAGTGATCAGTTAGAAGGCATGACCCTATAATCTAATATGAGAAAACTGACAGCACTTGATAACAGACAAATGTGAACAGGTGCAAACTGAACATGAAATGTACTCTAACAAATATACAGCTGCACTCTGAGATGCTATGGTATGCAAACATTAAATATAGGAATTTGAACATGCATTATTGATAAGGAAATACATTTAAAAATTAAGACAGTGCATAAAAAGGCCAGTTTTAAGTGAGCCCAGCAGCCAGTGTCAAGGCGCATCTCTTATGCTGGATCCTTACCTACATGCAAACATTGAATATAGGAATTTGGACATGCAAAATGGACAGTTAGAGGTGTTCCTGGGTGAATAAAAAAGCCAGTTTTATGTGAGCCTAGCAACCAGTGGCAAGACATATTTCTTATCATGGCTCCCTACCTAAATGCCTCTACCTGGGCTGAACAGCCTACAATTTTATGAATGGGCAGGAACCTGCTAATAGGAAATTATAAATTGCCTAAAACTGGTAGGAAGGAGTGATCAGTTAGAAGGCATGACCCTATAATCTAATATGAGAAAACTGACAGCACTTGATAACAGACAAATGTTAACAGGTGCAAACTGAACATGAAATGTACTCTAACAAATATACAGCTGCACTCTGAGATGCTATGGTATGCAAACATTAAATATAGGAATTTGAACATGCATTATTGATAAGGAAATACATTAAAAAATTAAGACAGTGCATAAAAAGGCCAGTTTAAAGTGAGCCCAGCAGTCAGTGTCAAGGCGCATCTCCTATGCTGGATCCTTACCTACATGCAAACATTGAATATAGGAATTTGGACATGCATTACTTCTAAGGAAATAAATTAAAAATTTGAGACATTTAGAGCATAAAAAAAGGCCAGTTTTATATGAGCCCAGCAGCTAGCGTCAAGGTGGATCTCTTATGCTGGGTCCCTACCTAAATGCCTTTGAAAAGACTGATTTTAGGCCTAAAATTTTATGGGTGGGCAGGAACCTGATAATAGGAAAATAAAAATTGCCTAAAGCTGGTAGGAAGGAGTGATCAGTCAGAAGGCATGACCCTATAATCTAACATGAGAAAACTAGTGTCATTTCCTAACAGACAAATGGGAACAGGTAGAAACTGAATATGAAATATACTCTGACAAATATCTAGCTGCACTCTGAGACACTAAGGTCATTGAATATAGGAATTTGGACATTCATTGCTGATAAGGAAATAAATTAAAACTTTGAGACACTGAGAGTATAAAAAGGCCAGTTTTATGTGAGCCCAGCATGCTGGGTCCTTATCTAAATGCCTATACCTGGGCTGAAAAGCCTACAATTTTATGAATGGCCACGAACCTGCTAATAGGATATTAAAAATTGCCTTAAGCTGGTGGGAAGGAGTGTTCAGTCAGAAAGCATGACCCTGTAATCTGATATGAGAAAACTGATGGCACTTCCTAACAGACAAATGTGAATAGGTGCAAACTGAACATGAAATATGCTCTCACAAATATACAACTGCACTCTGAGATGCTAAGGTGTATGCAAACATTGAATACAGAAATTTGGACATTCATTACTGCTAAGGAAATAAATGTAAATACTAAGACACTTATTGCGTAAAAAATTCAATAGAGTCATGCCTTCTGACTGAGCACTTCGTCCCACCAGCTTACGGTGATTTTTTTAATTTCTAATTAGCAGGTTCTTGAAGGCCCATAAAATTGTAGGCTTTTCAGCCTGGTTAGAGGCATTTAAGTAAGGACTCAGCATAAAAGATGTGCCTTTGACACTGGCTGGTAGGCTCACATAAAACTGGCCTTTTTATGTTCTTAGTCTCTCAATTTTTAATTTTATTTTCTTACTAGTAATGAATGTCCAAATTCCTATATTCAAAGATTGCATACCTTAGGGTCTCAGAGTGCAGATGTGTATTTGTTAGAGTATATTTCATGTTCAGTGTGCACCTATTCACATTTGTCTGTTAGGAAGTGCCATCAGTTTTCTCATTTTAGATTATAAGGTCATGCCTTCTGACTGAGTACTCCTTCCCACCAGCTTAAAGCAATCTTTAATTTCCTATTAGCAGGTTCCTGCTCACCCATAAAATGTAGGTTGTTTAGGTGGGTAGAGGCATTTGGGTAGGGAGCAAGGATAAGAGATACGCCTTAACACTGGTTGCTGGGCTCACATAAAAGTAGCTTTTTTTTCACCCAAGAACACTTCCAACTGGCCCAGAAAAAGAAAGAAAGAAAGAGAAAAAGATAAGAAAGAGAGAGAGGAAAAGTAAGAGAAAGAAAGAAAGAAAGAAAGAAAGAAAGAAAGAAAAAGAAAGCGAGAAAGAAAGAGAAAAAGAAAGAGGAACAAAAAAAGAGAAAGAAAGATAAAACGAACAAAAAAGAAAAAAAGAGAAAAAGAAAGATAAAAAGAGCAAGAAAGAAAGAAAGAAAAGAAAGAGAGAAAGAAAGAAAGAAAGAAAGAGAGATAAAGAAAGGAGGAGAAAAAGAAAGAGAAAAAAAGAGAGAGGATGAAAAAGAAAAATGAGAAAAAGAAAGAGAGAAAAAGAAAGAGAAAAAGAAAGAAAGAGAGAAAGAGAAATAAAGGAAGAGAAAAAGAAAGAGGAAAAAAAGAGAGAGAAAGAAAGAGAAAAAGAAATAAAGATCTATCTGTATACGCGTCCTTTTTTGGTCTGGCACTTGTTGTACCCCAGTCCCTCTAGTGTCACATATATAAATTGGGTTTTATATGACAATATCCGTTCTTTTACTGAGATCAATCATGATGAAAACCAAAGCAAGAAAGAAGAAAGAAAGAAAGAAAGAAAGAAAAAGAGAGAACGAGAGAAAAAAAAGAAAGAAAAAGAAAGAAAGAAAAAAAGAAAAAGAAAGAAAGAAACTTAGAAAGAAAGAAAAAAAGGAAATAAAGAAAGAAAAAGAAAGAAAGAGAAAGAAAGAAAGAAAAAAGAAAGAAAAAGAGAGAGTGAGAGAAAAAAAGAAAGAGAAAAAAAGAAAGAAAAAGAAAGACAGAAAAAGAAAGAAAGAAAGAAAAAAGAAAGAGAAGAAAGAAAGAAACTTAGAAAGAAAGAAAAAAAGGATAGAAAGAAAAGAAAGAAAAGAAAGAAAGAGAAGAAAGCGATCTATCTGTATACCTGTCCTTTTTCGGTCTGGAACTTGTTGTACCCCAGTCCCTTTAGTGTCATATATATAAATTGGGTTTTATATGACAATATCCGTTCTTTTACTGAGATCCATCATGATGATAACCCCACAGGGAGGACATAAGATAATAAAAGCCTCTTAACGATTTCCTTTCTATATCAGGTAGAGTATTTTTTTTCATTACACCACCACACGTTAGTTTCCATTGCTCGGAGCTTCCCGGCAGTGGAGGATGTACGGTGAGTTTTGGTTAGATTTTACAGTATTCTGTGTACCCGTCCATGCCGTGGCTGCTCCGTCCGTCCGTGCTCCCCGGTTTATACCGCGGAGTGATGAACGGCGCATTAGGGATTATGACTTTGTTACACATCTGCTTTCCTGGAAGGAGTGCGGGGCTTCCAATAAATATGAGAATTAATTTAAATGGGAACCACTCAGTCGAAGAAGTTTTTATGGCCCTGATGGATGAAGAATACAAGAGGCCCTCAAAAATTTGAAGCATGAAGTCCCCACTGGGCTATCCTGTCCACATGAGTCATCACCTACCATGAAGAATTGCTGCAGATCTGATTAAAGTACATCCAATGTGCTAAAAGATTGGCTTCTCTAATAACAAAGGTAGTGTGTAGATTGGTACCATGGGGAGGTATTAGGAGGTATGTAACTGATGTAATTCTTGGAATAAACTTGAAGCTTTGTACTTGAGGTTTTTTTGGATGGTCCATAATAGTCCCAAACTTCATCTCAGGTTGTAACAGTCTAGTGGTCTATATATAAGCATTTGAATTGAAGGTTAACAGTGAGAACTGATTCACTAATGTTTTAGTGCCTAAATTTTTGCCAAAAAGTGCCAAAATTTGGTGGATTTTGCATCTGTGCTGGGAAGGAGTGAGGGAAGGAAGGAAGGAACGAAGGAAGGAAGGAAGGACGGAAGAGTTCTGCGTTATTGTGTAATGTCAGTGTTGTGCCTGAATGTAGTGTCAGAAAGAGTTAATAGTTGGGACTAGCCCATAGTGGGAGGAGCTAGTTAACAGGGACAGAGACAGTTTCTTTCAAGAAGATCAAATAGGGCCCTTCGAGAGACTAGAGTAAGCCTAAGGTCTGGTTAACCCACAAGGCTGCATGACGTGGGTGTCCCTGCAGCTAGAGGAGACTGGAGCCATGGATAATGTGATCCAGAGTGTAGAATGAGAAGGCGGTGTCTGAAACATGGAGCGGTCCAACAAAGTTGGGTCAGCAAACTGACCGAGTGAGCAAGATGGGTCCTCAAATAAGATACTCAACCACAGTAAGGCCCTAGGTCATGGATCCCCAATTCCAGTCCTCAAGGCCCACCAACAGTGCATGTTTTCAGGATTTCATTAGTATTGCACATGTGATAATTTAATCACCTGCACAGTTGGTGATTCCAACACCCATGCAATGCTAAGGAAATCCTGAAAACATGCACTGTTGGCGGCCCTCGAAGACTGGAGTTGGGGAACCCTGCCCTAGGTAGTTTACAACTCCTGAAGGTAACAAGCCCTGATGGAACAGAACATGAGATGAAGTGGGTATCTCGAGAGAAAGTTCCATAGGTTTCAGTAGCGTGAAGCTTAAGTTTAGCCATATTGGCAACCTATCTCTTTTACGAGAAGAACAGGACGTGGAAACAAAAAGTGAAAGAATGACTCTCATGTACTGTACTGTGATGTTGAGCTGGCTGGTGGTGAAAGGAACAGGACTAATGAAGGCAGGAACAGCCGAGAAGGAAGGAGTGGAAGGACAGTTGGTGGAGATACTTCATGTTGATAATGAAACGTCCGAGAAGAAATGTGTCCACTATCTCTTTTGTACAGTTTATGAGACGTTGGCAGTTTGCTACAGTGAATGAGTTAACATCTGGTCCTGGCCAGCCGAGGTCAATGGCAGTGTGAGGTCTTCAAGGATGTACCACCCTCAGAACACAAGTCCACACACCCAGCCAGGATCACCCCATCTTTCATGTTGCGTGCCGGGGTGTAGGAGAACTACACCTCGCCTACGACTGAAATGTTGAGCTGGGTGGTGAAGAAACAAAGAGGACTAATGAAGGCAGAAACATCTGAGATGGAAGGAGTGGAGGGACAGTTGGTGGAGATACTTTGTGTTGATAATGGAATGTCTGAGAAGACATGTGTCCGCTATCTCATGTACAGTTTTTGTGAAGTTGTGAACTTGGCAGTCTCCTTCAGTGAATGAGTTAACATCTGGTTCTGGCCAGCCGAGGTCAACGGTAGTGTGAAGTCTTCAAGGGTCTACCGCCATCACAACACAAGTCCACACACCCAGCCAAGACCACCCCATCTTTCATGTTGCATGCCGGGGTGTAAGAGAACTACATCTTGCCTACGACTTCAATGTTGAGCTGGGTGGTGAACAAAGGAACAGGACTAATGAAGGCAGGAACATCTGAGATGGAAGGAGTGGAGGGACTGTTGGTGGAGATACTTCGTGTTGACAATGAAACGTCCGAGAAGACATCTTCCCACTATCTCTTGTGTACAGTTTTTGAGAAGTTGGCAGTCTCCTTCAGTGAATGAGTTAACATCTGGTTCTGGCCAGCCAATGTCAACAGAAGCGTGAGGTCTTCAAGGGTGTTGTACCACCCTCATGACACAAGTCTACACAGCCAGCCAGAACCACCCCATCTTTCATGTTGCATGCAGGGGCGTAAGAGAACTACACCTCGCCTACGACTGAAGAATACTCCTTCAAGAGTCTGATGAGAGGCGTAGAAGGAAACTCTCAGCCATTCTTCAGTGGCCTCCTTCTTCCGATATCCTGCTTCTACAGCCGCACATCTATCTACTCGTGCAAAAAAAAAAAGTGTCTGGTGGTTTATGCACCAGAGGATAATGAATCAGCAGAAGACGTAAACGGCTGCTCTCCTTAAGGAAGTATTAATTTGATGGTGGCGGAATGATTGAGCGTACAGAGCATCTTATGTGATCAGCGGCAAGAAGAAAGGCTCAATATGTTCCATAATTTCCAGCTGGCCCAAAAAAATACTTTATATCAAGGAGAATAAAATAATGATGAGAGCATGTCGTGTTACTTCCATAGAACTTTCAAAGGAGTGCTGACAAATAATTGAGAAATAGTGACCCTAAATAGGAGCGCTGGGGTCCTGGGTTCACATCCCACCAAGGACAACATCTGCAAGGAGTTTGTATGTTCTCCCCGTGTTTGCGTGGGTTTCCTACGGGTTCTCCGGTTTCCTCCCACACTCCAAAGACTGTACTGAGAGGGAATTTTTATAGTGAGCCCCAATGGGGACAGTGATAATGATGCCTGTATAGTAGTATATAAGTAAATATATACATATGATCTCTCTACCAGACTTCCAAGAATTGTTCATCCAGGGTGACCTGGTGCAGAAATGCAATCCCAATAGAGAGCAATACTTTGACCTTGGTACTAACCCCCCTGTATGGCCACTGCCATACAAAATGCCTCCCCCTTAACCACTTCCACTTTTGCTTTCCGTACTCCCCCCTTCCAAAACCGCAAACTTCTTAACTGTATTTTTTTACAACCACACTGTATGATGGCACGTTGTTTGCAGGAAGAGCCGTACTTTCAAACTTCACCATTAATTTTATAGTATTATGCAAAAAATTCTTAGTGGGGTGCTGATTAGACAGCATGATTATTGCACAGGTGTGCCTTAGCCTGGCCAACATGATTATTGAACAGATGTGCCTTAGGTTGGTCACATGATATTGCACAGCTGTGCCTTAGGCTGGCCAGCATGATTATTGCACAGTTGAGCCTTAGGCTGGCCAGCATGATTATTCCACAGGTGTACCCTAGGCTGACCAGCATGATTATTGCACAGGTATGCCCTAGGCTGGCTAGCTTGATTATTGCACAGGCGTGCCCTAGGCTGGCCAACATTATTATTGCACAGGTGTGCCTTAGGCTGGCCAGTGTGATTATTGCACAGGTATGCCATAGGCTGGCTAGCTTGATTATTGCACAGGTGTGCCATAGGCTAGCCAGCATGATTATTGCACTGAAAAATGAGGAAAACATTCTAGTGGGTGTGGATTAGACAACATGATTATTGCACAGGTGCACCTTAGGCTGACAAGCATGCAAATTGCACAGGTGTGATCTAGGCTGACCAGCATTATTATTGCACAGATGTGCCTTAGGCTGGCCAGCATGATTATTGCACAGGTGCGCCTTAGTCTGGCCACAATTAAAGGCCACCCTGCAGTTTTATCCCACAGCTCAATGCCACAGATGGTGGTAGTTTTGAGGGAGCGTGTAAGTGGCATGCAGACTGAATTGAATGTTCATTTCTCTACCATAAGCCATCTACAAAGACGTCTTAGAGAACAATGGCAATTAAACGGTTAAACAGCAGCGATCTGAGTTGGTTTTAACAGTAAAGAATCAGAATGTGTAATATACGACCGTAATAAAATATGTTGTAATCTCTGATTACATCCTACAATGAAACAATTGCGCCTTTAAATGTCATTGCCAGAGAAGCACAATTGCATTTAAACAATTAAACAGCAGCGATCTGGGTTGGCTTTGACAGTAAAGAATCAGAATGTGTAATATACGACTGTAGCAAAATATGTTGTAATCTCTGATTACATCCTACAATGAAACGATCGCGCCATTTAAATGTCGTTGCCAGAGAAGCACAATGGCTATAAAACAGTTAAACAGCAGCGATCTGAGTTGGATTTGACAGTAAAGAACCAGAATGTGTAATATACGACCGTAATAAAATATGTTGTAATCTCTGATTACATCCTACAATGAAACGACTGCGCCATTTAAATGCCGTTGTCAGCCAGAGAAGCCCAATGGCAATTAAACGGTTAAACAGCAGCGATCTGAGTTGGTTTAACCAGTAAAGAATCAGAATGTGTAATATACGACTGTAATAAATATGTTATTAGCTCTGATTACATCCTGCAATGAAACAATCGCGCCATTTAAATGCCGTTGTCAGCCAGAGAAGCACAATGGCAATTAAACGGTTAAACGGCAGCGATCTGAGTTGGCTTTGACAGTAAAGAATCAGAATGTATAATATACGACTGTAATGAAATATGTTGTAATCTCTGACTACATCCTACAATGAAACGACTGCGCCATTTAAATGCCGTTGTCAGCCAGAGAAGCCCAATGGCAATTAAACGGTTAAACAGCAGCGATCTGAGTTGGTTTAACCAGTAAAGAATCAGAATGTGTAATATACGACTGTAATAAATATGTTATTAGCTCTGATTACATCCTGCAATGAAACAATTGCGCCATTTAAATGCCGTTGTCAGCCAGGGAAGCACAATGGCAATTAAACGGTTAAACGGCAGCGATCTGAGTTGGCTTTGACAGTAAAGAATCAGAATGTATAATATACGACTGTAATAAAATATGTTGTAATCTCTGATTACATCCTGCAATGAAACAATTGCGCCATTTAAATGCCATTGCCAGAGAAGCACAATGGTATTTAAACAGTTAAACGGCAGCAATCTGAGTTGGCTTTGGCAGTAAAGAATCAGAGTGTGCAAGAAGGGGTTAAATCTTCATACATTTGGAGTCAAATAGAAGATGCCACGATTTCCCAGATTTTTGTGGAAAAAATTTGAAAATACAGAGGCAGCCCATTTATAATATAATACCGCCATATGGAGCAGCAAGGATAATTTTATCTATATATCGCCAACATATTCCGTAGCACTGTACAATAAAGGTTTGGCAGAAGCAATATAAGTGTCTATAAAATCTCCGATTTATTTGCACTCGGGGTTTGCTAGGAAACATTTTGGCTTTGGCAGTAAAGAATCCTAACGGGAATACGTGATGTATATTATCATAATAAAATGTGTTATTAGCTCTGATCACGGCAGCCAAGAAGTTAAAAGACCCCCAGAGGACGCAGCCGCTGCAGTGACAGCCGCAGGCTCTGGTCTCCGCAGCGGAGGCTTCTGATTGGCTGCCGGTGATGTCATGATTTATGTATATCTCCATCCTCGCTGCAAAACAATTAGAACGTGCAGCAGTGACACAATGTAACACGACGAAGCCGGCACCGCAGCCCCCACCCCCACCTCCGCATGCTTTCTAGTCTGATTACTTTGCCAAGGTGTTCCTTTAATAATTCAATGCATACTTCAGATGTAGCAGAGCTGAGGTTGTCAGACGCAGCAGAGTCGTGTTTGTCGTATGGCACAGCTTCCTTGCGGCTATACCAGGAGATAATTATTATTTATGCTATGTAATATGGACATAATAAGCTATAACACCTTGTCACCATATTTCAGAAAACAAGCTGCATATGTTATAGATCTTAGACCCAATGAGGCTGGTGTACTTACTATACCTTAAAATTCTATGTCAGAATGGCTGTCTAATGGTTTATGTATCAGAATGCAATCTGCATACGTTATAGATCTTAGACCCAATGAGGCTGGTGTACTTACTATACCTTAAAATTCTATGTCAGAATGGTTATCTAATGGTTTATATATCAATACAATCTGCATACGTTATAGATGATAGACACAATGAGGCTGGTGTACTTACTATACCTTAAAAATTCTATGTCAGAATGGCTGTCTAATGGTTTATATATTAGAACACAATCTGCATATGTTATAGATCTTAGGCCTAATGAGGCTGGTGTATTTACTATACTTTCAACATTCTATGTCAGAATGGCTGTCTAATGGTTAATATATCAGAATACAATCTGCATACGTTATAGATCTTAGACCCAATGAGGCTGGTGTACTTACTATATTTTAAAATTCTATGTCAGAATGGTTGTCTAATGGTTTATATATTAGAACACAATCTGCATATGTTATAGGGCTTAGACCCAATGAGGCTGGTGTACTTACTATACTTTTAACATTCTATGTCAGAATGGCTGTCTAATGGTTTATGTATCAGAATGCAATCTGCATACGTTATAGATCTTAGACCCAGTGAGGCTGGTGTACTTACTATACCTTAAAATTCTATGTCAGAATGGTTATCTAATGGTTTATATATCAATACAATCTCCATACATTATAGATGATAGACACAATGAGGCTGGTGTACTTACTATACTTTTAACATTCTATGTCAGAATGGCTGTCTAATGGTTTATGTATCAGAATGCAATCTGCATACGTTATAGATCTTAGACCCAGTGAGGCTGGTGTACTTACTATACCTTAAAATTCTATGTCAGAATGGTTGTCTAATGGTTTATATATCAATACAATCTCCATACATTATAGATGATAGACACAATGAGGCTGGTGTACTTACTATATCTTAAAAATTCTATGTCAGAATGGCTGTCTAATGGTTTATATATTAGAACACAATCTGCATATGTTATAGATCTTAGGCCTAATGAGGCTGGTGTATTTACTATACTTTCAACATTCTATGTCAGAATGGCTGTCTAATGGTTAATATATCAGAATACAATCTGCATACGTTATAGATCTTAGACCCAGTGAGGCTGGTGTACTTACTATATTTTAAAATTCTATGTCAGAATGGCTGTCTAATGGTTTATATATTAGAACACAATCTGCATATGTTATAGGGCTTAGACCCAATGAGGCTGGTGTACTTACTATACTTTTAACATTCTATGTCAGAATGGCTGTCTAATGGTTTATGTATCAGAATGCAATCTGCATACGTTATAGATCTTAGACCCAGTGAGGCTGGTGTACTTACTATACCTTAAAATTCTATGTCAGAATGGTTATCTAATGGTTTATATATCAATACAATCTGCATACGTTATAGATCTTAGACCCAATGAGGCTGGTGTACTTACTATATTTTAAAATTCTATGTCAGAATGGCTGTCTAATGGTTTATATATTAGAACACAATCTGCATACGTTAAATAACTTAGACCCAATGAGGCTGGTGTACTTACTATATTTTAAAAATTCTATGTCAGAATGGTTGTCTAATGGTTTATATATCAATGCAATCTGCCTACATTATAGATGATAGACCCAATGAGGCTGGTGTACTTACTATATTTTAAAAATTCTATGTCAGAATGGCTGTCTAATGGTTTATATATTAGAACACAATCTGCATATGTTAAATAACTTAGACCCAATGAGGCTGGTGTATTTACTGTACTTTCAACATTCTATGTCAGAATGGCTGTCTAATGGTTTGTATATTAGAACACAATCTGCATACGTTATAGGTCCTAGACCCAATGAGGCTGGTGTACTTACTATATTTTAAACATTCAATGCCAGAATGGCTGTCTGACGGCTTTTGTCCATCTTATTTTATTATAGGATTATTCAGCAATTCTGACAAGGATTTTAAAGGAAGATCAGATGTGGGAGATCTTTTAAAGGGGTTATGTAAACATGATAAATATGGGAAATTGGAAAGTTCCTGTAAATATCAGCATGTTTGCAAAAATCTGTTCTCAAGGAATATGGCTCATTGTCATCTCATGGCTCATGGACAATCTCCTAGGCATGGAGTGCTGCGCTTACAAACTCTTTGTTACAGAGCTTGCGAGCGCTGCACTGAAGCTGGATGAATCACTGGATTGGCCAGTTTGTCTTCCTGCATTCCCCTGATGCTGCAGAGGCAAAGATGCTTCTGTTTCTGACTTCAGGCCACCTGCACAATGAAGCCACCGTCAATCAGTCAGGCAAGCAGGAAGACAGGAGGCTTTTGTCCAATGGGGTGAGACATCCCCTTTAATAATGAACAGTTTCAAGTTTGCATTGTGAAATCTGGTGGTGGGTCAGTCCAATGTAGACAACATGAAAACAATGAATTTTACAAAATTGGTAAAATTATGGAGCCATAAAATGAGCCTATCATATATCATTAATGACTGTATACCCTTGTTGGTTGATTAAAGGATTATTTACAATATATCCAAAAAAAGGTGACACATTGCAGATTGTTGGGGGTCTAGGAATAGGGCTCAGAAAAGAAGGTAGTGGGGGGAGCTCAATTCTCTATGGGACTCTGGGCTTTTCCAATAGACAATGAATTGGAGGCCTATTCTTGTGGTTAGACCCCCAACATTCCTCCAGGTAGGTGACTACTTTTAATGTCGGAAATAACCCTTAGATGCAATCTGTCAGTTGATTTTGTTATTCAATACTAATGTCATCTTTAAATAGAGCTTAAGGAGACCTTTCAGGATCAGTAAGTTTTATTGCTCTACCTTATCCTGTTATCTTGCTGTAAACTCCTAGAATTCAGTGTCTTGTTATGATTACTGAGCACCTAAGCATGGCAGTGCTCACTCATCACTAATGAAAAAACAACTTTTAATTAATAAGCATGAAAACGAATCTGTCAGGTGATCTTGTAGTACAATACTAATGTTATCTTTAAATAGGGCTTAAGCAGACCTTTCAGGATCAGTAAGAGTTATTGCTCTACCTTATCCTGTTATCTTGTAAGCTTTTTAGAATTCAGTCTCCTGCACACTAGTTATATGTACAGAAATACAATTTACATATGCACTGCTCCCCCCACTCACCTCCAGTGCATTCACTATCACTGCTAAGAGGTGGAAGGGAGTATGGGTGGGGGCAGCAGTGCAAATACAGCCCAGATTTACTATAACTGATGCCAGAACTGAGAGATGGGAGGGAGGAGCATGGCATATGCAATTTGTATTTACTAGAACTAGAACTATTGAACTAGATGGACTTAAGGTGGCTTTACACACTGCAACATCGCAAACGACATCGCTGTAATGTCACCGGATTTGTGACGTTATAGCGACCTCCCCAGTGACATTGCAGTGTGTGAAACACATCAGCGACCTGGCCCCTGCTGTGAAGTTGTTGATCGCTACAAATCATTCAGGACTATTCCTTGGTCCTTTGTTTCCCGCTGTGCAGCATGATCGCTAGAAAGTCTCAGTGTGTAAAGGGGACTTTACAGCAACTTCCCTTTCAAAAAGCTGCTTTACAACGTCCCCAATGACTAGCTAGGTCGTTCTGCAGGTCCGGATCGCTGTTGCGTCGTTGGCCAGGTCTGCCTGTTTGACAGCTCACCAGAGACTTTGTAGCGATCCCGGCCAGGTTGGGATCGCTGGTGGGATCGCTAGAAAGTCTCAGTGTGTAAAGAGGCCTTTAGAGTCTCCCTTCAACCTTAAAAACTATGATACTATGATACTATACATATGCTTGACTAGTTACTATGTCACACTGAATTCTATAGAGCTTAAAACAAGGTAACAGGATAAGGTAGAGCAATAAAATGAACTGATCCTGAAAGATTTCCTTAAGCCCTATTTTAAGATAACACTAGTAATGTACCACAAAATCACCTGACAGATAACTTTTAATTAATAAGCAATAAACGTAATCTTTTAGTTAGTGATGAGTGAGCACTACAATGCTCAAGTGCTCAGTACTTATAACAAAACACTGAATTTTATGGAGCTTACAACAAGATAACAGCATAAGGTAGAGCAATAAAACTTACTGATCCTGAAGGATTTCCTTAAGCCCTATTTTAAGATAACACTAGTAATGTACCACAAAATCACCTGACAGATAACCTTTATTGCTTATTAATTAAAAGTTATCTTTTGGTTAGTGATGAGTGAGCACTACAAAGCTCAGTACTCATAACAAGACACTGAATTCTTAGAGCTTACAGCAAGATAACAGGATAAGGTGGAGCAATAAAAGTTACTGATCCTGAAAGGTCTCCTTAAGCCCTATTTAAAGATTTAAAGATAGCATTAGTATTGTACTAGAAAATCACCTGACAGATTCCCTTTAACATTCTCTTCCTTTGTCTCCTTACAGGTCAATACATAAGGCGTCCTCTGAGTGCACTTGTGTAATGCATTACTTTTGCATGCTGCTTGTTTTTTTCCTGTACACCACACCCACTGAATTCTGGTTTTGTAAATGGGGGCTGTGTATATGTTGAGTCCAAGATGAAGAATGACATACAGTTTCCCATTAATTGCCTTATATCACCTTTACTTGTAACTCCATGAAACCATATAAAGTATAGGAAAGGCTCAGCAATTAGCAGAAAACAAACTGCATGTGGCTCAGACTCATCATGTAGGGGCACCCTAAAAGTCAATTATTTGCCTACTGGTAGAAGTGAGTAAGTTTGGGCAATTCGGGGACGTTGGGTCTAAGATGTAATATTTCAATTATGAGAACCCAATTATGGTGCAGTGTTCCCCATCTACACTCTTTCCATGACCGTTGATAACTCAATTGCTGTCAAAATATTCTTACTATCTAGTAGCAAATGGAACAGGACCAACCAAAACAGTGCTCCCTCACTGCAAGGGCTCCATAGACTGCATTTATGGAGTATGGTCACGATAACTAAGTTATAACAAGGAACCGGGATTCCTAAGCTGTCCCTCAAGCTAGGGGCCCTATGCTATCCTTTAACTCAGGGATACTCTTGATGGTGGAGAGGTCTGAGTCTCCTTCCTGACCCTGCTCCTGACTAGTCCTTCCCTGATTTCCCCTCCCCCTGGGGAGGAACAAGACAGGAGTGTGGTAAAAACAAAGATAAAGATAGGCAAGGGAAATGCTAAACTCTGTAACACAGCACGTACACAGAAAGGTTAAGACAATAAGAGATTTAGGAGGAAAAACAAGAGCAGGAAGGAAGTATAAAACAAAAGGGGTAAACTTCACAACCACACCAAACAATAGGCACAACTTTCACCAAAAAGTTTGGGACACCAAACCGCACAGACCAACAAAGATAAACTGTAGCTGACATGGGTGAAAGGATTCAACCAGCATAAATAGGAGGAGAGCAGATGGGATAGGTCTCCCCACAATATGTGATCAAAGAGCAAGCAGACATTAACTCTTGTTAGCCTGCCTATGAATCAGCACACAGCAGATTGACACCCTAGTCTGCCTGAGAAACCATCGGGCTGGGATACCACACCTCACAGACCAACAAAGGCAAACTATAGCTGACATGGGTGAAAGGTTTCAACCAGCATAAATAGGAGGGAGTTAATGTGATTGGCTCCCCACAACATGTGTTAAAGAAGCAAGCAGACCAGCAGAGATTAACTCTTGCTAGCCTGCCTATGAATCAGCACACAGCCTTTAAATGCCCGAGTCTACCTGAGAAATCATCCGGTGGAGTGTCAGAATCTGCAATCTGAACAGAGCCCAACGCCGCCATGACAATTGGAGACAGTTGTGCAAAACTCTGTGTGACAGGTATATACTCCTTAGGAGGATTCTATGCAGCTAAAAACCCTCTTTCGGTTAACCATGCCCTAATAGAAACTATTAAATAAGATTTAATGGGACCTTTAAGCTTACAAGACAGGACCAAAAATGCACTATATTCTTCCCGTAATTGTCTTATTATAGTCCTGACCAGCGTACAATGCCGTTATTAATAAATGATTACGGCATGCCATTACTCTATATCCAATCAGCGCTTCTATAAAAAAAAAAAACAAAAAAAAACACTCGAAGAATTCCAGAAAAGGTTACAGGGTTAAAAAGCTGAAACATAACCGCGTATTGACAAATCCATTACTGCAGCCACATAGACTGATGGGACAATTGATCACTTGTGTTCATCAGGCTGCACTGCACGGTCCCTGTGCGCTAACATCTGGATGATCATTATCAGACCTAAACCAGCTGGAAAAGGAAAGGGGGAGGGGTAACAGAGAGCTGACATCCCATAATGCTCATCTTCTATAGTCAAGTCATTAGCCAAATCCTCTAGTATTGGAAACACTATGGATATTTATCCGAAATTACACCAGGGTGGTTAGATGGACAAGAGAGGTGCTGTTTATGGAAAACAAAATCTTTACTCTCATTCTACTCCTTAAAGGAATCTTATCATCTGACTATCCAATCCGATCTGGAGGCAGCATATGATAGAGCAGGATTCACTGAGCAGATTGATATATAACTTTGTAGGAAAAGATTTATCAGAACCCATACTTTATTCACTTTAATTTCAACCCATTCTGGGCTCTAGAGTCCATGAGGGCGGTCCTACTCAGCTAATTATGCAAAGTTATGCAAAGTAGACAGTTAGGACCGCCCACTGAACTCTAAAGCAGGAAATAAAATTAGAATAAGACAAGTTATTCTGAATCTTTTTCCACAAACCTATATATCAAATTACTCAGCTCCTCCTGCTCTATAACATGATGATGGCAGATCAGACTGAATGATCAACATGAAAAAAGAGATTTCACAGCTGTGGGAGTCAACATGGTCACAGTCAGTGAGCTCAGGTCTACATCATCAATCTCCTGGTAAGTCTTTTTTTGTTATGTTGGAGCCAAAGTTGGCGGGAAGGAAAGGATTTTCCTGACAAAAAGGCTAAAATTAGGGGCATTATGCATCACTTGGGGAAAGTGAGTGGCCATTCACTTACCCAGTATATCATGTAATATCAGTGTACTGTTAGAGTAAATCTGCCAACAGAGAAACATACAGACAGAGACATTGTATAGAGAGAGACCCTGATTCCAGTGTCACTTTCTGGGCTGCTTGCTGTAGTTTTGGTAAAATCATTGTTTTATCAGCAAGAGATTATCACTAGAGGACTAGTAAACCTGCTGCCAGGTAGTCTTCCATATTCATGAACCCTGCCCCCAATTCTGATTGGCTGTTTTCCTTTCAGTGTACATAGAAAACTGCCAATCAGTGGTGTGGTCGGGGTTATACAGGGCTCAGTATTTACAGAACTGGTTGATCTGCAGCAGATACAATTGGGATTTTATCAAAACTGCAGCTAGAAGTCCAGCAAGTGATACAGTGCTGGAATCAGGGTCTCTGTCCCTTTATCATGCTGCTCTTAGCAAGGAATTAGAAAAAAAATTGTGACAGATTCCCTTTAATGTTGACCTTATAGGCGGTGGCGTAACTTGAAGCCCATGGGGCTCAATGCGAAAGTTCCAATGGGGCCTCCAATTATTGCAAGTATTTAATAGTGATGGTCATTTCATATAGGCCAAGGGGAATTTTGGGCTCCTTAGGCTCCAGGGACCCATTGCGATTGCAACCCCTGCCCCTGCTTATAGGGTTTATGGAAAGGATTTGGTCTGATTTGTGGGTGCAAAAGGTTCATCAGAAAGTTGGACCCATCCTTAATGCCTTTCCCTTTGCTGTTGGGTAACAACAACCTGTGCATTGCTCTTAAAGGGGTTGTTCACTTCTTTTACATTGATGGTCTATGCTTAGGATAGGTCATCAATGTCTGATCGGCCGGGGTCTGACATCCCGCACCCCCGCCGATCAGCTGTTCTCGGCCTGACGGTGGCAGCAGGCAGCCGCAAATGCTCAGTTCCGATGATGCTCCATCTTCTGATAGTGGCCGCAGCCAAGTACTGCACATTGTAATCAATAAGAGGCGGATGTCACAAGACGGAGCAGCGCCAGGACTGAGCATTTCCGGCTGCATGCTGCCGCCGCCGATGTCGGACCCCGACCGATCATACATTGATGACCTATCCTAAGGATCGTCAATTAAGGTAAAAGTAGTGGACAACCCCTTTAATTCCAGATTAACCCAAGTGGTATTGGTGGGAGGATTGTCCCATGAATAATGGAAAAGGTGTAGTGAGGCAGTCATTCAGTAATCCCTTCCATCTTGGCTAACAAAAATAGGAACAGTAATGGGCACCAGTTTTGGTCTTTGCCATGCGACTTTCTCTACTATGGGTATGTGGCGCCCCTGGGGCTTTAGTCACCACAGGGTACTGCATCTCCATTAAGATGTAGTACTCATCCTGGGTAAGGAGAGGTTAATAGCTGGTGATTCTCACATTCACACACCACAAACAGTTAGGTGCCTTCCCACTAGAGGGATGGCCTGGGGTAGATAGGGGGTGGCCATCATGAAGCAAGGGACTTCCTGGTCACTGGTACAACCACCTGGGGGATGAGCACCACTTGGGGAAAAGGGAAGGAGCATCTTCACACATAGTTAACCGTGGGCACAGCTTGGTCTGAGACACACACTTGGTGACCTCAGTCCACTTTCTTCTACCTCACACTTCTGGGAGCGCCATAAGACCCGTGATTTGGAGAAAGCAGCACAGCCCGGGTTCTCTACAGCTACACGTGATTCCAGGGTCTGCGGTGAGTGCTGGAAACACCATATTCCACATACATTGGGATTGGAGGGACCCTGACCAGAAAGGACTCACAGTGGGAGCACCGGTGGTGACCTCGAATTGCTCAGCATTGGCTAGGGTCCATCATAGCGATGGCCAGGTCTTCAGGAGTGGCAACCGGGTTGCTTAAAGAACAGTGAGTAAAATACCTGGAACCCGCAGAGTCTGTGTCATTCCCGACACCTCCGCCCCCCATTACTATTCCCCTCAGCATCCTCCCCAGGGACTGCTACTACCATCCGCCCCGGAGGACAGCAACAGCGGCGGCAGGCCATTTCCCGGCCGCGTACCGCAGTTGGCGTCACAAAATCAAACCTCCATCACCACCCCCTCCTTTATTGTACACTTTGGGGCCACGAAGCCGGGGACACGGACTACCCCATGAGATCCCGAGACCAGACATCACCAGGCCTGGCGACGAGTAAGTTAACCCCTTTCCCCGTGGGTGCTACAGGTATAACCAAAAAATGTGACTCACAAAGTCAAATAGTCTCAGGCGGACGTAAAAATTACTATTTTGAGGCCTTCAAGCCTCTAAATTACCCTTTTGTCCTACAGCTTCTGGATGACTTCACTTATTTGTAGACGTTCATACTATACAAATCATGTCAGTAAAAATTGAAGGTTTTCAATGGGAAAGAACCTATTTCCAGAAGTAGGAACCCTTTCCCTGTGAGGACGGAGTAGACAATTATGGTTTAGCAAGAGCTGATTGACAGATTTATGCCCAAAATGTTGCACCTTGTGTTCACTAAATGAATGACAAGAAGAACAAATTCCGAGTAATTGACTGAAGACCGACTTTCACATGAAACACTCCGACGTCTACTCATGTTCCTTCCAGACACCTTGAGAATAAATTTTCTGCCTGTCTTGTGTATCACATACAATCCAGGAAACGCTAAGAGACCAGAAGATGAGTTATAGGAATAATACAATCAGGACTTCAAGGAAGGAACATGATAAACTTGCTAATGAGGCAGATTGGGAAGCAAAAGGAAGTAATTCCATACATAAATCACTTTGATTAAGGGCAAATCTCTTATCATTGACCAGAGCCTTAAGAAAAAAGGACGGTGGTAAAGGATTACGGTAAAATAAGGGGTCATGATATGCAGTATATCATTGTTAGAACAAAATTTAGGGACTAAAGAATGATAACTACCATGTATGACCATTTTTGGAACCCATCTACCACATTTTTCACTTTATAAGACGCACTGGATTATAAGACGCATCCTTAATTTAGAGGAGGAAAATAGGAAAAAATAATTTTTAATGTTAAAATGAGGTTCCATCTTATAATCCTAGGGTGTCTTATATTAGCTCACCAGGGGGGAGCTGCTCAGGAAGGTCACAGGAGGCAGGGTCGGTGATGCTGCAGACTCTAAGGAGGGGATCTTGCGGCTCAGAAGGGTCGGCGATACTGCAAGCTCAGGGGTGTCATGGCGGCAGGCGCCGTTGATCTGCCGGCAAGCTGCGGGCTCCATTGAATCGCCCATGGTTGACGAGATGGACTTCAAGAAAATGGCTTCAGAGGCAACGCGTACCCGGATTGACTTCAAGTAAATGGCCGGAGTTCTATCTGCCCACTCGCCGCCTCCGTGGCGATTTTCTTGAAGTCCATCTCGTCAACCGTGGGTGATTCAATGGAGCCCACAGCTTGCTGGCAGATGAGTATCACCTGCCACCATGACCCCGACAAGCACGCAGTATCGCCAACCCTCCATCCACTGACCCTCCTGAGCCACAACACCCCCTCCTTAGAGTATGCATCATTGCCAACCTTGCCTCCTGTGACCTTCCTGAGCCGCACCACCACCGCCGCTCCCCCCCTGGTGAGCTGATATAAGACACATTGGGATTATAAGATAGACCCTCATTTTAACATTAAAATTTAAGTCCATCGTGTCATCCGCAGGTGATTTAATGAAGCCCACAGTCAAATCAGTGGCATCTGTTGCCGTGACACCCCATCCTGTGACCCTCCAGAGCCGATCCACTTCAGTGACACCCCCTCCTCTGAGCCCTCAGGATCATCGACCCTGCCTCCTGTGACCTCACTCCACCACCGCCGCCGCCATATCCAGATTATAAGACATCCCCCCATTTTACCCCCAGGGGGTAAAGTACATCTTATAATCCAGAAAATACGGTAATTTAGTTACAGATTGGCTAAAGATAAATCGATTATCAGGAAAGAGCATTTTTAGAAACGTTCCTTTCCTGATAAATGGGCTGGCGAATTATAGAAACGCTTGTTCATCGTTGCTTTTTATAAAGATCATTGCTCTTGACAGCATACAATTAGGTCTCCAGCATGCCGAGGACGTACTTTGTGGGCAGGTTAAGCAGGAAATGCACTGCGCTCCCGTCTCACAGGAGAAGAGGAGCCACAGGTTTACCGGCCTCCCTGCTATACCTGCCTCCCACTACTGAGCCTCCTGCTTCACTGCTGTACCTGCATCCTGCTGCTGTGAGCCTCATGCCTCCCACTGCTGTGAGCCTCCTGCCTCCCGCTGCTGTGAGCCTCCTGCTGCTGTGAGCCTCTTGCCTCCTACTGTTGTGAGCCTCCTGCCTCCCACTGCTGTGAGCCTCCTGCCTCCCATTGCTGATAGCCTGTTGCCTCCCACTGCTGTGAGCCCTCCACCCAGTGCTGTGTACCCCCTAGTATTGTGTATGCCCATGAGTGCTGTGTGTCACCACCCCAGTGCTGTGTGCCACCCCTCAGTGTTGTGTGCCACACCCCCAGTGCTGTGTAACACCCCCCACCCCCCAGGGCTGTGTGCCACCCTCCTTCCCCAGTGCTGTCTGTGCCCTCATGGTGATTTCTGTGCTCTCATAGTCCTGTCTATGTCCCCCAGTCCTGTTCATGCCCTTCTAGTGCCTGGCAGTACTGTCCATGCTCAGCATTACAGTCTGTGCCCCCCAGTGATGTCCGAGCCCCAGCCCCTCCTGTGATGTGTATATGCCCCAGGCCCCTCCTGTGATGCATATATTCCCCCAGACCCTCCCGTGATGTGTATAGGTCCCTAGCCCCTCCTGTGATGTATGTATATGTCCCAGCCCCTTCTGTGATGTATATATGTGCCAGCTCCTAATGTTCTGTATATTTGCCCCCAGCCCCCCCTGTGATGTATATATGTCTCCAGCCCTTCCTGTGATGTATGTGTCTCCAGCTTCTCCAATGTGATCCATATGATTAACCAATATGTTGACTGTGCTTCAGATTCGAGATAAAGCTGGAAAAGCAGTTGTGAGAAGTCTCATGATTAATATCACCGACCATCACAGCCGCATTAATGAGAAGCTGCTCCAGCCACCACAGTAGGGGTGAGTTAATTAATTGTTTGACCAAATGTAGAATGATAATTTTCAAGCTGATAATTTTTTGTGGCCCCCGAAGGTTAGTAGAAATGTCCAAATGGCCCCCAGGCAAAAAGAAGGTTCCCCACCCCTGCTTTAAATAGTTACACCCACCAGGTGATAGAGCAGACTAAATAACAATATAGGAAACACTTGTTGGTAGAAAGTCAATGAACACACAAACTGTCTACACAGAGACAAACTGTTCAGAAACAAGATAGCAAGGGAGCCTGACTATGACTTAGTTAGAAGCGGACCACAGCACCGAAGGCTGCCGGATCAAATCTGAGGCATGACAGGCAGCCTTTGTGCACTGAATGATTCGTTACTGATTGTTCTGTGCTCATGGTTGACTTGTGTATACAGGTTAGTAAACAGAATTCTAATAGGGAACTGGTGGTCATTTTGTGCCTTAAATCTAAATCCAGTTTAAGATTAGAGACTTCCAATGTGAGTCTTTGACTGAAGGATGTATAAATGGCCCCAAGGGCCCCAAGTTTGGGGGGAGGGGTGTTATCATGGGTACATTTTCTCTTTGGAGGGTATTCCAAGACTTTAATCAATCTTGTAAAGTCCCTGGAGACATCACATGACCAGTGATGTTGTTCCTACAATGCTATGCTGTGATTGGCTACTTTTTTTTTTGCATGACATGATGTCACTATTCACAATCAGAATACCCCTTGAAGAAGGGATAAGATGTCCTTTTTACCAATGATCATCAATAAATATTTTTTTTTATAAATATGATTTACACCAGAATCCTATTCATTGATACAAGTATAGACGTAGTGTCATAATGACTACGAAAAATAAATGTCCCCTAGGTCACCAGGGCAAATGTAGCCACAAAATGTTATATTACCAAGATCAACTCAATCAAATAAGTGGTTGGTCAAGTCCAACCATTGTCATAAGTCAACAGGTCGCTGGGAACCTCACATCATCACATTTAAGGCCACTCTTGCAGCCAACCAATCTACTACTTGGCACTGGCAAGGGGCAAGAACCCTTAAGCATCTTATGTCCAGTCTTATGGCCAGAGTTCATAACTTTTAGGTTGTCTACCCTCATTAGGTGGCACTATGGAAACGATTTCCTCCCTCCTTGCAGGGACAATTTTCATAAATGTTTTCCAGGAAGCATTGTTTGGCTTAAAGTCTCCTTATGTCAGATTTCCACTCCCTCAAGGAGACACTTTACCCTCCTGATTTTTGGCCAGTAATCCCAAGCTTACGCTGTGGCTTAAAGGGATTGTCTGGGCAAAAGATCCTGAGGGACTTGGAGCCATAAAAAGGAGTTGTAGGGGCAAAAGCTCCTCAGGGACTTGGAGCCATAAAAAGGGGTTGTCTAGACAAAAGATCCTCAGGGACTTGAAGCCATAAAAAGGGGTTGTATGGGCAAAAGATCCTCAGGGACTTGGAGCCATAAAAAGGGGTTGTATGGGCAAAAGATCCTCAGAGACTTGGAGCCATAAAAAGGGGTTGTCTGGACAAAATATCCTAAGGGACTTGGAGCCATAAAAAGGGGTTGCCTGTACAAACGATCCTCTGGGACTTGGAGCCATAAAAAGGAGTTGTATGGGCAAAAGATCCTCAGGGACTTGGAGCCATAAAAAGGGGTTGTCTGGGCAAAAGATCCTCTGGGACTTGGAGCCATAAAAAGGGGTTGTCTGGGCAAAAGATCCTCTGGGACTTGGTGCCATAAATAGGGTTGTCTGGGCAAAAGGTCCTCAGAGACATGGAGCTATAAAAAAACAAACTCATGCTCACCTACCAAACTGAATCCATGATATGCTCCTGGACGGAACGAGGAGGCGTCACTCTTCCACTTGGAAGCTGACTGCTGCGGCTAATGATTGGCTGCAGCAGTCAGATGACTTCCAGAAAAATGTCCAGTGATGAACTGTTGAGGTCACTTGCCACTGGATCCAGATGGAGGCCAGAAGTTAAGTGTCACTTAACAGCTTGGACTTTTTAGGAAGTGCGGGGGCAGAATCTCAGCCCTCGAGTGTGATTGACCTCAAAAGTTTGTTTCACCCCATAAGACCAATGCTATTACCTTTGCATCTTGATGGGGAAGTGGGCCCTTGATTGCATGTGTACAACTGATAAATGAGCACATGAGTGCCTCAGTTTTATTAACAAATTAATCATCTTGGGACGCTGAGCCAATTATCCTAAAAAATTAACCCTTTTGTGCTTGACATCCAATTAACAGTATTAAAAGTCAACACAATGTCAAAACTGACATCCCAGCAACTGAATAGTTAATGGCCGATCTGTGATTAGAGACTGATAACAAGCGTGACTTCCCCGTGGATAAGGATTACAGAAAGGGATTACTAATTCTTCATCTCATTAATGAAACCTCCAGGAAACAAACGACTCACCATTAATGTCTGATGGAAGAACAAGGCTCGGAATAATAAAGACTTTCCATCGGTTGCACGTACATTTCCATGGTACCCCGATATATATATATATATATATATATATATATATATATATATAGATATATAAAAAATGAGGGGCAAATACCCCGAAACAGCTGTCTGTGGATGGATACCATGTTTGGCATAGGCGGTTTCCTTGACTGGAGACTGCCCTTCCCGTGGTTTTTCCTTCCCGGTAAAAGACCTGGCTAGTTTCCTGCCAGCGTTGAGAAACATGTGATGGTGTCTCCGCGGCTTCCTTGTTTTGCATATTTCCCAGGGGGCATTGCTCTAGAGTCACTGCGTTGAGAAAACACGTGATACTGCTCCGCGGTGCTGGATCTTGATCTCCCTAAGGTCAACCATCCTTACCTATATATATATATATATATATATATATATATATATATATATATATATATATACTAGCTGTAGTACCCAGCATTGCCTGGGATAGAAACTGTCTCTCTCCCTCTCTGTCCGTCTCTCTCTCTATCCATCTCTCTTTCTGTCTCTCTGTCTGTCTCTGTCTGTCTCTGTCTGTCTGTCTCTGTTTCTCTCTGTCTATCTCTGTCTGTCTCTCTCTGTCTGTTTGTGTCTTTGTCTGTCTCTGTCTCTTTATCTCTGTCTGTCTGTTACTGTCTCTCTCTGTTTCTGTCTGTCTTTCTGTTTCTCTCTCTCTGTCTCTCTCTGTCTGTCTTTCTCTGTCTATCTCTGTCTGTCTCTTACTGTCTGTCTCTGTCTGTCTGTCTCTGTCTCTCTCTGTCTCTCTCTGTCTCTGTCTGTCTCTCTATATCTCTCTGTCTGTCTCTATCTCTCTGTATGTCTATCTCTGTCTCTCTGTCGCTTTTTATCTCTTTGTCTGTATCTCTCTCTTTGTCTGTCTGTCTCTATCTCTATGTCTCTCTCTGTCTGTCTCTGTCTGTCTCTGTTTCTCTCTCTGTCTCTGTTTGTCTCTGTCTCCCCATTGAAATCATATTACCTCACACATAAGCTTCTTAAACTATGAATGTCTTTTGTTTCTATAGCAACCAATCACAGCTCCTATTAATGACCTGTAGCTCCCAGCTCCATTCACTTTAATGTAAGGAGTATTTTTGGTGAATAACTGTAAAGCGCGGGGGTTAAATTTTCCCTTCAAAACATAGTGTATTGCCGGCGTCACACAGTACGATTTATCGTGCGATTGCACGAGCGATTGTACCCACCCCCGTCGTTTGTGCGTCACAGGCAATTTTTTGCCCGTGGCGCACAAAGTCATTAACCCCCTGTCACACGTACTTACCTCCTGGACGACGTTGCTGTGGGCGGCGAACATCCTATTCCTGAAGGGGAGGGATGTTTGGCGTCACAGCGACGTCACACAGCGTCCGGCCAATAGAAGCGGAGGGGCGGAGATGAGTGGTACGTAACATCCCACCCACCTCCTTCCTTCCGCATTGCCGGTGGGACGCAGGTAAGCTGTTGTTCATCGTTCCCAGGGTGTCACACAGAGCGATGTGTGCTGCCTCGGGAACGATGAACAACCGGAGCACAGAAGGAGGACTGACATTTTGAAAATGAACGACGTGTCAACGAGCAACGATAAGGTGAGTATTTTTGCTCGTTCACAGTCGCTCGTAGCTGTCACACGGTACGATATGTCAAACGATGCCGGATGTGCGTCACTAACGATGTGACCCCGATGATATATCGCCATGTGACGCCGGCATATGACGTTCCCTGAGTCAAATGCGGCGGCTTTGCACGTTTTGTGATTGTAAATGCGATGGGGCGGATTCCTTTAGCGGACATACATACACACACACACACACACACACACATATACATACATACATACATACATACATACATACATACATACATACATACACTCAGCTTTATATATTAGATATTTCCACGCAGGCATCGTGATTCAATGAAACAACATGACTCAACAAGATAATTTGGGATATACAGTACATCTGGATAATACTGACTTGCAGGCCATTAGGGGAAATAGTATATGAGTTATGCATAAAGGCTAATTGCGGGATACATTATGCCTTCTGTCTTCTTGCATTGATTCATCTGGGCACTTACAACCTATTCTTATCTGATAAAAATAGCTGAGATTAAACGGTTAAGTCAGCAATAACTTCAAAAGTTTATTATTGGGATTTTTGGGAAGAGAAAATCCTCGCAAGAAAGAATACATAAACTCAATTTAGATTTGCATCTTGGTCAGATTTGAACCCTGGATTCCAGGGCTGATGGGAAATCAGTGCTGATAATTAAAGAGGACCAACCACCAGGATTTTGCTATATAAACTAAAGCCAGTGCTATACTGGCACTATCATACTGATTCTATACATACCTTTAGGGGCAGGAATAACTAGCTAAACCCAACCCACCTATTAGATATTCTGTTGCATCTATCAATCAAATAACAGTGCATTTCACAAACTTTACTTGCCTGTATTTCAGAAAGTATACATCCGATCTCACAAGTAAAGGTATGTATAGAATCAGCATGATAGTGCCAGTATAGCACTGGCTTTAGTTTATATAGGAAAATCCTGGTGGTTGGTCCCCTTTAAGCTATCCATAAGATCTATTTGTGACTGATAACAGGTTCCATGTTTATTTTAGATCCATAGCCATACAGAAGGCAATTTTAGAGCAAAAACTTGACTGATATGTTTTTGGAAGGTGAGGGATACCCAAATTGTGCCAGGTATGGCATCACAGAGGGAGGGTGGACCCTCCAATGAGCCAGGATGGAGACCACTCTGTATGAGCATCTCCCAATCTGGCACACGCAATGTATTTCATGGACACCCGTTTACTTGATTAGCTGCCATGTAATGATACGTGGCTTCCTCTTGGCAAAATAATCTGTATGCCTGTGGTGCCCGAGATCCGGATTTTCAACGGCACAGTCTCAGTTCTGGTTAAATGAACAATAACTATGTGCCGTCCATGAACTGATTAGTACTCTACGGGGAGGCTGGAGTTTGTCGATGATGCCATTATGGCTAAGAGCCATATATTTGCTTTTACACATTAGTTGAGCCACAGCATGAAAGAGAAACAGCAAATGTGTCGGAGTCACGGAGAGCCACCTGCCCCGTTAGAGCGTAGCCAGCTTGGGACAGGTATCGATAGAGAGTATACAGGGCTTGACATATGGACTATACGTTAAGAATTAGATCATCCCCTTAGACGAGCCTATACATAAGTTTAATTATTTTCTTAAAGTTATATAGTCCCACCATGGAAATGTACAAGAGGGTAGATAAGCATCTATGAGAAACTAATGACTAACCTCATACTCATGGCAGATAGGCTTTATAGTAGAGTCCACCTTGTGGGGAATGTATAAAGCCTTTGCCCTATGAAGCATTCCCCTGTTAAAAAATGGCATCCATTCACATTTTTTTTGTGAAAATTATGCAAAATTCTACTATATAACCTTCGATATGTCTCCACAAGACTTCCATGGATGCCCGAGAGAGCCTTGATACTGAATGGAGCCTGAAAGGTCCCCAACCCTATAGATAGGTGTCGGTCAAACGTAGTGACGATATCTTTCTTAATTCTTGTATTAGTAGTTGTATCCTACTCATGCACTCAACTATACAGAAGTTGAGTGTCTTGTATCTTGGACAAGTTGACTGGATGAGCTGTGATACCATGTGTTTACATGACCACAGCACCTTGAGGATCACAACAGAGATGTTACAATATGTTCCGATATCACTAAAGCCAATATTGTCACCAGTCCCATCTGCCTCCATGGAGAATGGAGCCCTCTTCTTCTGCTGGTTGACCAACCAAGACTCCGATGGGTCTAGCAGTAGAATCATAGCCTGCTCTTGATTTGATCTTCCTAGATTAACAAGTAGCAAGAATAAAAGAAAAGGACCACTGAACCTTGAGGATCACCATATAGATGTTACAATATGTTCTGATACCACTAAAGCCAATATTGTGACCAGTCCCATCTGCCCCCATGGAGAATGGAACCCTCTTCTTCTGCCGGTTGACCAACCAAAACTCCAATGGGTTTACCAGTAGAATCGTAGCCTGCTCTTGATATAATCTTCCTAAATTAACAAGAAGCAAGAATAAAAGGAAAGGACCACTAAACCCTAAAGATCACCACAGAGATGTTACAATATGTTCCGATATCACTAAAGCCAATATTGTCACCAGTCCCATCTGCCTCCATGGAGAATGGAGCCCTCTTCTTCTGCTGGTTGACCAACCAAGACTCCGATGGGTCTAGCAGTAGAATCATAGCCTGCTCTTGATTTGATCTTCCTAGATTAACAAGTAGCAAGAATAAAAGAAAAGGACCACTGAACCTTGAGGATCACCATATAGATGTTACAATATGTTCTGATACCACTAAAGCCAATATTGTGACCAGTCCCATCTGCCCCCATGGAGAATGGAACCCTCTTCTTCTGCCGGTTGACCAACCAAAACTCCAATGGGTTTACCAGTAGAATCGTAGCCTGCTCTTGATATAATCTTCCTAAATTAACAAGAAGCAAGAATAAAAGGAAAGGACCACTAAACCCTAAAGATCACCACAGAGATGTTACAATATGTTCCGATACCACTAAATCCAATATTATCACCAGTACCAACTCCTCCATAGACCCGAATACTTGCTCTGCTAGATCTCCTGTGTTCTCTGAGAGAGAGCCGCTATCAGACTCCTCTGGTGGCGACATATCTTGACGATGACCAATGGATTTTCCTTGACATCACCTGTTCCGGGAGAGTCAGGAAGCCTCCATATGTACAAGACTTTTGACCAAACCCAACAATATTAGCAAGTTCAGCCGATGGTTGTCTAATGTGTGTGGAGGTTTTAAATCTAGGACTTTATGCCAGAACACTAGTTGACTATGACTCTTGGAAAGAAGTCCATCTTGATGCACTCAATCTAAGAATCAAATTAAAACTTCTGGAAAGAATATTTCTAACATGCTTTCCTTCCATTCCAGCTTGGGATGGTGATCTCACTCGATTTGCGCCAAACTTTATTGAGTCAAAGTCAGACTTTCCGTAACTTCAGGAGCATACCACTGCCCAAAGAAAAGTGGCTGGTTGGTGCCCTTCCTTGTTGGACCAAGTACACTTACTAGGCACTTAAGATTGTTCTTAGTCCTAGGTGTGCCAAACCCAAAGTCTCCTAGGATAGAAGTATCGAAAGCTTCATCCTAAAAAAATTGAAAAAAAATTTGCTTCTTGCAAATACTATAATTTCCAAAGTACAATTCAATAGAAACTAGGAAATGACTCCAGAAAGACTAAGGACTTTACCGAATCGCAGACAGAAGAAGTCAGAGCTGCCAGCAGCCCATAAATTTCCTAAATGGATGTTTGAAAAGTATGAGATCTCTATAATCTTTCTTACAGCACACGCACTTAACTACACATGAAGATCTGCTAATGCCTACTAAATGATGTGGGCTTATCTACTCATGTACAAACTCATGCCCAAATGATGGCTCTACTTACGTCTCGTTATTGAGCTAGGATGCAATTTACATTGCTGCCGCTGCCTGGCCCAAGTTGCCTGGATGTGTAGGCAATCCAACTTTATACACATTACATTTTAGTTGTTGGGGCTTTCATCAGATTGCACCATGAAAGACAGTTTCGGCAAAAAGATTGGTAGAATAACTCTACAAGGAAGGAGACCATAGTTGTTGGAGTTAGGTGTGGTAATACCAAAAGAAACGTCCCATGCATATAAAATGGAATTTACAATTTTCCCAAGTGTTAGGATATGTAGGCAATCCAACTACAGTATATACACATTATGTTTCATCATTGAGACCTTCATCTGAAGATCAGTAGAACAGCTCTACAAGGAATACGGCCGCCATCTCTGGTGTGGGGTGTGAGAAGACCAAAAGAAACGTCACTTGCGTATGAAGTTGGATTTCCAAATGACTGGATGTGTAGGCAATCCAACTATATACACATTATGTTTCATCCTTGAGACCTTCATCAGAAGAACGGAAGAACAGCTCTACAAGGAAGGCGACCAAAGTCTCTGGCGTGAGGTGTGAGTGCACCAATAGAAATGTCCCATGCATATAAAGTGGGATTTCCAATTGGCCCAAGTGATAGGATATGTAGGCAATCCAACTATATACACATTATGTTTCATCATTGAGACCTTCATCTGAAGATCAGTAGAACAGCTCTACAAGGAATGCGGCCGCCATCTCTGGTGTGGGGTGTGAGAAAACCAAAACAAACGTCCCATGCATATAATATGGGATTTCCAATTGTCCGAAGTGGTAGAATATGCAGGCAACCCAACTGTATACATGTTACGTTTCGTCCTTGAGACTTTCATCAGACGTTTGGTAGAACAGCTCCACAAGGAAGGAGACCACCATTTCTGGTATGAGGTGTGAGCGCACCAAAATAGACACCCTATGCATATAAAGTTGGATTTCCAATTAACCCAAGTGACTAGATGTGTAGGCAACTATATACATGTTACGTTTCGTCCTTAAGATCTTCATCAGAAGATCAGTAAAACAGCTCTACAAGGAAGGGGACTACCATTTCTGGCGTGAGGTGTGAGCACACCAAAAAGTTGGATTTTCAATTGGCCCAAGTAATAGGATGTAGGCAATCCAACTATATAGACGTTACGTTTCATCCTTGAGACCTTCACCAGAAGATTGGTAGAACAGATTTACAAGGAAGGTAACTGCCATCTCTGGCGTGAGGTGTGAACGCACCAAAATAGACACCCCATGAATATAAAGTTGGATTTCCAATTGGCCCAAGTGACTGGATGTGTAGGCAATCCAACTATATACACATTACGCTTCGTCTTTGAGACCTTCATCAGAAGATCGGTAGAACAGCTCTACAAGGAAGGTGAATGCCATATCTGGCGTGAGTTGTGAGCGCATCAAAATGGATGTCCCATGAATATAAAGTTGGATCTCCCTAGTCTTCTTCATTTTGGAGTGCCGAGATTGTTCCTAACTCTTGTATTAAGGAGTTGTATCCTGCTCATGCACCCAACTAAACAGAAGTTGAGTGTCTTGTATCTTGGCCAAATTGACTGGATGAGCTGTGATACCATGTGTCTATATGACCACTGAACCTTGAGGATCACCACAGAGATGTTACAATATGTTGCCATACCACTAAAGCCAATATCATCACCAGTCCCATCTGCCCCCATAGAGAATGGAGCCCTCTTCTTCTGCCGGTTGACCAATGAAGACTCCGATAAGTGTAGCAGTAGAATCGTAGCCCACTCTTGATATGATCTTTCTAGATTAACATGCAGGAAGAATAAAAGGAAAGGACCAACGAACCTAGAGGATCACCACAGAGATGTTACAATATATTTCAATACCACTAAAGCCAATATTGTCACCAGTCCCATCTGCCCCCATGGAGAATTGAGTCCTCTTCTTCTGCCGGTTGACCAACCATGATTCCGTTGGGTCTATCAGTAGAATCGTAGCCTGCTATTGATATGATCTTTCTAGATTAACAAGCAGCAAGACTACAAGGAAAGTCAACTGGAAAAAAATATCTTGAAAGAACCTGCGGGTAAAGCGAGGGAGACAGGCGAACGCTGGGCTCGAGGATCTCGTCTGCTGCATTCATTTCTGCAAACTGTAAATAGGGTGCGGCCGAGGCTCGGAAGAAGCAGAGTGAAATAAAATGCCATTTTCTTCAGCAATTATGATCTCCATTATGACAGCACTTACAGGTAATGCAAGGCTTGAAAGCCTCACCATTAACAGTGGCACACTATTAGCATTCTCCTTAGCAATGCATTTCCAGTCGACGGTTGATACAGACCGGGGGCTAGATGCAGAAAGGAAGAGGGGGGGAGGTTGACGGTTTTGGCAACTCAGTGATTGCATTGGACGTCTGTTCTAGGAAAGACATCCATATATCAGGCAGGAGAGCATAAGGAATGTCAATTTTATAGTTGAAAGCAGGATTCTGGGCTGTTATTGATGCTGACTTGACTTTACCACCAGAAGGAAAATCAGGAACAGCATTTATACAACATAGAGGCAAATGCAAAAATGGGTGGATAATATGTTTATTAGTAAGTACAACTGTAAGGAGGTGGACTAGGTGCTGTTGCGTTCCTTCCCTTGAAGACAGAAATTGCGTTATTGCATTGTCCTACGGTGTAATGTGAATTGTGTCCTGCGTCTTTTTTAAATAATGTGCCATGTAAACTGTGACATGTAGTATGTAATGTGATGTGATGTATTGTAATGTGTAATGTACAGTATTTGGTAATGAATTGCAAAGCTTTCGTATAGGTAGCTACCAGACTATAGGGTAAGAGATAGTTAAATGTTGGGACTACTCCACAATGGGAGGGGTAAATTGACAGGTAAAGACTCGAGACAGTTCCTTCTGGAAGAGTTAGTGAAGGCCAAATGTGTGATAGATATGGACATACTGTATTTTCGGTAAGTGTTCAAGGCCTCATGCAGTGGGTGTCTTGTGGCAAAGAGAGGAAGGAGACTGGAATGGAGGTAGTGTGATCCCTGAATGTTGACCGAGACACAGAGCAAGAACAACGTTGAGACTAGAGACCAACCCTCGAACGGAGCAGCCCCAGGCAATAGGAGCTAGAGGACAGGACTCTAGTGGCCAGGCCCCTAACTGTCAAGGTAATGGATTGATACTAACTTATGTGTGAACAAAATCCACTTACCCTGGCGGATTCTCCCCAAGATTTTTCTCTGGCACCAGTGGCTACCCTTTACCCCTCCTCCTCTGCAAGGAGAAACAACGTGGATATGGAGGTGTCAGGGAGCACGAGCTTCTACTCTGGCCAAGGTGACAGGACCCCTGACCATCTCCTCTATGAGGAGAAGAGACATGGATACAAAGCTTCAGGGAGCACAAGCTTCTACTCTGGCAAGGTAACAGGTACCCTGACCATCTCCTTTACGAGGAGGAGAGACGTGGATACAGAAGCATCAGGGAGCACAAGCTTTTACTCCAGCCATGGTGACAGGACCCCTGACCATCTCCTCTACGAAGAGAAGAGACGTGGATACAGAAGATTTTTGGGAGCAAAAACGTCTACTCTGGCCAAGGTGATAGAACCCCTGATCCTCTCCTCTACGAGGAGAAGAGACGTGGATACAGAAGCGTCAGGGAGCACAAGCTTCTACATTGGCCAAGGTGATAGGACCCCTGACCCTATCTTCTACAATGAGAAGAGACGTGGATACTGAAGCGTCTGGGAGCACAAGTTTCTACTCCAGCCATGGTGACAGGACCACTGACCATATCCTCTGCGAAGAGAAGAGATGTGGATATGGAAGGCTTCTGGTAGCAGAGGCTTCTACTCTGGCCAAGGTGATAGGACCCCTGATCCTCTCCTCTACGAGGAGAAGATACGTGGATATGGAAGTGTGAGGGAGCACAAGCTTCAACTCTGGCCAAGGTGACAGGACCCCTGACCCTCTCCTTTACGAGGATAAGAGACAAGGATACAGAAACATCATGGAGCTAAAGCTTCTACTCTGGTCAAGGTGATAGGACCCCTGACCCTCTCCTCTACGAGGAGACTGGACATGGAGCCTCTGGAAGGAAAAGTGACCATCACCAGTTGGACTGTAGCATTGGGCTGGGTTGTTCTGGGTCTCACAGGACCAGTAAGATTGGAAACAACTCAGTAGGAACTGAAAAGGGGTCATTGTTTGACTTGTACAATTGAGACATGCTGGAAGATATGTGTCTGCTATCTGGTTTATGCTTTTGTTGGTGAAAATGAACCATCGAGTAAATTACCGTTGTCTAAAACGGACTGGTGGTCTCCTGGCGGAAGCAAATCCTCATGTGGTCCGGACATTTCTGTTATAGTGAATAATTGCACCCCCCTCCCCTCCCCCTCCCATAACATAACAAAGCTGGAGCAGAATTTCAAAAAGTCAATATTGTGTTCCTCCTTTATTCCTCCTGAAAATATATAAAATAAATTGACATTATTATGTCACCGGTACCACCAATCAGAGCTGACAGTATTACACTCTGTAGACACACACCTTATTGCCTAGGGAAATGGCTACACCCATTTGTCAATTAATTCAATCATTTCAAAGTGTTATGAAAAAGACACTTGAGAAATGTTATTTTGCTATAGGCAACGAAGGACTATAAGAAGCTTATGTGTGAGGTGATATGATTTCGGTAGAGAGAGGCACACACAGAGACAGAGACACACAGAGCCAGACACACACAGAGACACACAGAGCCAGACACATACAGAGACACACAGAGCCAGACACATACAGAGACACACAGAGGCAGACACACACAAAGAAAGACAAAGACAGGCAGAGACACATAGATGCAGACAGAGACAGACACACACACAGAGGCAGACAGAGCCAGACACACAGAGGCAGACAGAGACAGACACACACAGAGACACAAAGGGGAAGACAGAACCAGACACACACAGAGGCAGACAGAGACAGACACGCAAAGACAGACAGAGACAGGCAGAGACAGACAGAAATAGACAGAGAAATAGACCGATAGAGACAGACAGAGACATACAGAGACAGACACACACAGAGACACACAGAGACACACACAGAGGCAGAGATAGACACACACAAAGACAGAGACAGGCAGAGACACACAGAGGCAGACTGAGACAGACACACACAGAGACACAAAGGGGAAAACAGAACCAGACACACACAGAGGCAGACAGAGACAGACACGCAAAGACAGACAGAGACAGGCAGAGACAGACAGAAATAGACAGAGAAATAGACCGATAGAGACAGACAGAGACATACAGAGACAGACACACACAGAGACACACAGAGACACACACAGAGGCAGAGATAGACACACACAAAGACAGAGACAGGCAGAGACACACAGAGGCAGACTGAGACAGACACACAATGCTAAAAAGGGGAGACAGAAGGCGCAATAGGGTCTTACCCAGTATAAAGTGTTAGAAGTAAAGAGAGGAACACTCACCTGATCGGGTTGTGTTAGTCACAACTCCTTAATAAGCATGTGAGTGTCTGCGTGGTCCAAGCAGCGGCCCCGTGCAGAATGTGGTAGAAATATTATATATGAAAAACGGGTTTAATGCCGCGCTAAAAAACCACTGATGTCAAGATGATGAAATGAATCTCTTTTTATTTTAGCCAATCCAACGCGTTTCAGAGACAAGGACCGTCTCCTTCTTCAGGGAAAAAGGTATGATTTAAAACCCGTTTACCCATTAAACCCGTTTTTCCTATATAATATTTCTACCACAGACACACAATGACAGACAGAGACAAACACACACAGAGACAGACAGAGAAATAGACAGACAGAGACATGCAGAGACAGACACACAGAGACAGACACAGAAACACAGACAGAGATACAGAGACAAACAGAGACACAGAGCCACAAGGAGACAAAGAGACACAGAGACACACAGAGATAGAGACACACAGACACACAAGAGACAGAAAGATAGACAGGGAGACACACAGTCACACAAAGAGAGAGAGTGAGGCATACAGAGAACGAGAGGGAGAGTGGGAGAGACGGAGCGAGACACTAATAGTAAGGGCTAATTAATCCTTAATTTATAGGCATAGATCCTTTAGGATGTAGAGGAGTGTCAATAAGGAGGTGCAATGACATGTCCTCCAGAACAGTAGGCTTCACAGTAGTCACCGTTTCCACCAAGGTCTTATCTTCCGTATTTTCCAGCAATTACGTTGCTTTGTCTTTGATCACAATGTATATGTTGTAAACTCAGCATGGAACATAATGGCACACACAGAAATCCTCATAACAAGTCATTCTGGTCACATGAATACCAAAATCACTCAAAATATAGATTCTCCAAAGAGGAAATGACTCCAGTTCTGTCCTTTCCCCCTGAAACAAGCGCTATCTTTGTCCTCGCAGCCCACATATTACTGGACTGGGAATTCCAAGCCTATGACAACAAATGTAGGAACAGAAATAGAGAATAAACAATATTCCTACACAACCGGATCCGGGCAATCGTAGCCCGTAAAGGAGGTCAGGATGGACAGGGGTGGAATTCTGCAGTAGTTTGTTGTTTGGGAGCAATGGATGGATAAGGATGAGTTTCCGTAAATCAATATTCGTCATTTCATTCAAAATATCCTTCCGAAATAGGTTAAATATCAGAGGGTGATCAATATATGAGATTATGTAATGAAAAATGAAGGAGAACGTATAGTGATATCAGAATTCCCCCACCTGGTGCTTGATTAATTTTGGAGCCCACCACCAGTTATGGATCTTTAGAAATGGGGGTGATTGTTGGATGTGTAGAAGGTGGTCACGTTACCCCCACTCCTACTGTGTGAGTGTTTTATCCCAATGTAAAGTGGTTTAATCTATAAGGTGTTAAGGTTGTATAGATGTAGGAGTGTTAGACACTTCCTAATTACAGAGGGAGCTTAGAAGAAAGGCGGGAGGAGTGACAGGTGGGTTGGTTGGAGAGATGGGCCTTGTAGGTACCAGTTCTGCAGTAGAGTTCCTGGAGTGAAGAGGTGACCTTGTAACTTGGGTCCGGAAGTATCATCCAAGGGTCCTAAGTCTACGGCTCACCTCGGAACGGGCTAAGAAGAATCCAGAGACTAGACAGCCATTGGAGTAGAGTACCTGGGATTGGCTAAAGGAAGTCGAGTAGTCACTCGTCCAGGGAGTAGTTACTCCTCCAGAAGCCGTCCAGGGTAGCGAAAGGACCACGATTAGCGGAAGAATAAGAAAAGGGAAGGAGACGGAATATGCCTAGAAACTGGAGTACTAGGTCCCAGATAGCGGGATTGGCCAAGTTACAGAGGAAGCTTAGAAAAAAAAGTGGGATGAGTGCCAGAGGGCTGGTGGGTTGGTTGTAGAGTCAGGCCTTGTATGTACCAGTTCTGCAGTAGTGTGTCTGGAGTGATGACGTGACCTTGTAACTTGGGTCTGTCAGGGAATACACAGGTATTCTCCAAGGGTCTGGATCCTATGGCTCACCTCGGGATGGGATTAGAAGAATCCACGGACTAGACAGACATCGGGGTAGAGTACCTGGGATGGGCTAAAGGAAGTTGAGTGACTAGAAGCCATCCGGGGCAGTGAGACGACCACGATTACCTGAAGAGTAAGAAAGGGGAAGGAGAAGGCATATGCCCGGAAGCTGGAGGTCTAGGCCCCAGATAGTCGGATAGGACGAGTTACAGAGGAAGCTTAGAAAAACTTGGGTTTGTCAGTGAATGAAGAGGTATCCTCCAAGGGTTCGGAGCCAACAGCTCACCTCGGGACAGGCTTAGAAGAATTCAGGGACTAGACAGCCATCGGGGTAGAGTACCTGGGATGGGCCAATGGAAGTCAAGTGACTAGAAGCCATCTGAGGCAGCTAGAGGACCACGGTTAGCCAAAGAGTAAGAAAGGGTAAGGATGAGGCATAGGCCTGGAAGATAGAGGACTAGGTCCCAGATAGCGGGATAGTCTGAGACTGAGTGGCAGCAGAACCGTATAAGTGTGGCCATGTCTGTCGTGAAAGTAGAAGATCTAATAAACCATTTAGTGTTATTTTGCCAAGAGTTCTCCAGTGTCCCGTGTCTGCTACATCTACGACAGGGACTGGGTGTGCGGTGGAGGATGCTACCCTGAAGAGGACAGTAAGTGTTGTACACACAGCCCAAAGTTCTTTCTGGTGAAGGAGTGCGGAGCCCTCAGAGCCCGGCGTCCAAACCTTCAGATGCATTAAACTGAATTCTTTGCATATTTGACATACATATGGGCTTAAGGACCATGCCATCCTGTCCTAGGTGGCCCAGCCCAACACCTTAAGGAGGCACCCACCATGAAATTTAGTTACCTCTTTTCTAGGGGCTCCTTCTTCTTAAAAAGGACAGAGGCCCAAGTTCCATTCATGGTCACTATATCATGTATGGAGTACGGTCCTATTAGTGGAGTCGGACCACCAATCTGATATTAATGGAGTTACATATTTATGAGATTGGTGAGGGTCCAACACTCGAAACCCCCACTGATTAGCTCCAACAATCTACACACTTTATTGGCTGTTCCTAGGTAATACAGATTGACTCCTACTAAAATGAATGAGGTGCAATACCAAACACTACCCACGAACAAGGGGGCGCTGTTTCTAAAAAAATTGCAGGTCCTTTTTTTGAATCCTGTAAAGCCCAGTTGTTTTATTCCATGGAACAACCTGGGCTTAGAACATCAGATAGCAAACTGATAAAGGTTCTGCTACGACATAAGCTTCATGCGTCCCTATGGTAAAGCAGACACTGAGGGGGATGCATCTCTCGGTTACATAAGTAGCACCTTCTGTTCTTTTCATATTCAGACTTTGTAAAGAAAGGAAGACCTTGCATTTCTATACAAAAAAAAAGCCATGACGTTCGAAAAAAAGTCAGCATGGCCTTGGTTTAAAACCTCCATTATATATGACTAATTCTTCCCGAGAAAAGAATGATTCATTGTGTATTGACTATTGAGAAGTTGTTGCATAAAAAATAAAGATAGATGGGGGGGGGGTGTTGGGCTAAACCTCGCATAGTATGGAGAGAAAACCTGTGTCCATGAAGATCAAAAAAAGATGAAAACCCACCTTAAATGGGCTATTTTGTTTCACTGCTGTTACATTAAAGAATCCTTCCACTGTCCTCTTGTTTTGAAATTAAAAATGCAAATGGGGAAATGACCTCCTGGGAAGATCAGGCTGGGTATATAAGTAAGAAACTATTTTGTTTATTTAGATAAATATTTGTGTTATTTTGTTTCACTGCTGTTACATTAAAGAATCCTTCCACTGTCCTCTTGTTTTGAGATTTAAAATTTTAATGGGAAAAATGACCTCCTGGGAAGATCAGGCTGGGTGTACATTTAACATACAATATTTTTATATATATATATATATATATATATATATATATATATATATATATATATATATATATATATATATATATATATATATATATGTTGTATTATTTTGTTTCAGTGCTGTTATAGTAAAGAATCCTTCCACTTTCCTCTTGTTTGGAGGTGAAAAATGTAACTGGGAAAAATGACCTCCTGTGAAGATCAGGCTGGGTATACATTTTAAAAAAACTATTTTTATATATTTAGATAAATATTTGTGTTACTTTATTTCACTGCTGTTACAGTAAATAATCCTTTCACTTTCCTCTTGTTTTTAAATGAAAAATGTAAATGGAAAAAATGACCTCCTGGGAAAATCAGACTGGCTATACACTTAGCAATCTATTTTGTATATTTAGATAAATATTTATGTTATTTTCTTTCACTGCTGTTACAGTAAATAATCCTTTCACTGTCCTCTTGTTTAGAGGTGAAAAATGTAACTGGGAAAAATGACCTCCTGTGAAGATCAGGCTGGGTATACATTTTAAAAAACTATTTTTATATATTTAGATAAATATTTGTGTTACTTTTATTTTACTACTGTTAAAGAATCCTTCCACTTTCCTCCTATTTTGAGATGAAAAATGTTAATGGGAAAAATGACCTCCTGGGAAGATCAGACTGGGTATACATTTAACAAACTATTTTGTATATTTAGATAAATATTTGTGTTATTTTGTTTCACTGCTGTTACAGTAAAGAATCCTTCCACTTTCCTCTTGTTTTGAGATGAAAAATGTAAATGGGAAAAATGACCTCCTGGGAAGATCATACATATAACAAACTATTTTGTATAAATAGATAAATATTTGTGTTATTTTGTTTCACTGCTGTTACAGTAAAGAATCCTTCCACTTTCCTCTTGTTTTGAACTGAAAAATGTAAATGGGAAAATTGACCTCCTGGGAATATCAGACGGGATATACATTTAACAAATTATTTCGCATATTTAGATAAATATTGTGTTATTTTGTTTCACTGCTGTTACAGTAAAGAATCCTTCCACTTTCCCCTTTTTTTGAGGCGACCTTACAGGAAAATAATTGCTCACGGCATGTTTTAAATAGACCATTGTACAGATAGATTATTCTACAAGTCAACGACTTACTTACTGCATAATATCATGGATGTGTTTAAGGCTAAATTCACATCATCATGATGAGTTAGCCTATTGCTGCTAATGTTCATGTGCATTTCTTGAAAGAATGGGAAGTATGAGTGGGGAACAGCCCTAGTGGTCATAGTGAAAGTTTCCTTTAAATACATATAGGTATTTTTTTATAAAATTGGGGTTCCGACCATGCTTAATTCTTGCTATTGGACCTATTTTCAAACCTGGATTCATGAAGAAATGGATGAAAGGTCAATGATAAAGTCGCCTCTGACTCCCATCAGCTGTCACTCACTGTACGGGCGCCACGTTTGCAATATTTACAGTTCAGATGATACATTTTAGAATAAATCCTTTTACGGATGTCTTCCCCTTCAAGGATTTTACGCCGCGGATTGTGCCTTTCATACAAAAGAAAAGAGAAGGGAGGACAGGAGCGCTAAAATCCTCTAAAGAGGCAGGAACATCAAAATGGTTTTTCAGGATGACAGATCTGATCCTTGGAGAGACGTCCTGAAAACTGGATCACTTCTCGCCTGCTAGAAAACTGTTTCACATTCATGACCGGCGCCTTCACAGATATCGCAGCTTGAAATATGGCCCTTGTGCAATGCAGATTCTGGCTTTGTTCCCATTCAGGTCTGTTCCTTAAAGGGATTTGTTTTGAATTGCATATTTCACATGAATATGACTTAGCTGCAATAACAGACTCTACCAGTGGACTAGGGTGGCGCTATTTCTGGCAAAAAAATAAATAAATAAACCCTTTTCGCTGATCGTGGGAACACCTTACAGCCTGCGTGTGATTAGAAGCCACTGATCTGTGTGTATACAGTGCCTACAAGTAGTATTCAACCCCCTGCAGATTTAGCAGGTTTGATAAGATGCAAATAAGTTAGAGCCTGCAAACTTCAAACAAGAGCAGGATTTATTAACAGATGCATAAATCTTACAAACCAACAAGTTATGTTGCTCAGTTAAATTTTAATAAATTTTCAACATAAAAGTGTGGGTCAATTATTATTCAACCCCTAGGTTTAATATTTTGTGGAATAACCCTTGTTTGCAATTACAGCTAATAATCGTCTTTTATAAGACCTGATCAGGCCGGCACAGGTCTCTGGAGTTATCTTGGCCCACTCCTCCATGCAGATCTTCTCCAAGTTATCTAGGTTCGTTGGGTGTCTCATGTGGACTTTAATCTTGAGCTCCTTCCACAAGTTTTCAATTGGGTTAAGGTCAGGAGACTGACTAGGCCACTGCAACACCTTGATTTTTTCCCTCTTGAACCAGGCCTTGGTTTTCTTGACTGTGTGCTTTGGGTCGTTGTCTTGTTGGAAGATGAAATGACGACCCATCTTAAGATCCTTGATGGAGGAGCGGAGGTTCTTGGCCAAAATCTCCACGTAGGCCGTGCTATCCATCTTCCCATGGATGCGGACCAGCTGGCCAGGCCCCTTGGCTGAGAAACAGCCCCACAGCATGATGCTGCCACCACCATGCTTGACTGTAGGGATGGTATTCTTGGGGTCGTATGCAGTGCCATCCAGTCTCCAAACGTCACGTCTGTGGTTGGCACCAAAAATCTCGATCTTGGTCTCATCAGACCAGAGAATCTTGAACCAGTCTGTCTCAGAGTCCTCCAAGTGATCATGAGCAAACTGTAGACGAGCCTTGACATGACGCTTTGAAAGTAAAGGTACCTTACGGGCTCGTCTGGAACATAGACCATTGCGGTGGAGTACGTTACTTATGGTATTGACTGAAACCAATGTCCCCACTGCCATGAGATCTTCCCGGAGCTCCTTCCTTGTTGTCCTTGGGTTAGCCTTGACTTTTCGGACAAGCCTGGCCTCGGCAAGGGTGGAAACTTTCAAAGGCTGTCCAGGCCGTGGAAGGCTAACAGTAGTTCCATAAGCCTTCCACTTCCGGATGATGCTCCCAACAGTGGAGACAGGTAGGCCCAACTCCTTGGAAAGGGTTTTGTACCCCTTGCCAGCCTTGTGACCCTCCACGATCTTGTCTCTGATGGCCTTGGAATGCTCCTTTGTCTTTCCCATGTTGACCATGTATGAGTGCTGTTCACAAGTTTGGGGAGGGTCTTAATTAGTCAGAAAAGGCTGGAAAAAGAGATAATTAATCCAAACATGTGAAGCTCATTGTTCTTTGTGCCTGAAATACTTCTTAATACTTTAGGGGAACCAAACAGAATTCTTGTGGTTTGAGGGGTTGAATAATAAATGACCCTCTGAATAAACTTTTCACAATTTAAAAAATAAAAAATAAAAAAAGAAATAACATTCTTTTTTGCTGCAGTGCATTTCACACTTCCAGGCTGATCTACAGTCCAAATGTCACAATGCCAGGTTAATTCCGAATGTGTAAACCTGCTAAATCTGCAGGGGGTTGAATACTACTTGTAGGCACTGTATATGTGTGTATATATATTGTCTAAATATTTTGCGCAGTCACAGCTTTTTTTCGATATCGCCCCCACCACATCTTATCCCCACTCTTTTCAAACCGCAATCCTATTCCATGCCCCTTAAGCGTCTGAACTATCTTTACAGGAGTTTTTAAGAAGCTTCAACAGCATTTGTCAACTGTTCCAGGAATCTGGAATTTCACCCCCTTTTTTTCCAGGGACCTCATTGACATTTTCTAAACATCACACCTGAAATCCTAAAAGGGTGTATAAAGATTAGAAAAATATCAAATTCCATAAACAACGCCTCTCATATCTACAGGTTGTGTCTGGTAGTGCAGCTGACCGGAAATACCGGAGAAAAGCTTTCTTCTTTTTTGTTCTCATGCAAAATTTGTTTCATTTTGTTTATATTATTTGTATCTATTTATTTTTTATTTCAGCTTCTTCTAGTCTGTCGGGTTGTCCCTTAGCAACTCTACACTGTGCGAAGGAGACTCTGCCTCCGCCCACTCATTCTCCACAGACCAAGGGAAAAGAACTATTTTTGGCTTTTCTTTTCTTCTTCCCGAGTGCAGCCATTCTATACAACCTTTCTTATTTCTACCAAGTCCTCAGCCTCTGCGACAAATCAATCCCAGTCTATAAGAAACCAACCATCAAAACGTTCCGTAGTCAACTAAACACACATATATATATATATATATAGATAGATATATAAATATATATATATATATATATATATATATATGTACGTACCGTATATATATATATATATGTATATAGATATATATACAGTACAGACCAAAGGCTTGGACACACCTCATTCAAAGAGTTTTCTTTATTTTCAGGACTATGAAAATTGTAGATTCACATTGAAAGCATCAAAACTATGAATTAAAACATGGAATGAAATACTTACAAAAGTGTGAAACAACTGAAAATACGTCTTATATTCTAGGTTCTTCGACGAAGCCACCTTTTGCTTTCATTACTACTTTGCACACTCTTGGCATTCTCTTGATGAGCTTCAAGAGGTAGTCACCGGAAATGGTTTTCCAACAGTCTTGAAAGAGTTCCCAGAGATGCTTAACACTTGTTGGCCCTTTTGCCTTCACTCTGCGGTCCAGCTCACCCCAAACCATCTCGATTGGGTTCAGGTCTGGTGACTGTGAAGGCCAGGTCATCTGGCATAGCACCCCATAACTCTCCTTCTTAGTCAAATACCCCTTACACAGCCTGGAGGTGTGTTTGGGGTCATTGTCCTGTTGAAAAATAAATGATGGTCCAACTAAACGCAAACCGGATGGAATAGCACGCCGCTGCAAGATGCTGTGGTAACCATGCTGGTTCTGTATGCCTTCAATTTTTAATAAATCCCCAACAGTGTCACCAGCAAAGCCCCCCCCACACCATCACACCTCCTCCTCCATGCTTCACGGTGGGAACCAGCCATGCAGAGTCCATCCGTTCACCTTTTCTACAAAGACACGGTGGTTGGATCCAAAGATCTCAAATTTGGACTCATCAGACCAAAGCACAGATTTCCACTGGTCTAATGTCCATTCCTTGTGTTCTTTAGCCCAAACAAGTCTCTTCTGCTTGTTGCCTGTCCTCAGCAGTGGTTTCCTAACAGCTATTTTACCATGAAGGCTGCTGCACAAAGTCTCCTCTTAACAGTTGTTCTAGAGAGGAGAAGGTGTGTCCAAACTTTTGGTCTGTACTGTAGATATATATATACACACCAAAGAGCAAGAAGAGATTACATTGTGCAAGAGTCATAGAGCAAATATTAAGCACCCCCAGTCATAGTGCCAGCTTCCAAGGAGACTGCCCCCTTTAGAATCGGACTGTGCCGAAATGTTTATGTACTAAATTAATTCTCTGCTTTCTGTGAAAGCTTGACTTTGCCAAGATTCAAACATCCAACTGCAGCATGGAAGGCAGAAACTCTACCAGTGAGCCACAGGCTGCACTGGCGTCTATGAGGGAATGGTGTCTTGTCATGCCTTAGTTTCGGGACATGTGTTAAAATGGCATCTAGGATAGGAGGTTTGCCCGCAAATTTTTAGGTCCTTACAGGATTATGGAAGTTTTGTATTTTGTGATGGTTAAACTTCAACTCCCCATAGCTCGGAAAATAAAAAAAAAACCCTTCTTTAATTGTACTGCCTTTATGGATATTGTTGTTTTTACACTTTGTTTATAGTGGAGGGTGCAGTTAAGGACACTCAGGGTCAGCCAACGTTGAGTAATCTTAGGGTGCCAAGTGCCAACCACCGCGGTTAGTCGGGGACAAATCAGGGTCAGATTTTATTCAACCAACACGTTTCGGACCCGAATCGATGCTATTTTCAAGGTAAAAAAACAAGTTTCGTAACCTTTTTTTCTGATTTTTACAACCTCACAATACAAGTGATGCTTGTGGGAATGAAGAAGCTTCGATGTTGTATAGATAAGATTTTTATTATACCAACGCATTTTGGAACGGGACCAATGCAATTTTCAAGGTAAAAAGCAAGTATAGAAATTTTGTCCTCTTTTTTTTTTTAGATTTTAACAACCTCACAATAAAGGCAATGCTTGTTGGAAAGAAGAAGCTTGGATGGTGTATTGTTAAGGTTTTTGCTCACACCAACGCGTTTCAGAGCCAAACCAATGAAATTTTCAAGGTAAAAAAGGAAAGTTATCAAACAACTTACGTCACATTTTTCTGATTTTTATAATCTCACAATAAAAGAGATGCTTGTGGGAATTAAGATGCTTAGATGGTGTTTAGTTATGGTTTTTGTTCAGACCAACGCGTTTTGGACCCATACGAATGCAATTTTCAAGGTTTAAAAACATATGACGTCACTTTTTTCTGATATCTACAACCTCATAATAAAATAAATGCTTGTTGAAAGAAAGAATCTTGGATGGTGTATGGTTAAGGTTTTTGTTTTACCCAACGCATTTCGGAACTAGACAAATGGCATTTTCAAAGTAAAAAAAAAATGTCAAAGAAATGACATTACTTGTTTCTGATATCTACAACCTCATAATAAAAGGAATGCTTTTGGGAAGGAAGAAGCTTGGATGATGTATAGTTAAGGTTTTTGTTCAAACCAACGCGTTTTGGACCGAGACCAATGCCATTTTCAAGGTTAGACAACAAATGTGAAAGAAATGACATTACTTGTTTCTGATATCTACAACCTAACAATAAAAGCAATGCTTGTGGGAATGAAGAAGCTTGGAAGGTGTATAATTCAGGTTTTTGTTCATACCAACGCGTTTTGGACCTAGACAGATGCCATTTTCAAGGTTAAACAAATGTCAAAAAAATTACATAACTTTTTTCTGATTTTTACAACCTCACAATAAGAGCAAAGCTTGTGAGAATGAAGAAGCTTGGAAAGTGTATAGTTAAATTTTTTGTTAATCCAACGCGTTTCGGACCTAGACAGATGCCATTTTCAAGGTTAAAAAACAAATGTTAAAGAACTTACGTCACTTTTTTCTGATATCTACAACCCCATAATAAAAGCAATGCTTGTGGGTATGAAGAAGCTTGAATGGTGTATAGTTAAGGTTTCTGTTCATACCAACGCGTTTTGGAGCCGGACCAATGCCATTTTCAAGGTAATAAATAAACATCATGAAATTACATCACTTTTTTTCTGATTTTTACAACTTCACAATAAAAGCAATACTTGTTGTAAAGAAGAAGCTTGGATGGTGTATAGTTAAGGCTTTTGTTCATACAACGCGTTTCGGAGCCGGACCAATGCCATTTTCAAGGTTAAAAAACAAATGTCAAAGAAATTACATGTCACTTTTTTCCTTCGATTTTTACAACCTCATAATAAAAGCGATGCTTGTGGGAATGAAGACGCTTGGTTAGTCAACCAACGCATTTTGCAACCCGACAAAAAACTGTGCTAATTTGCCTATACGCTGCTATATTCGACCTGCCTGACAGTATTACCGATACTCTAGCAGAACGTACAGTAATTCCGAATAATTGCCGCTGTTTATTTGTATACAAGGGAGCGGAGGCCGGGGCGAGGGTGCAGGTACGCGCCATGTCATGGAATTGAGGATTCAGCCGAGCAACGGAAGGAGCTGAGATTAATTATAGAGCCAATTATGGATTAGGAGCCGGTCTGCATCTCATTTAATAGGGCTATAAATAATCCATCCACCGAGGTGAGAAATGTATAACGTTCAAACCACACACATTCATTACGGAACAAGAGAGGAGCGAAAAGCAAGCCGCAAATGTCCAGACTAATATTAAATCCGGCACCAGCCGTCCCTTAACAATCGGCCTCTGAATAGTAAATCCCCTCATTATCAGGAGCAAACCGTCCATATCTGCACAAGTATGTAGCGTCCCCTTATGAATAGTCGGGGGGGTATTACAGAACTATATGCACTGGTGCTCTCATACATTGCACTTCATAATACGCTTCTGGATATGTCCAATTTGCCGCCTATTAGATTATTCGGCGTCAGCACCAGGCAACCTGGACCCATGCCCAGACCTGCTGGGATTGAGGAGCCGGTGGCAATCTTGGTAAAGACACAATATGAGACTTTTTTCCATATACCCCATTAAGAAAAAAATATTAACCGTCGTTTTAATTTTAATTCCATAAATCAATAGCACATATGAAAAGAAGAAACTTTGTAATATATCTTATCAGAGAAATCTGCTTCTTTCTCCACTCAGACTGATTTTTCATTCTCAAAATGATCAATATCAGATTTTTCCCATTATTGAGATAGGAGATGACAGTTGGTGCTTTTAAAATTCTATGGAGAACGAGGAGTTAGAGGCGGAGACGAGATGACAGTTTGTGCTTATACAATTCTATGGAGTGGGAGGAGCTAGAGGCGGAGACAACTTTTCCCCATAGGAGATGACAGTTGGTGCTTTTAAAAGTCTATGGAAAGGGAGAAGTTAGAGGCGGAGCCGAGATGACAGTTGGTGCTTTTAAAATTCTATGGAGTGGGAGGAGCTAGAGGCGGAGACAACAACTTTTTCCCATAGATGACAGTTGGTGCTTTTAAAAGTCTATGGAAAGGGAGAAGTTAGAGGCGGAGACGAGATGACAGTTGGTGCTTTTAAAATCTATGGAGTGGGAGGAGCTAGAGGTGGCGACAACAGATTTTCCCTATAGATAGGAGATGACAGTTGGTGCTTTTAAAAGTGTATGGAAAGGGAGGAGTTAGAGGCAGGGATGAGATGACAGTTGGTGCTTTTAAAATCTATGGAGAGGGAGGAGCTGGAGGTGGAAACAACAGATTTTCCCCATTACTGGGATAGGAGATGACAGTTGGTGCTTTTAAAATTCTATGGAGTAGGAGGAGCTAGAGGCAGAAACAACAGATTTTCCCATTACTGAGATAGGAAATGACAGTTGGTGCTTGTAAAATTCTATGGAGAGGGAGGAGCTAGAGGCGGAGACAAAATATTTTCCACGTTACTGAGATAGGAGATGACAGTTGGTGCTTTTAAACTTCTATGGAGGTGGAGGAGCTAGAGGCGGAGTCATTTTCCTTAACTGAATGTAGCAGTTCTCCATAGAACTTAATAAGCACCAACTGTCATCTCCTATCTCAGTAATCCTCCTGGATCACTCTAAATTTATGGGTAAAATCAGTTAAATCTGTTATTCACTGAAGACAGATTTTACCAATCCAGAGTTAGGAGATGGCAGTTGGTGCTTTTAAAAGTCTATGGAGAGGGAGGAGCTACAGGCGCAGACAACAGATTTTCCCCATTACTGAGATAGGAGATGACAGTTGGTGCTCTTAAAATTTTATGGAGAGAGAGGAGATAGAGGCGGAGACATTTTCCTTAATTGAATGTATCAGTTCTCCATAGAACTTAATTTGCACCAACTGTCATCTCCTATCTTAGTAATCCTCCTATATCACTCTAAATTTATGGAAAAAATCAGTTAAATCTGTATTCACTGAAGACAGACTTTCCCATTCCAGAGATAGGTGATGGAAGTTGGTGCTTTTAAAAGTCTATGGAGAGTGAGGAGCTGGAGGCAGAGACAACAGATTTTCCCCATAGATAGGAGATGACAGTTGGTGTCTATAAAATTCTATGGAGAGGGAGGAGGCTAGAGGCGGAGACAACAGATTTTCCCCATAGATAGGAGGTGACAGTTGGTGCTTTTAAAAGTCTATGGAGAGGGAGGAGCTAGAGGCAGAAACAACAGATTTTCCCATTACAAAGTAGGGAGATGACAGTTGGTGCTGTTAAAATTCTATGGAAAAGGAGGAGCTAGAGGTGGAGACAATAGATTTTTCCCATTACTGAGATAGGAGATGACAGTTGGTGCTTGTAAAATTCTATGGAGAAGGGAGAAGGCTAGAGGCGGAGACAACAGATTTCCCCATAGATAGGAGGTGACAGTTGGTGCTTTTAAAATTCTATGAGAGGGAGGAGCTAGAGGCGGAGATAAAAGATTTTCCCCATTACTGAGATAGAAGATGACAGTTGGTGCCTTTAAGACTCTATGCAGAGTACCATAACTCGTGATTTGACCATTGCTGTGCCATGTCATGTGCCATAACCATAATTGGACCCATAGTAAAACTATGGACCCACTAGATTAGGATTTTCCTTCCCTTCCTTGCTCTGGTTAATTTTCATGAATTTTGCATTAATTATCTTCATTGTAAGCCTTCGACATGGAAAATCTAAAGAGTGGAATATTGGACATATCGATCGATAATGTCGGTTTTCCGGTTTCCTTATTACATTAACCAGTGGTTATTGTAGCTTATTTATCTAAGGCAGGAGCAAAGGTTATGGAAAGTCACCAGAATGACCCCAATTACAGTGGAAGAATGTTTTGGGCACCACAAATGTTCCTCTGCTTTCATCTGCCAAGAGCTTTGGCTCCTCGGTCACAGATAATGAAGCTCCATTCAGTGAAGCTACGAGCGAACGGAATGTGAGTGCGGAATTCATAGTGTTCTGCATCAGAAGGCTGCATGCTCAATGCTTTCCTCCAAGCACCCCAGCCATTCCACTAATTAGTGAGGATCTCCGCTGGATCAAACCGAAAACCCAGACATTCTGAAAGTGAACAACATGGTTATTACACACTGCCGGAATCATGTCTCTAGTCCTAAGGGATCGATCGGTGATGACCCAGGGAACTGTCTAATGAGTCTCGATGTGAAATGTTAGCTTTAATGACCTTGGTAAACCACTAAGATATACTTAAAGGATAATATTGAATATTTATAGTTGCCTTTTCCAACTTTTTCAATGTGTAATTTTTGGAGGTCCTATAGGAATAAATGGGGGGAGCCGCGCATGCGCAATCACCTCTCCATTCCCACGGCATTGCTCTCGAGACAGATTTGGGTCCCAGATAGAGATTGTTTTTTGATAATTCTTCCATTTAGACTAAATCTGTTTACAGATAAGGAATAAACAGAGAGATCTGCGCATGCGCAACAACCTTTCTATTCCCATCTGTATGAGCTGAGGAATTGCTCTCAAGACAGATTTGGGTCCCTGATGGAGAACGGTCCTGGGGCATTGCTTCAATCAAGACAGATGTGGGTCCCAGATGGAGAATGTCTTTCATTCTTTCTTCCATTTAAACTATATCTGTTTACAAATAAGTAATAATTGGGGAGAGCTGTGCATGCGCAACCACCCATCCATTCCTATCTGCATGAACTGTGGCATTACTCTCGAGATAGAAGTGGGTCCCAGATGGAGAACGTCTTTCATTCTTTCCTCCACTTAGAATAAATCTGTTTACAAATGGAGAGAGCCGCGCATGCGCAACCATCTATCCATTCCCATCTGCATGAGCTGGAACTTCGCTGTTGAGACAGATGTGGGTCTCAGATGGAGGACATATTTCATTCTTTCTTCCACTTAAAATAAATCTGTGCACAAATAAAGAATAAATGGGGAGATCTGCGCATGCGCAACAATCTTTCTATTCCCATCTGCATGAGCTGGGGCATTGCTTCCGAGACAAATCTGGGTTCCAGCTGGAGCACATATTTCATTCTTTCTTCCACTTAAAATAAATCTTTTTACAAAAAATAATAAATGGGGAAAGCCGCGCATGTGCAACCACCACTCCATTTCCATCTGCCTGAGCTGGGGCATTGTTCTCGAGATAGATGTGGGTCCTAGATGGAGAACGTTTTTCATTCTTTCTTGGGGCATTGCTTTCGAGACCGATGTGGGTGCTAGATGGAGAATATCTTTCATTTTGTCTTCAATTTAGGATAAATCTGTTTACAGCTAAAAAACAAATGGGGAAGGCTCCGCATGCGCAACCACCTCTACATTCCCATCTACATGATCCGGAACATTGCTTTCGAGACCAATGTGGGTCCCAGATGGAGAGCGTCTTTCATTCTTTCTTCCATTTAGACTAAATCTGTTTACAAAAAAAGGAATAAATGGAGAGAGTTGCGCATGCGCAACCACCTCTCCATTCCCATCTGCATGATCTGGGGCATTGCTCTCTAGATAGAGGTGGGTCCCAGATGGAGAACGTTTTTCATTCTTTCCTGGGGCATTGCTTCAAGCCAGATGTGGGTCCTAGATGGAGAATGTCTTTTATTCTTTCTTCCATTTAGACTAAATCTGTTTACAAAAAAGGAATAAATAGGGAGAGCCATGCATGCGCAACCACCTCTCCATTCCCATCTGCATGATCTGGGGCATTGCTCTCTAGATAGAGGTGGGTTCCAGATGGAGAACATCTTTCATTCTTTCTTCCGTTTAGACTAAATTTCTTTACTAATAAGGCATAAATGGGGAAAGCTGCGCATGCGCAACCATCCATCCATTCCAATCTACATGATTTGAAGCATTGCTCTCGAGACAGATTTGGGTCCCTGATGGAGAACATCTTTCATTCTCTCCTGGGGTATTGTTTCGAGACAGATGTGGATCCTAGATGGAGAAAGTCTTTCATTCTTCCATTTAGACTAAATCTCTTTACTAATAAGGATTAAATGGGGAAAGCCGCGCATGCGCAACCATCCATCCATTCCAATCTGCATGAGTTGGGGCATTGCTCTTGAGACAGATGTGGGTTCCAGATGGAGAACATCTTTCATTCTTTCTTCCATTTAGACTAAATCTCTTTAGTATTAAGGAATATATGGGGAAAGCCGCGTATGCGCAACCACCTATCCATTCAAATCTGCATGAGCTGGGGCATTGCTCTCTAGAAAGATGTGGGTCCCAGGAGAACGTCTTTCATTTTGTCTTCCATTTAGACTAAATCTGTTTACAGCTAAGAAATAAATGGGGAGAGCCGCGCATGCGCAACCACCTCTACATTCCCATCTGTTTTATTTTGGGCCATTGCTGTCTAGATAGATGTGGGTTCCAGATGTAGAACATCTTTCATTCTTTCTTCCATTTAGACTAAATGTGTTAACAAAAAAGGAATAAATGGGGAGAGCCGCGCATGCGCAACCATCTATTTATTCCTATCTGCATGAGCTGGAACATTGCTCTTGAGACAGATGTGGGTCCCAGATGGAGTTCTCCTTTCATTCTTTCTTCCATTTAGACTAAATCTGTTTACAAATAAGTGTTTTCTCTTTCAGTAACTAGTACATTCTTCTCCTCTGAGCGCCGTGAGTTAAGTGCAGCTATCAAACTTCTTCATTGTTAAAATCAATGTCTTATATCAGCGAGAGATCATTTTTATTTTACTGTTGGCCTGGATGTAGATGACTCATCACTTGTACAGCACAAAACTCTTCACCAAACTTTCTTTTCTGCAGGCTCGGCTAAAAGAACGGGATGAAATGTTTACCCGACGTTATAAATAATAGACATGGATGAGACCTCAGACAAGGAGACGCAACCCATATAGTCCAATGCTGCTGAAAGGCAAAATGTCAAGTTGGAGAGGATTCTGAATATTTGCTTTAGATTTATTTTTTATTTTTGGCCGAATACAAAAACAACATGTTCTGAAGACCAAATGTGGACATTGTTGAAGAAACAGCTCGTCAGAAATGTTATATCAGGGTTTACTTACTAGGGTTACTCTAAAATCACTAGATTTGGGGGGCATTTTACTCACAAATCTAAGTTTTTTTCTGGCTTTTTTGAAGACAATAGAATGCTTAATGTTTGTCATAAAATATCCCATCCACAAGAAGCTTTTTTTGTGGTCTTTTTGTCTAATTTTTGTTCATTTTCCCTCTCTCCTATGCCAGCTATAGCTTATTCTATAACTGACCACTTTGTAGGAGCCTGGCTCTGGAGAAGCTGAGGTGTTGCTTCTGTTGCAGCTCAGAAGCTTCCTGTTGGAGTAGCAGTGGAGAACTATTTGTTGTGTCTTTCTCTTGTTTGTGTTACCTTACTCATGTTGTGTTATTGTAGGGGCGTCTTGCTGGCCTTCGCACGTCGCACTTCAGGGTCAGCAAGGACCTAAGCACGATTGTTAAAATCAGTGTCATGTCAGCAAGAGATCATTGCTATATTTTCTGCAGCCACACCCTTCCGTTATATAAAATCACTCCTCCCTCTCTCCTATGCCGACTTTAGCTTATTCTATAACTGACCACTTTGAAAGAGTCTGGCTCTGGAGAAGCTGAGGTGCTGTTTCTGATACAGCAGAGAAGCTTCCTCCTGGAGTAGTAGTGAAGAACTATTTGTTGTGTCTTTCCCCTATTTGTCTTACCTTACTCATGTTGTGTTATTGTAGGGGCCTCTCGCTGGCCTTCGTACTATTCAGGGTGAGTTCAGGGTCAACAAGAGATAATTTTATTTTACTATTGGCCTAGATGTAGATCACACTCTTCACCAAACTTTCTTTTCTGCAGCCACTCCCTTCCGCTATATAAACTCACTTCTCCTTCTCTCCTATACTGGCTATAGCTCATTCTATAACTGACCACTTTTAAGGAGCCTGGTTCTGGAGAAGCTGAGGTGTTGTTTCTGTTGCAGAAGAGAAGTTTTCTGCTAGAGTAGCAGTGGAGAACTATCTGTTGTGTCCTTCCCCTGTTTGTATTACCTAACTCATGTTGTGTTATTGTAGGGTTGTCTCACTGGCCTGCATTACTCAGGGCGAGTTCAGGGTCAGCAACGAGGACCTAGGCACAATTGTTAAAATCAATGTCATAACAGCAAGAGATCTTTTTTTTTTCTACTGTTGGCCTGGATATAGATGACAGATCACTTGTACCACACAAAACTCTTCACCAAACTTTCTTTTCTGCAGCCACGCCCTTCCACTATATAAACTCACTCCTCCATCTCTCCTATGCCGACTATACTCATTCTATAACTGACCACTTTGAAGTAGCCTGGCTCTGGAGAAGCTGAGGTGCTGTTTCTGTTGCAGCAGGGAAGCTTCCTGCTGGAGTAGCAATGGAGAACTATTTGTTGTGTCATTCCCCTGTTTGTCTTACCTTCCTTGTGTTGTTTTATTGTAGTGGTGAGACTAACTTCTCGCTGGCCTTGGCACTAGTCAGGGCAAGTTAAGGGCCATGCCCATGACAGTGCTGTGGGGAAGGGCCCAAGTTCAGGGCCAGGCATGTGATGGCAGCGGGGGAGAAGAACCCGTGTAGGGATGTTAGGGAGTGTAGGGATCATCCTCAGGTGAGTGTTAGTTGGTGACCCCTCTCCCTTTTCCCTAGCACCAGGGTAATCTTTTGTATTGTTTCCCTGGTGCTCCCTTTATGTTTCAGGGGGGTCCTCTCATCCCCCATGCGTGATAAATAGCCTTTCTATGCTAATAAAGTAGTATTGTTTCTGCTGCAGCAGAGAAGCGTCCTGCTGGAGTAGCGGTGGAGCGCTATTTGTTGTGTCTTTCCCTTGTTTGTCTTACGTTCCTTGTGTTGTTTTATTGTAGTGGTGAGACTAGCGTCTACCTGGCCTTGGCATTAGTCAGGGTAAGTTCAGGGCAGGCATGTGACGACACCGGGGGGAAGAACACGTCTAAATATTAAGAAAGTTGCCTCTTATCAAGGGTCATGACCTGTGGATATTGTACTAGCAAAAAAAATAAGCCCCAGGTAGTACCTATAAGCTGGTCCCCCACAGCTAATGGGAAGTGGGGAACCTGCATAGGAACATCCATAAAGAAGGAAGGACATGAGGTCCATTTCTCCTAAGGGCATGTATGGATAGAGATTATCCAGGTGGGAAAATATAATTATTTTCAAAATAATGGCTGTTATTGCAGCTCAGCTCCACTCAGAAGAATAGGCCGTAATACCGGGCACAGCCTATCATCAAGAGTGGCGCTGTTGCTCAAAGACAAAAAAAATAAAAATAAATATATATATATTTATATACTTATGGTATATATATATATATATATAGATTTATTTATAAAATATATATATATATATATATATATATACACACTGTGTGTATGTATATATATATATATATATAGATAGATATAGATAGATATTTATATTTAATTTTATTTTTTTATTTTATTTTTTTTTTTTTTTAATTCTTTCTTTTTTTCTTTTATTTACCTCCCTAAACTGAAATTATATATATTTATATACATATGGTATATATATATATATATATATATATTTATATATATATATATATATTTATGTTTAATTTTATTATTATTTTTTTATTTTATTTCATTTATTTATTTTTTTTAATATTTTTTTTTTTATTTTATTTTATTTTCTCCCCTAAACTGAAATTAGAGAGGCATTGAGTACTCCGTACAATGGGGCAGTAAACTTTGGGATGGAGCTTTCTAACAAGGGCTCATCTGTCTCGCTGCTTCGTGTGTTCGCTCCAGCCTGTTTTTCGTGCTTTTTCTCCAAAATAATACAAATGATTTCCTCTCCTTCCTCTGACAGGGAACACGCTGTGCTTGTCTACGCAATTTATGGGCACAATACCGGCAGATACTCCGCTCTTATTATGATAATTCAGTCTGCGCTTTCTCCGGAGCTGGAGACGTTAAACTCTGCAGAATGTTTGTGAGACGTTTTACAATTGTAAACGTCGTGAAGAAGAATTGTGTCCAATACAAACAATACATTTCTGGAGAGAAGACTCCAACATAGACGTTGTTTAATAAACATGCAAATCCAGAACTATGGGGCAATAGTGAGCTTAAAGGAGCACTCCGGGCAAAATGCATATGTACTATATTATGGCTGGTCCTGGCAGTCCAGGTATAATATAGGCATCAAACAATATGACTTGTTTCTTTAAAATCCGCACTACTTATGTATGAGTATTATGTAATGATTATTGGGGGTCCGACCACTGAGACCCCCACCAGTTATGAGATTGGGGTTACTATGTCCCAAAGTGTAAATGAAGTCGTAGTCTGCACGTGAAATCACCCTTGTAATGTCTTGTAATTACTTCTCCCTTGTCCATGTAGTTTTGTGGGGTTTAGTCATTGTGTTTTCTGACCCACCCTAAGGGTGTGATGGGTAGTATGATCAGAGCTCGGACAAGAGTTAGGGTCACACTGGGGGCTCGGACCTGGCTACCATCAAACCTACCTTTGAGATAAGAGATAGCGTTAGGGCCAGTCTGGGGAACCTGTCATGTCATTACATAATAAAAATTTCATGTCTATAGGTGAGCATCAAAGACAGAGAGTGGTAAGTGCATGGCCAAGACCCCTGCAAAAAACTTTGCCTACAGATTTCTATAAATTGGAGACATGGACTTGTAAAAACAAAAGTATGGTAATAAAACATTACAAGGGTTTTATGTCACGGAGTATGTAATGACAGGACAGGGGCCCCCAGGCTGGCCCTTGCGCTACCTCTTATCTCAAAGGTAGGTTTGATGGTAGTCAGGTCCGAGCCCCCAGCATGACCCTAATGCGGGCGTCACACGAGATGATCTATCGTGCGATATGTCGTCGGGGGTCACGGTTTTCGTAATGCACATCCGGCATCGTTTACGACGTCGTCCCGTGTGACACCTATGAGCGACGCAGAACGTTCACAAATCGTGTATCGTTGACACGCCGCTCATTTTTAAAAGGTCGTTTATTTTTCTTTGCCCTGGTTGTTCATCGTACCCGGGGCAGCACACATCGCTCCGTGTGACACCCCGGGAATGATAAACACAGCTTACCTGCGTCCCGCGGCTCCCGCCGGCTATGCGGAAGGAAGGAGGTGGGCGGGATGTTTACGTCCCACTCATCTCCGCCCCTCCGCTTCTATTGGCTGGCCACTGTGTGATGTCGCTGTGACGCCGAACGTCCCACCCCCTTCAGGAAGTGGATGTTCGCCCCCCACAGCGAGGTCGCTCATCAGGTAAGTATGTGTGATGGCGGTTTAACAACTTTGTGCGCCACGGGCAACTAATTGCCCGTGACGCACAAATGACGGGGGCGGGTATGATCGCTCGAGCGATCGCACGATAGATCGTATCGTGTGACGCCCGCATAACTCTTGTCCGAGCTCTGATCATACTACCCTCCCACACCCTTGGGGTGGGTCATAAAACAGCGACTAAACCCCACAAAACTACACGGACAAGGAAGAAGTAAAGACAAGACATTACAAGGGTTTTATGTCATGGGTATTGTAATGACAGGACAAGGGCCCCCAGGCTGGCCCTTGCGCTATCTCTTATCTCAAAGGTAGGTTTGATGGTAGCCAGGTCCGAGCCCCCAGCATGACTCTAACTCTTGTCCGAGCTCTGATCATACTATCCCCCACACCTTTGGGGTGGGTCAGAAAACACAACACAACTATACCCCACAAAACTACACGAACAAGGGAGAAGTAATTACAAGACATTACAAGGGTTTTATGTCACAGGGTACTTAATGACAGCACAGGGGTCCTCAGGCTGGCCCTTGCGCTACCTCTTATCTCAAAGGTAGGTTTGATGGTAGCCAGGTCCGAGCCCCCAGTGTGACCCTAACTCTTGTCTGAGCTCTGATCATACCCCCCCACACCCTTTGGGCGGGTCAGAAAACACAACTACTAAACTTCACAAAACTACACGCACAACAGGGAAACACTCAAACACCTAAAAGCACAACCCAGATCACAATTAACAGGCTAACCACCAAGACCGGGATCGCAGGAGATTATGCTGAAGCTATCATCAGCACATACAGGAAGGAAGTCGTTCTTTAAATAGGGAGGAGACAGCTGCACGTGGCAATTAGTAACCTGAGCTCTTAGTTTCTGCTCACCAGTCTGCAGGAATTAACTCCTACAGAGCTGAAGACCAGTGATCCTGAATCAGCCGACGCCCGGCCCTGGCTGAACAATCCAGAAGCCTCAGGTGGCTTTTCAGACTGTGGTGTGAACAGAGTCTGACAACGCCTTGCAGGCAGATGTGTGCAGAGCCAAACATCACATGACACTTTACACTTTAGTATGGGATCTAAATACCTGCTGATAGATTTCTCACTTGCCATAAATATGAAATGATTACCTAACTGGTGTAAAGGCCACTGTTCCCCTGAATCCGGCGATATTTTTCTTTTGTCCCTGAGTCTTTCCATTTCTGAGATATGGACCCTTCTTCCCTGTATATAAATCTAGTCTTTTTTAGGAAAGTGGGTGTGGTCCACAAGAAGACACCCACGAGGAACAGCTGATGACCACACCCACTTGGCTAACAGGTATATTTATTTACAGGAAAAATTACCATATCTCAAGAATGGAGAGTCGCAGGAAGAAAAGAAAGACATCTCTGGGTTCAGGAGAATGGCGGTGTCATGCCTGTGACTCATTCGGCTGGGATTCTGGGAAGCATCATCCTACTCACTGCAGTCACCGCTCTGCTCTTTGAAGCCTTGGTTTGTCTCTCTGAGCTGTCTCCTGTAGCCTTTCCCACTCTGCTGCATGCTACTGCTGCTGGTGAGGCCTACCTGGCTTTAGGGAGGTATGGCCTGACTCTGCAGGAATTTAATCCTACTGTGTCCTGCAGAGATTAGGATCCCTGGGCAATGTCTAGCTGAGTCTATTTCAGGAAGCTTCTCCCAAGACTCCTTGCTCGATCATTGGTTTCCAGTTCCTTGTCTATGGATCCTGTGGGTGCATGTTTTTTCTGTCTCTCCAGTTTTTGACATGGCTCCTATACCCGTAGTGTCTGACCTCTCCGGTCCTGACCTCGGCTTTATACTCTGTTCTTGTGCTGCCTGCCCTGACCTCAGATCATCTGACTATGCCTCTGTCTCTCCCTCCTGTGCCTCGTTCGTGAGCCTCTGACCGTCCAGCCAGCTGCTGCAGTCCCAAGGACTGCCCTGGAGTGGTACCTGGTCCCGACTGGCAGCCCAGCCTATCCTCACCAACAGATGCTATAGTGAAGGCCCGGGATACAATTAGTCACTCCCCTCCAGGGTAAGCCTGGCCCATGGCGCATTGGGTCCACACCCACCACCGTTACAGGCGGCATTTACACTAGCTAAAAGTATATATTTACGGTAAGTGACAGGTTCTGTTCAAGCCCCACTGAGAGCTCATGGCACTGTTATGTGCGCCATCTTTTGGGCCTGTATCACAGATGACATATTACAGACCTATAGGAACTATGACTGCCGCCATACATGCGCCATATAATACCCTATGATATGGCCACCTGATACACTCATAAACGCTTCCATCCCTGCAGCCAATATAATTAAGAGTTTCTGTCAATATTTACTATTTTTTTGTATTTATTCATTGTTAGTTGCATTTATATTTTTTATATATATATATATATATATATATATACTAGCTGTAGTACCCGGTGCTGCCCGGGATAGTAACTGTCACTCTGTCTCTCTCCCAGTCTCTGTCTGTGTCTATGTCTCTGTCTGTCTGTCTCTCTCTGTGTCTTTCTTTGTCTGTCCCTTTATATCTCTCTGTCTGTATTTGTATCAGTCTATCTGTCTCCATCTCTATGTCTGTCTGTCTCTCTCTTTCTCCGTCTGTCTATTTCCAGGTCTGTCTCTTTGCCCGTCTGTCTCTTTGCCCGTCTGTCTCTGTCTGTGTCGCTCTGTCTGTCTGTCTCTTTCTGTCTCTCTTTATCCGTCTCACCACCGACATCTTATTACCCCACACATAAGCTTCTTATACTAACAGTTTATTTTGTTCCTATTGCAACCACTGACAGTTGCTATTTATAGCCTGTAGCTCCCACCTCCATTCAGTTTAATGGAGGCAGGATTTTGGAGACTAACTGTAAAGTGCGGGGTTAAATTTTCCCATCAAAACATAGTCTATGATGTTCCCTGAGTCACATGGAGTGTCTGTGCAAAATTTCGTGATTGTAAATGTGACGGTGCAGATTCCTTTAGCGGACACACATACACTCAGCTTTATATATTGGATATATATACACCGTGTATATATATATATATATATATATAGTATATACTGTATACATATATATATATATTTTATTTTATTTTTTAATTTATTTATTTTTTTTGGGGGGAGGGAGTGTCACAAAAAACATACCATATTGCCAAGATGCCTACTGTATCAAACAAATACAATATTGCACATCCCTGGTAATGGGAAATGAGAATTCCCTAATGTGATACAACAAATGTAATTTTCTCATCCACAGGCCGCACTGGTCTGCGCAATCTGTGCCCTTCACTGCCATATGTCTATGCCCATCCTCGGCACAATCTGCTGCCTGGGCTGAGCATGCTGTGCCAGTGCTATCGTGTATCTCATCCCACAGGTTACTGGGATTTTCCTTAGACACTGGCACCAGGAGGGCACTGTGCTACCTGTACCCAGCCTGGCATAACACCACACCGAGAGGAGCCCATTATGGGGGCCTCATGGCAAGCTACGCACACATGCCGAGGGTCAGGGGGACACAATATACACCTGGTGCCAACTGGGAATTAACAAAAAATGAAATAGCGCCCAGCACAGTTCACACAGGAAACCCGAGAAAACCTGCAACTCTGAAGAGTATGGTCAAACTGCCAAGATAATTGGCCAAGAAGTATTGTAGTGCCTGCCTCATTATACATTGTAGTGCCTCCCTCGTTATACATTGTAGTGCCCATAGTGCTAGCCTCTTTATACAGTGTAGTGCCCATAGTGCAAGCCTCATTATACATTGTAGTGCCTATTGTGCTAGCCTCTTTATACATTGTAGTGCCCATAGTGCTAGCCTCTTTATACATTGTAGTGTCCATAGTGCTAGCCTCTTTATACATTGTAGTGCCCATTGTGCTAGCCTCTTTATACATTGTAGTGTCCATAGTGCTAGCCTCTTTATACATTGTAGTGCCCATAGTGCTAGCCTCATTATACATTGTAGTGCCCATAGTGCTAGCCTCTTTATACATTGTAGTGCCTGCCTCAATATATATTGTAGTACCATCCTCACTATACATTGTAGTGCCAGCCTCATTATACATTGTAGTGCCTGTAGTGCTAGCCTCATTGTACATTGTAGTGCCAGCCTCACTATACATTGAACTGCAAGTAGTGCCTGCCTCATTATACACTGTAAGCCAGTAGTGCCAGCCTCATTATACATTGTAGTGCATTATACATTAATTATGAAGCTGGCACTACATGCAGTTAAATGTATAATGAGGCTGGTGTCGCGGGCGGAGGAGGGGACGCCGCGCTCTCCCACTGCTCGGGTCCGGCTGCCGCTGCTGCCGCGGCCTGCTGCTGCTCGGTGGCTCGAGCGATGGGCCGGATCCCGGGGACTCTAGCGGCGCTCCTCGCCCGTGAGTGAAAGGGGTTTGGTTGTGGGGATTGTTTATTGTCCGTGACGCCACCCACGGTTGTGGTGATTAGGTGAACACCACCGCTGCTCTGGCTGGGGATCCCGGGAGTGGTGGTATGGAGCAGCCAGTTGTTGATTTGCCCCTCCGTGGGTAGGGGATTGGTGGTCCTGGGGCCCAGTGATGGGGGTTAGGATGGTGGACAGGCGGGTTATGGGGCCTGTGGAGGTGCAGGGGCGCAGGGGCAGTGCAGTGCCGCACGGCACGGAGGTACTCACTCAGCCAGTAAACACGACACAGTTCTCGGTAAACAAACGGCTGGTTGGACGGGTCCCTCGGACGGTTGCGGTGCTGTTGTTCCCTGCAGTTGACGGTCTCTTCCCTGCACCTATGTGTAGTCTGTTGGTAGCGATGGATTCCCACTGGTAACCCACTCCCCAGCCTGGATATGGGCCGGAAGAGCCCCACTCTTGCCCGCAGGTGCTGGCCCTGGGAAACTGGTGCCTTGGCGGTGTCGGTGCCTCCCCTTAACGGTCGGACTGTTGCCTTCAATCGGGACTTGGTTGTTGGGAGACAGTCGTCCCCTTCACTGACGGATTTGGCAAATTATGGCGACTCCTAGCCTTGCCGGGATCTGAAAGGCCCCTGCCCTGGTGCTGACTGTTCTTCGTATACCGCTCCGGTATCGCCGGGTCACCACCCGTCCACGGTCCTTTCGGCAACCTCCGAGCAATCTCTCCTGCAGACGGTCACCGCCGTCTGCCAACCTTGCTGTCTCAGTCCGGGGCACACACCCGGACCAACTTCAGGCTTCTTGCTGTCACTTTCTCTGTCACTTTCAACTCTCCTCTTACTCTCCCTGTTTACTCCTTCACTTCCCTAGCTTATCTGCCTGGTTTTCCCGCCTCCAGAGCTGTGAACTCCTCGGTGGGTGGAGCCAACTGCCTGGACTACCCCCTGGTGTGGACACCAGCCCCTGGAGGAAGGCAACAAGGATTTTAGTTTTGACTTTGTGTGTACCTGCAGGGAATGTAGGTGCGTGTGGTGTTGTGACCTGTGACCCCTGGCTTGCCCAGGGCGTCACATTCCCCCTTAGCAAAACGCAGACCATCCTCGGGCTGCCCGTCCAACACCGGTTTTATTTTCCTTTTTGTTTTTCTGTGAAAAAAAAAGTAGAAAACGGTAATATGTTTACAATTAAAATAACTTCTTCCCACATCGGGAGGTACTCTTACTTAAACGGTTTCAAACGGTTAACGGTTACGGTTTCCGCTCTCTCCCACCCAAGCAACCTGGCCCTGATGCTGCCCCTAAAACCCAGGCAGCACCCCTTGACCCCAGTCCTGCACCAAGTCACCTGAGCGGGATCTGTCCTTCCCCTCCAGAGGGTAGCCACCGGTTCCTGTGGTGGCTGGGCCCCAGCCGGCTCTACTGCGGGCCCTCCCTCCAACCTGCCTCTCCGGAGGCGGCAACTGCGGAAATGGTAACGGTAAAACAACTTATTTACATTCCACTTAACGTTTGTGGTTGCCCTGCAAGTTCACGGGCTTGTCCATGGAAAATTCTCCATGCAACTTTTTAAACGGTCCCCACGGGGACAACGGTGCCGGCAATGGCCGGTTTTCCCAATCACGGTGCAAATCAGATGACTGTTCGGTTCTATTTACTTATCATTTTCAAAACTTTCAAACAAACACTGGTGGTCCCAACGGGGACAACTTTTAGGCGGAGGACCGCCGGCTTAGCAGTCCATCCTCAATCGCGGGGCGCTAGTGCCACCTTCACATGGTGCACCGCCGTGGACCCCGATGGTAGCTAGCTGCGGGTCATCTTCCTCCATATTCATGCGGGCATGCACATCCGCTCTACACCCCTCTCGGGCGTCGATCTCCCTGCGCAGCTGCTGTTGCCGTCGCTCCCAGCCGGGAGCACTTTCTGTTTGTTCCGGTTCAGCGTGTGCGGGGGACGGGTTCAGCCAGAGTCCCTCCGTGTCGGCTACGACCGGCACCTTCAGTAATGAGGGACCCCGCTGTGACATGGCCTGCTCTGCCTCCTGGCAGCTGCATCCCCGCCGTGCCTCCGGTGCATCTTTGCTGACGGCTGCAGCCTTCGGCTTCTTCCATGGAAGCGGATCAGGGCGGTCACGAGCTTCTTCCGCAGGTCGGTCCGCCGGGGCGGATTGGCAGGGTACCGCTACCAGTGGTGGTGGTAGCGGGCCTAGTGGCGGGGCAGCAGCAGCCAACACGGGTAGCGGGGGAGGTAGCAGGGCGAGCGGGTATGGACCGGGTCCCTCAGCCGCGATGACCGACCCACTAGGGGCACAGGGGCGTGGGTCACTTACCCTCCCTTCCAAGACTCCCTCCATCTCGTGTCTCCGTATGGCCGCCACCACTTCCGCCATGTCGGCCTCCCACTCCTCCAGGAGGAGCTGCATGCGGACCTGCAGACGGCTGCTTAGCTGGACGGTCCGGACTTCCACCCATGCTGCGGGGCCAGGCGCGGGGACCACGGTGTTGTCGGTCGGACTCAGCATCGTTAGCAGTGGCCCCTTCCAGGAACCAGTCAATGGCCGCAGGGTCCTGGCGTCCCTGCTTCTATAGCCGCGGCTACATGCGACCAGTCGCCATTTCGTCCCCCTTAGCTTCTTTCCGGCCCCTCCTCTATCGGGGCGGGGTTTTGGCCTTCGCGCCTCCACTACTCGAGAAGACGCTCGAGCGGGGACTTTTCGCGCCAAAGATGGCGGCTTCTGAAATTTTCTGGCCGGACACCTCCGGCGGTCACAAGGCGCACCTCTACCCAACGGCAGAGCGGTAAGATCCTGTTCGTGACGCCAAGTTGTCGCGGGCGGAGGAGGGGACGCCGCGCTCTCCCACTGCTCGGGTCCGGCTGCCGCTGCTGCCGCGGCCTGCTGCTGCTCGGTGGCTCGAGCGATGGGCCGGATCCCGGGGACTCTAGCGGCGCTCCTCGCCCGTGAGTGAAAGGGGTTTGGTTGTGGGGATTGTTTATTGTCCGTGACGCCACCCACGATTGTGGTGATTAGGTGAACACCACCGCTGCTCTGGCTGGGGATCCCGGGAGTGGTGGTATGGAGCAGCCAGTTGTTGATTTGCCCCTCCGTGGGTAGGGGATTGGTGGTCCCGGGGCCCAGTGATGGGGGTTGGGATGGTGGACAGGCGGGTTATGGGGCCTGTGGAGGTGCAGGGGCGCAGGGGCAGTGCAGTGCCGCACGGCACGGAGGTACTCACTCAGCCAGTAAACACGACACAGTTCTCGGTAAACAAACGGCTGGTTGGACGGGTCCCTCGGACGGTTGCGGTGCTGTTGTTCCCTGCAGTTGACGGTGACGGTCTCTTCCCTGCACCTATGTGTAGTCTGTTGGTAGCGATGGATTCCCACCGGTAACCCACTCCCCAGCCTGGATATGGGCCGGAAGAGCCCCACTCTTGCCCGCAGGCGCTGGCCCTGGGAAACTGGTGCCTTGGCGGTGGCGGTGTCTCCCCTTAACGGTCGGACTGTTGCCTTCAATCGGGACTTGGTTGTTGGGAGACAGTCGTCCCCTTCACTAACGGATTTGGCAAATTATGGCGACTCCTAGCCTTGCCGGGATCTGAAAGGCCCCTGCCCTGGTGCTGACTGTTTTTCGTATACCGCTCCGGTACCGCCGGGTCACCACCCGTCCACGGTCCTTTCGGCAACCTCCGAGCAATCTCTCCTGCAGACGGTCACCGCCGTCTGCCAACCTTGCTGTCTCAGTCCGGGGCACACACCCGGACCAACTTCAGGCTTCTTGCTGTCACTTTCTCTGTCACTTTCAACTCTCCCTAATACTCCTTCACTTCCCTAGCTTATCTGCCTGGTTTTCCCGCCTCCAGGGCTGTGAACTCCTCGGTGGGCGGAGCCAACCTCCTGGCCCACCCCCTGGTGTGGACACCAGCCCCTGGAGGAAGGCAACAAGGATTTTAGTTTTGACTTTGTGTGTACCTGCAGGGAATGTGGGGTGCGTGTGGTGTTGTGACCTGTGACCCCTGGCTTGCCCAGGGCGTCACACTGGCACTGCAGGCACTACAATGTATAATAAGGCTGGCACTACAGGCACTACAATGCACAGTATAATGAGGCTGGCGCTATAGGCACTTAAATGTATAATGAGGCTGGCACTATAGTCACTGCAATGTATAATTAGTCATTATACATTGTAGTGCCTATATTGAGAGCCTCAATATACATTTAAGTGCAAGTAGTGCCTGCCTCATTATACATTGTAATGCCTGCATTGCCAGCCTCATTATACATTGTAGTGCCTGAAGTGCCAGCCTCATCATATATTGTAGTGCCAGCCCCATAGTTCTTTATAATGCCATTAGTGCCATCCTCGTTGTTTACTGTGGTGCCAATAGAGTCGGTGTCATTATACATTGTAGTGCCCGCCTTAAAGGGAATGTTACTCCCTTTAGAACAAGAAACCATGGAGCTCTATAGGAAAGATTCCTTATCAGTAGCATAATGCAGAGATTTACAGGGGTCAGAAGACCACATTATCTGCTCTGTCCATTGCAGCTGGTTATTGAGCGCCTGCTGGGCAGTTTTAATACAGCGCCATTGTAATGAATTATGCAAATAGTATTTAGCTTTTTCCGCTGGACGAGCTGCTGCCAATCACCGCTGCTGATCAGGGAAAATAAGGAGGATCTTCAGATTTTCTCCTAGGCAAGCAAGTGAAGAAAATTAACCTTTTAGCCCAAGGAGGATGTAGCAGGGTTGAGTGTGTCAATGCATAAAAGGGATGCAATTAGCGATATTACTAACACAGCTCGGCGCCTATAGACAGGGGCGGAATCCGCTGCATATATTACTGATTATTTATGGGGTTTCGCACGTCATTATTGATCCTCGCAGCTTTAAAGAGAAAATGGAGCTGAGATTGAGGGGCAGGAGGGCAGGTCCATTCTGACGACTGATAAATGCTGCTGTGAAGAAACTGTTTACTGTCATTAGAAGGACGCTTTAATTATCTGAACTCATTTATCTATAACTGGAGGCGGCCATGCTGACCAATGACATGGCGCCCCTAGTGGTGAGCGCACTGTCGTCCGAAATTAGCGACAAGGCACATATGTATAGCGCCATCAGAATATATCGTCAGGACATGACATAGTGTTTAAATCAGGTTTTTCCGTTACATGTAATAATTAAAAAATGTAAAAAAAATTGTAGCAATTTTTACTGGGCCACTTTTTGTCTCATATTTCCTGATCTTTACAGAAGACTTTTCAGCAGTCTCATTATCATCGCAGACATGCTCACAATGACAGGTAACACTTCTATACAGTAGATAACACAGCATTCACCAATCACAATAGGTGATATCACAGCTCACCTCCTCCTCCTGTACATTGACTGAGAATAGCTCTACATACCTTGGATAACACAGCCTCCACCAATCAGAACTGGCAATGTCACAGCTCACCTCCTTCCTCTCTTGTACAATGACTAATAACACCTCTATACACAGGTAATAACACAGGATCTGCCAATTACAATTGGTGATTTCACAGCTCACCTCCTCATCCTCTTGTACAAGGACTGATAACACCTTTTTATACTGTAGATAACACAGGATCCACCATTCACAATAGGGGATGTCACAGTTCACCTCCTCCTCCTGTACAAGAACTGATAACACCTTTGTATACTGTAGATAACTAGACATTCACCAATCACAAAGGTGATGTCACAGCTCACCCCCTCCTCCTGTATAGTGACTGATAACCCCTCTGTATACTGTTGAAAACACAGCATCCACCAATCCCAAAGGTGATGTCACAGCTCACCTCCTTCTCCTCCTCTTGTATAATGACTGATAAAACCTCCGTATACTGTAGATAACACAGCATCAACCAATCACAAAGGTGATGTCACAGCTCACCTCCTCCTGTACAGTGACTGATAACATCTCTTTATACTGTAGATAACACAGCATCTATCAATCACAAATGGTGATGTCACATCTTACCTCTTGCTGTGGAATCTGAAAGCAGCTTAATGTAGGGGCTGAGACCCCGATTTCAGCGATGTGTCACTTACTGGGTTGAGTGCTGTAGTTTTGCCAAATCCATGTTTTCTCTGCAGTGCTCACAATTTTGAGCTCTGTGTAACCCCACCCTCAGGACCGATTGGCTGCTTTCTGTGTACACTGTGCATTGTCAGTAAGCTGCCAATCAGTTCTGGGGGAAGGGCTATACAGATTAGCTGAACTGCCTGGTATTGGAGACCTAGTCCTTCAGTGATCATGTACTGCTGATAAAACACTGATTGTATTGAAACTACAGCATACAGCCAAATAAGTGACACGTTGTTGGAATCAGGGTCTCAGCCCCTACAGCATGCTGCTCATCAGCAAGGCAGTGACTGTATGGGGGGGTTAGCAGCCCCAGATGTGGCGGAACAAGTCAAAGAATGGAACAGAAACCGCCGAGAACTGAAAGAAAGGTTATTGTGAAAAGCTGAGTGGAAGAAGAGAGCAAGAGACAAGAAATCAAAGAGCAACTTCATGAGAACAAAAGACCGACTGTGCGGAGCGAGGAGCCGCAGAAGGACATATGGAGCGAGGACTGGAGAAAAGAGGCTGCGGAGAGCGGCATTCACCAGACAAGACATGTGTAAGAGGACAGCCAGAAGAGAGAAGAGGCAAAGAAACAAGGCACAGAAAGGGAGGAGGAGGGAACAGAGCTAGACACGGAGGAAAGGAAGAGGAAAGAGGAGGAAGGGACAGAGCCAGACGTGGAGAAAAGGAAGAGGAAAGAGGAGGAAGGGACAGAGCCAGACATGGAGGAAAGGAAGAGGAAAGAGGAGAAAGGGACAGAGCCAGAGATGGAGAAAAGGAAGAGGAAAGAGGAGGAAGGGACAGAGCCAGACATGGAGGAAAGGAAGAGGAAAGAGGAGGAAGGGACAGAGCCAGACATGGAGGAAAGGAAGTGGAAAGAGGAGGAAGGGACAGAGCCAGACATGGAGGAAAGGAAGAGGAAAGAGGAGGAAGGGACAGAGCCAGACATGGAGGAAAGGAAGAGGAAAGAGGAGGAAGGGACAGAGCCAGACGTGGAGAAAAGGAAGAGGAAAGAGGAGGAAGGGACAGAGCCAGACGTGGAGAAAAGGAAGAGGAAAGAGGAGGAAGGGACAGAGCCAGACATGGAGGAAAGGAAGAGGAAAGAGGAGGAAGGGACAGAGCCAGACATGGAGGAAAGGAAGAGGAAAGAGGAGGAAGGGACAGAGCCAGACGTGGAGAAAAGGAAGAGGAAAGAGGAGGAAGGGACAGAGCCAGACGTGGAGAAAAGGAAGAGGAAAGAGGAGGAAGGGACAGAGCCAGACATGGAGGAAAGGAAGAGGAAAGAGGAGGAAGGGACAGAGCCAGATGTGGAGAAAAGGAAGAGGAAAGAGGAGGAAGGGACAGAGCCAGACGTGGAGGAAAGAGGAGGAAGGGACAGAGTCAGACGTGGAGAAAAGGAAGATGAAAGAGAGGAAGGGACAGAGCCAGATGTGGCGGAAAGGAAGAGGAAAGAGGAGGAAGGGACAGAGCCAAATGTGGAGAGAAGGATGAGGAAAGAGGAGAAAGGGACAGAGCCAGACGTGGAGAAAAGGAAGAGGAAAGAGGAGGAAGGGACAGAGCCAGACGTGGAGGAAAGGAAGAGGAAAGAGGAGGAAGGGACAGAGCCAGACATGGAGGAAAGGAAGAGGAAAGAGGATGAAGGGACAGAGCCAGAGATGGAGAAAAGGAAGAGGAAAGAGGAGGAAGGGACAGAGCCAGACGTGGAGGAAAGGAAGAGGAAAGAGGAGGAAGGGACAGAGCCAGACGTGGAGGAAAGGAAGAGGAAAGAGGAGGAAGGGACAGAGCCAGACGTGGAGAAAAGGAAGAGGAAAGAGGAGGAAGGGACAGAGCCAGAGATGGAGAAAAGGAAGAGGAAAGAGGAGGAAAGGACAGAGCCAGACGTGGAAGAAAGGAAGAGGAAAGAGGAGGAAGAAAGGCAGGAAATAGAGAAAGTTATTTTATTTATCCATTCATCCCTCTATCTATCTCTATATCTGTCTATCCCTCTATATCTAGTTATATATCCATTATTATATTTATCATATATCTATCTCAATATATTTTGAAAAAAGTAGTCAGCGCTCAATAGCAAATTCCATACAAAAAAAAGGTGTATTTTTGGCTCATGTGAACAGATACTGATGTTTTGAGGCTTTGTCCACTTTGTCCTATGTGACGTCCACTTGTTGTAGATCTTGGAGCGCTGCCTCTTTTTTCCTTTACTTAATTGACCTTTACATATTGGTTACCTGGAGGACTTTACACCTGTTTTACAACGTTTTGTGCTGTTGCAATTTTTTCTTTATCTATGTATCCATCTCTATATCTGTCTCTCTTTTTATCCATCCATCCTTCTCTTCCTATCCATCTATCCTTATATCTATCTATCCATTATCTATCTATCCATTATCTATCTATCCATTATCTATCTATCCATTATCTATCTATCCCTCTATCCCTCTATCTATCTATCTATCTATCTATCTATCTATCTATCTATCTATCTATCTATCTATCCCTCTATCTATCTATCCCTCTATCTATCTATCTATCTATCTATCTATCTATCTATCTATCTATCTATCTATCTATCTATCCCTCTATCTATCTATCCCTCTATCTATCTATCTATCTATCTATCTATCTATCTATCTATCTATCTATCTATCCCTCTATCTATCCCTCTATCTATCTATCTATCTATCTATCTATCTATCTATCTATCTATCTATCTATCCCTCTATCTACCTATCTATCTATCTATCTATCTATCTATCTATCTATCCCTCTATCTATCTATCCCTCTATCTATCTATCTATCTATCTATCTATCTATCTATCTATCTATCTATCTATCTATCTATCTATCTATCTATCTATCTATCTGTCTATCTATCTATCTATCTATCTATCTATCCCTCTATCTATCTATCCCTCTATCTATCTATCCCTCTATCTATCTATCTATCTATCTATCCCTCTATCTATCTATCCCTCTATCTATCTATCCCTCTATCTATCCCTCTATCTATCTATCCCTCTATCTATCTATCTCTCTATCTATCCTTATATCTATCTATCTATCTATCCATTATCTATCTACAGTGCCTACAAGTAGTATTCAACCCCCTGCAGATTTAGCTGGTTTACACATTCGGAATTAACTTGGCATTGTGACATTTGGACTGTAGATCAGCCTGGAAGTGTGAAATGCAGCAAAAAAGAATGTTATTTCTTTTTTTATTTTTTTTTTAAATTGAGAAAAGTTTATTCAGAGGGTCATTTATTATTCAACCCCTCAAACCACCAGAATTCTGTTTGGTTCCCCTAAAGTATTAAGAAGTATTTCAGGCACAAAGAACAATGAGCTTCACATGTTTGGATTAATTATCTCTTTTTCCAGCCTTTTCTGACTAATTAAGACCCTCCCCAAACTTGTGAACAGCACTCATACATGGTCAACATGGGAAAGACAAAGGAGCATTCCAAGGCCATCAGAGACAAGATCGTGGAGGGTCACAAGGCTGGCAAGGGGTACAAACCCCTTTCCAAGGAGTTGGGCCTACCTGTCTCCACTGTTGGGAGCATCATCCGGAAGTGGAAGGCTTATGGAACTGCTGTTAGCCTTCCACGGCCTGGACAGCCTTTGAAAGTTTCCACCCGTGCCGAGGCCAGGCTTGTCCGAAGAGTCAAGGCTAACCCAAGGACAACAAGGAAGGAGCTCCAGGAAGATCTCATGGCAGTGGGGACATTGGTTTCAGTCAATACCATAAGTAACGTACTCCACCGCAATGGTCTCCGTTCCAGACGAGCCTGTAAGGTACCTTTACTTTCAAAGCGTCATGTCAAGGCTCGTCTACAGTTTGCTCATGATCACTTGGAGGACTCTGAGACAGACTGGTTCAAGGTTCTCTGGTCTGATGAGACCAAGATCGAGATATTTGGTGCCAACCACACACGTGACGTTTGGAGACTGGATGGCACTGCATATGACCCCAAGAATACCATCCCTACAGTCAAGCATGGTGGTGGCAGCATCATGCTGTGGGGCTGTTTCTCAGCCAAGGGGCCTGGCCATTTGGTCCGCATCCATGGGAAGATGGATAGCACGGCCTACCTGGAGATTTTGGCCAAGAACCTCCGCTCCTCCATCAAGGATCTTAAGATAGGTCATCATTTCATCTTCCAACAAGACAACGACCCAAAGCACACAGCCAAGAAAACCAAGGCCTGGTTCAAGAGGGAAAAAATCAAGGTGTTGCAGTGGCCTAGTCAGTCTCCTGACCTTAACCCAATTGAAAACTTGTGGAAGGAGCTCAAGATTAAAGTCCACATGAGACACCCAAAGAACCTAGATAACTTGGAGAAGATCTGCATGGAGGAGTGGGCCAAGATAACTCCAGAGACCTGTGCCGGCCTGATCAGGTCTTATAAAAGACGATTATTAGCTGTAATTGCAAACAAGGGTTATTCCACAAAATATTAAACCTAGGGGTTGAATAATAATTGACCCACACTTTTATGTTGAAAATTTATTAAAATTTAACTGAGCAACATAACTTGTTGGTTTGTAAGATTTATGCATCTGTTAATAAATCCTGCTCTTGTTTGAAGTTTGCAGGCTCTAACTTATTTACATCTTATCAAACCTGCTAAATCTGCAGGGGGTTGAATACTACTTGTAGGCACTGTATATATATATATATGTGTCGCCCTGGGCAAGCCAGGGGTCACAGGTCACAACACCACCACACCCCACATCCCAGGTAGGCACACCTAAGCTGAACCAGAAATCCTTGTTGCCTTCCTCCAGGAGTCTGATGATGCACACCAGGGGGTGGGCCAGGCGGTTGGCTCCGCCCACCAAGGAGCTCACAGCTCTGGAGGCAGGAAGTGTCAGGCAGATGAGCCCAGGGTGAGCCTGTGTCAACAGCAGAGTAGCCCAGGCAGGGGCTAGAGTAAACAACAAAGAAGTGAAAGTGGAGGAAAGAAGAGTAGTAAAGGAGGAAAGCAAGAAGTGGTGACAGAGCAGAGAGTGTGCAAAGCCTGAGAGCCCAGCTTTGTGTAGGGCCAGATCAGCAAGGTCAGCGACGGCGGTGACTGTCCGGAGGGGGACCGTTTGGAAGTTCCTGGAAGGACCCCGTTGGCTGTGTGCCCGGTGGTCTGGAGCAGTGTTCCGAAAGACAGTCAGCACCAGGGCAGGGGCCTCTCGGACCCCGGCAAGGCTAGGAGTCGCCAAATTTGCCGAATCCGTCAGTGAAGGGGACGTAGATTCCCCCAATAACCAAGTCCCGATTGAAGGCAACAGTCCAACCTGTACAACAGAGGCACCGCCACCGCCAGGGCACCAGTCTCTGAGGGCCAGCGCCTGCGGGCAAAGTGTAGTGCTCCTCCGGCCCAGCTTGAAGCCGGGGAGCGGGTTACCGGTGGGGACCCATCGCAACCATCTGTACATACAGGTGCAAGGAAGAGGGACAACACCGTCACCTACCGGGAAAGCAAAGCAGCTGTCTGTGGGACTGTCCTACCAGCCGTTGGTTTACCGTACAAACTGTGTCCAAGTCTCAGGCTGAGTGAGTACCACAGTGCCGCAAGGCACAGCGCTGTCCCCGCGTCCCTGTGCCCACCAAGCCCTGCACCTCCCAAGCCATCACCGGGCCCCGGGATCACCAACCCCTACCCACGGAGGGGCAACACAACACCTGGCTGCTCCCCATCACCATCCCCGGGATCCCCGCATTAAGCAGCGGTGGTGCTACACATCACCACAACCGTGGGTGGCGTCACGGACATTATCCCAACACCCCAAACAACCCCCCTTTCACTCACGGGCGAGGAGTGCCGCTCGAGGAAACCCCCGGGATCCGGCCTACGGCTCGAGCCACCACTGAGCAGCCGGACCCGAGCAGAAGGGGTGAGCGCGGTGTGCTGACACCCTCCTCCCCGCCCGCGACAACTTGGCGTCACGAACAGGATCTTACCGCTCTGCCGTCTGGTAGAGGTGCGCCTTGTTACCGCCGGAGGTATCCGGCAGAAAAATTGCAGAAGCCGCCATCTTTGGCGCGAAAAGTTCCCGCTCGAGCGTCTTCTCGAGCAGTAGAGGCGCGAAGGCCAGAACCCCGCCCCGAGAGAGGAGGGGCCGGAAAGAGCTAAGGGGGACGCGATGGCGGCCGGCCGCATGTAGCTGCGGCTGTAAAAGCAGAGACGCCAGGACTCTGCAGACGGACTGGGTTCCTGGAAAGCATAACTGCCGAGATGTCCGCCCCACCTAGTTCTGCGGAGACTACCGAGCCGGTGTCTGGAACAGCAGCATGGTTGAGAGCCCGGGCGGCGGGGATCTGCCGTCGCTACCAGAGTCAGATCGGCGGGCTGATGGAGCAGTGGGCCGCGGAGGTGGAGGCCCTAGTTGCTGTGGCGCGAGTGTATGGAGTGGAGGCCGTGATGGAGGAGCTGGAAAATGACCCACGCCCCTGTGTCCCCGAGGGACCGGTCGCTGCGGCTGAGGGACCCGGTCTACCCCTGGCTCCTGTGTTACCTCCGTCCTGCTCGCTCGCGCGCTGCACCGCACCTGGCCCGGCGGGTGTGCCTCCCTCTGTGACTGCAGCGGGGACAGAAGATAGCGACTCCGGGCCTGACACCGAGCCTGTGTCAGAGGAAGAGGAGGGGGTCGTTGCCCTGTCTGGCATGGAGGCCACTTATGTTCCCCGAACCGGGGGCGACGGGTATCGAGCGGCCCTTCCACGCCGTGCTTGCTACGCACTGGAGGGGCTGGTGCCCGTGTCCTTCCACCCCGAACCGGGTGAGGAGGACGAAGACATCGAGTAGGGCAATGGAGGCCCGCAGCACCGTCCCCGTTGGGACCACCTGTTTGTTGAAAAGTTTTGAAAGTTCTGCAATAATAAGAAAGATGATTATCCGAGTTTTCACCTGATTGTCTGCTGTGATTTGCAACCGGCTGGAGCCGGCACCGTTGTCCCCGTGGGGACCGTTTAAAAATGCATGGGAACTATCCATGGACAAGCCCGTGAACTTTGCAGGGCAACCACAAACGTTAGTGGCTTGTAAATATGTTGGGTACCGTTACCGTTTCCGCAATGCCGCCTCCGGAGAGGCAGGTTGGAGGGAGGGCCCTGAGCAGAGCAGGCCAGGGCCCCGCCACCAAAGGAACCGGTGGCTACCCTCTGGAGGGAAGGACAGATCCCGCTCGGGTACCGTGTGCTGGACTGTGGGTCAAGGGGTGCTGCCTGGGCTTTAGGGGCAGCATCAGGGCCAGGTTACTTGGGTGGGAGAGAGCGGAAACCGTGACCGTATACCGTTGAAACGTTAAAAGTAAAATGTGCCTCCCGTCTTGGGAAGATTTATTAAAAATGCTTATGTTATGCATGTTGTTTAACCCTGTTATCCCTTTTACAGAAAAATAAAACCGGTGTAGGACGGCAGCCCGCGGACGGTCTGCATTTTGCTAAGGGGGAATGTGTCGCCCTGGGCAAGCCAGGGGTCACAGGTCACAACACCACCACACCCCACATCCCAGGTAGGCACACCTAAGCTGAACCAAAAATCCTTGTTGCCTTCCTCCAGGAGTCTGATGATGCACACCAGGGGGTGGGCCAGGCGGTTGGCTCCGCCCACCAAGGAGCTCACAGCTCTGGAGGCAGGAAGTGTCAGGCAGATGAGCCCAGGGTGAGCCTGTGTCAACAGCAGAGTAGCCCAGGCAGGGGCTAGAGTAAACAACAAAGAAGTGAAAGTGGAGGAAAGAAGAGTAGTAAAGGAGGAAAGCAAGAAGTGGTGACAGAGCAGAGAGTGTGCAAAGCCTGAGAGCCCAGCTTTGTGTAGGGCCAGATCAGCAAGGTCAGCGACGGCGGTGACTGTCCGGAGGGGGACCGTTTGGAAGTTCCTGGAAGGACCCCGTTGGCTGTGTGCCCGGTGGTCTGGAGCAGTGTTCCGAAAGACAGTCAGCACCAGGGCAGGGGCCTCTCGGACCCCGGCAAGGCTAGGAGTCGCCAAATTTGCCGAATCCGTCAGTGAAGGGGACGTAGATTCCCCCAACAACCAAGTCCCGATTGAAGGCAACAGTCCAACCTGTACAACAGAGGCACCGCCACCGCCAGGGCACCAGTCTCTGAGGGCCAGCGCCTGCGGGCAAAGTGTAGTGCTCCTCCGGCCCAGCTTGAAGCCGGGGAGCGGGTTACCGGTGGGGACCCATCGCAACCATCTGTACATACAGGTGCAAGGAAGAGGGACAACACCGTCACCTACCGGGAAAGCAAAGCAGCCGTCTGTGGGACCGTCCTACCAGCCGTTGGTTTACCGTACAAACTGTGTCCAAGTCTCAGGCTGAGTGAGTACCACAGTGCCGCAAGGCACAGCGCTGTCCCCGCGTCCCTGCGCCCACCAGGCCCTGCACCTCCCAAGCCATCACCGGGCCCCGGGATCACCGACCCCTACCCACGGAGGGGCAACACAACACCTGGCTGCTCCCCATCACCATCCCCGGGATCCCCGCATTAAGCAGCGGTGGTGCTACACATCACCACAACCGTGGGTGGCGTCACGGACATTATCCCAACACCCCAAACAACCCCCCTTTCACTCACGGGCGAGGAGTGCCGCTCGAGGAAACCCCCGGGATCCGGCCTACGGCTCGAGCCACCACTGAGCAGCCGGACCCGAGCAGAAGGGGTGAGCGCGGTGTGCTGACACCCTCCTCCCCGCCCGCGACATATATATATATCCCTTTATCTATCCCTCTATCTATCCATCCATCCATTACTCAGAATCTTTTATTTCTCTTTCTAGGAATAATGTATATAGATGACTCAGTGATGATGGGAAATATCCAGCTTCCCCTCCCCCTCTTTGCCCTCGTCCTCCGCTGTCATCCTCTGTCCGGTAACTGACCTCATCCCTCATTATGGAGTCCGGGCCTCTTTGTCTAAATATCTGTCAATTTTCCACCTTATCTTAACATGTTGATGATGCAGGAGGCAGGAGGGGGGGGGGGGTTTAGACCCATCTAGCCACCCTAGTAAATCCCCGGAGGTCCGTCATTGGGGGCTCCAGCGATGGCTTCAGCGATGGACCCCCCATTGGTGATTGGCGCAAAGAAAGCAAATAAATGGACATAATGTAGTTGTCTCCTGGATCTTCTGGGGTCTGCGGTGACTTTATCTACGTCCATTAGATTACTGATAATAATATGATTCTCCTCCATGTCCCTGAGGCCTCCATCTGCTCCCAAAATTACTCTCACCCCCCCTTCCATTAACATTCCCTCTGTTACACCAGCAGAGCCCCCATAGTCCGGTCTTCTAGCAAGCACAAGTAAGCACGCTCCACTGCTCGCAATCTGCGCCATTTCCAGACGTCGCTGCTTACAGCCCCGTAATCAAAAACAATGAGCGAAAAAAAAGCAATCAGAAGGCATTTATGTGTACCCCTAAAAAAGGGCCAGCGTGACCTAAATACTTTCCTGCTTTTTATTTATTTTTTTATTTGTTTATTTATTTATTTTTTATTTATGTTTCAATTTTATTTATTTTTATTTTATTTGTATTATTTATTTATTATTGTTTTTTTTATTTATTGTATTGTTTCTCTGTTATTCCTCTTGGAAATGTATGAATAAACTAACCATTGGATGTTACCAGCCCCCTTTTTGCAATAGGGTAGGCCACCGATTGGCAAAATTCATAGGGATTTGAATAGAAGTAAATTTATTAATGCATTTCCAGGAGGAGTAACAGAGGATCATCAATATCTTAGGAAGTGAGATTCCAGCATTTCCAGGAGAAAAAACAGATGATCATTAGAACATTAGGAAGTTAGATTCCAGCATTTCCAGGAGGAACAGCAGAGGATCATTAGAACATTAGGAAGTCAGATTCCAGCATTTCCAGGAGGAACAGCAGATGATCATCAGAACATTAGGAGGTTAGATTCCAACATTTCCAGAAGGAACATCAGAGGATCATCAAAATGTTAGGAAGGGAGATTCCAACATTTCCCGGAGGAACAGCAGAGGATCACCAAAATGTTGGGAAGTGAGATTCCAGCATTTCCAGGAGGAACAGCAGAGGATCATCAGAACGTTAGGAAGTTAGATTCCAGCATTTCCAAGAGGAACAGCAGAGGATCATCAGAACGTTAGGAAGTTAGACTCCAGCATTTCCAGGAGGAACAGCAGAGGATCATCAAAATGTTAGAAAGGGAGGTTGCAACATTTCCAAGAGGAACAGCAGAGGATAATCAGAATGTTAGGAAGTGAGATTCCAGCATTTCCAGGAGGATCAGCAGAGGGGCATCAAAATGTTAGGAAAGGAGATTCCAACATTTCCAGGAAGAACAGCAGAGGATAATCAGAATGTTAGGAAGCGAGATTCCAGCATTTCCAGGAGGAACAGAAGAGGATCGTCAAAATGTTAGGAAGTTATATCAAATATAAATATTTACTATTTTCAAAAATAATCTCTCTTTCTATTACATTCACTGGACTAATTTTGGGGCTAAAAGCCCACCATCTATGGGAGCTGGGAGAGGAGGGTTGGCAAATGTCTGAGGGTAGAAGGAATAGACTGTTGAATTTTAACATGTCCAATCATTAAGTTCTCAGGAGAGATAAGAAGCCAGCTGCTGTTTCCGTTCTCCTGGCCATTCACAACACATGCACGCTTTGCCCAATTGAGCATATATATCTCCGGAGGTCAAAAAAGCATGAGCGTGTATGTGTCCAGAGGTCAAAAAAGCATGAGCGTGCATGTGTCCAGAGGTCAAAAAAGCATGAGAGTGCATGTGTCCAGAGGTCAAAAAAGCATGAGCGTGCATGTGTCCAGAGGTCAAAAAAGCATGAGAGTGCATGTGTTCGAAGGTCAAAAAAGTATGAGCATGCATTTGTACGGAGGTCAAAAAAGTATGAGCATGCATGTGTCCAGATATAAGAAAAGAAACCTGAGCGTTCATGTGTCCGGAAGTCAAAAAAGCATGTGCATGCATGTGTCCGGAGGTCAAAAAAGCATGAGCATGCATGTGTCCGGAGGTCAAAAAACCATGAGTGTGCATTTGTCCGGAGGTCAAAAAAGCATGAGTGTGCATTTGTCCGGAGGTCAAAAAAGCATGAGTGTGCATGTGTCCGGAGGTCAAAAAAGCATGAGCATACATGTGTCTAATGGTCAAAAAAGCATGAGCGTGTATGTGTCTGGTGGTCAAAAAAGCATGAGCGTGTATGTGTCTGGTGGTCAAAAAAGCATGAGCATACATGTGTCTAATGGTCAAAAAAGCATGAGCGTGTATGTGTCTGGTGGTCAAAAAAGCATGAGCATACATGTGTCTAATGGTCAAAAAAGCATGAGCGTGTATGTGTCTGGTGGTCAAAAAAGCATGAGCATACATGTGTCTAATGGTCAAAAAAGCATGAGCGTGTATGTGTCTGGTGGTCAAAAAAGCATGAGCATACATGTGTCTAATGGTCAAAAAAGCATGAGCGTGTATGTGTCTGGTGGTCAAAAAAGCATGAGCATACATGTGTCTAATGGTCAAAAAAGCATGAGCGTGTATGTGTCTGGTGGTCAAAAAAGCATGAGCGTGTATGTGTCTGGTGGTCAAAAAAGTATGAGCATGTATGTGTCTGGTGGTCAAAAAAGCATGAGCGTGTATGTGTCTGGTGGTCAAAAAAGCATGAGCGTGTATGTGTCTGGTGGTCAAAAAAGTATGAGCATGTATGTGTCTGGTGGTCAAAAAAGCATGAGCGTGTATGTGTCTGGTGGTCAAAAAAGCATGAACGTGTATGTGTCTGGTGGTCAAAAAAGCATGAGCGTGTATGTGTCTGGTGGTCAAAAAAGCATGAGCGTGTATGTGTCTGGTGGTCAAAAAAGCATGAGCGTGTATGTGTCTGGTGGTCAAAAAAGTATGAGCATGTATGTGTCTGGTGGTTAAAAAAGCATGAGAGTGTATGTGTTTGAAGGTTAATAAACCATGAGCGTGTATGTGTCTGGTGGTCAAAAAAGTATGAGCATGTATGTGTCTGGAGGTCAAAAAAGCATGAACGTGTATGTGTCCGGAAGTCAAATGGCAAATTACAGTTTTCTATAAAGTGAAACTAGGATCATTAGAGCCATTGGAGAATCCTTTAGGGTCGGTGTCGCAGTCTTGAGGGGTCCGCACAGATGTCATGTGGTTTAGTCAAGAGAAACTTGACCCCATTTTTTCTCTCTATCGCGGGAATCAATTTTCAGCTTCTGTAGAAATCTTCCATCATTCATTGAATTAATAATGAATGAACTGTGTTTACATACATAAGTAATGTGCGCATGGTGGTGCGCGATCACCTGATTGCTCACACTGTATGTGCTCACATCACTGCGTATTCACATCATTGCACACTCTGCTACAACTGTACGTACTTATTGTGTATGCTCGCTTGATTGTGCCTGCTAACATAATTGTGTGCGCTCACAATTGTGCCTGCTCGCTTCATGCTTATAGAATTGTGTCTGCTCACATAACTGTGCCTGCTTGCTTGATTTTGCTTACTTACACAATTGTGTCTGCTCTCATGATTGTGCCTGCTCCCTTTACTTTGCACTTTTTCACAATTATTGCGTCTGCTCACATGACTGTGCCTGCTCGCTTGATTTTGCACGCTTCCGCAATTTTGTGTGCTCACATGATTTTGCATGCTTACATATGATAGTTGTGTCTTTCTCACAAGGTTGTGTCTGATTTTGCTTGCTTACCTAATTGTGTATACTTATATAATTATATGTGCTCACATTTGTGCATGCTTACACAATTGTGTCTGCTCGCATGATTTTTCCCTTTACCATAATTATTGTTCCTGCTCACAAGATTTTGCATGTTTGCATGCTTATGTAACTGTGTATGTTCTCATGATTGTGCCTGCTCTCTTGATTGTGCATGCTTACACAATTGAATTTTCTTGCATGATTGTGCCTGCTTGCTTTATTCTGCACTCTTCCACAATTATTGTGCCTGCTCACATGATTTTACATCCTTACGCAATTGCGTATGCTCTCATGATTGTGCCTGCTCACTTGATTTTACATTCTTCCAGAATTTTCTGTTCTCACATGATTGGGCATGCTTACATAGTTGTGCATGCTCACAAGAGTGTGTCGGAGTTTGCATGCTTACCTAATTGTGTATACCTACATGTTTGTGTGTGCTCTCAATTGTGCTTTCTTGCTTGATTGTGCATGCTTACACAAATATATGTGTGCTCACATTATTTTTTCTGCTCGCTTGAGTTTGCACTCTTCCACAATTATTGTGCCTGCTCACATGTTTTGCATGCTTACAGCTGTGTATGCGCTCATGATTGTGCCTGCTCGCTTGATTGTGCATGCTTACACAATTATGTGTGCTCACATTATTGTGCCTACTCACTTGCTTGTGCTTGCTTACACAATTATGTGTGCTCACATGATTGTGCCTGCTCTCTTGAGTTTGCACTCTTTCACATTTATTGTGCCTGCTTACATGTTTTTGCATGCTTACCGTTGTGTAAGCTCTCATGATTGTGCCTGCTTGCTTGATTGTGCATGCTTACACAATTATGTGTGCTCGTATGATTGTGCCTGCTTGCTTGAGTTTGCACTGTTCCACAATTATTGTGCCTGCTCACATGTTTTTGCATGCTTACAGTTGCGCCAACATCCTTCACCGCAACCCACGGGTGGCGTCACAGACAACCTCCCTTGTAAATATCCCCTTTTTGACGGTGGTGAGGACGGGAGGCCGTGAGAGCTGCAGCAGTAACCCAGATCCGAGCAGCCCCCAGAAGCGGCAGCGGCCCCCACCCGCAACACATACATTTCGTGGACTGAACAGATAGCACGTAGATGCCATCCATGTTGCCTGTCTGTTACAAAGGCAAATGTGAGAATTGAGTCTTAGGGGTACTTTGCACGTTGCGACATCGCTAGCATCGGCTAGCGATGCCGAGCGCGATGGTACCCGCCCCTGTCGTACATGCGATATCTTGTGATAGCTGGCGTAGCGAACATTATCGCTACGGCAGCTTCACACGCACTTACCTGCCCTGCGACGTCGCTCTGGCCGGCGACCCGCCTCCTTTCTAAGGGGGCGTGTCGTGCGGCGTCACAGCGACGTCACACGGCAGGCAGCCAATAGAAGCGGAGGGGCGGAGATGAGCGGGACGTAAACATCCCACCCATCTTCTTCCTTCCGCATAGCCGGTGGAGGCAGGTAAGGAGATGTTCCTGGCTCCTGCGGCTTCACACACAGCGATGTGTGCTGCCGCAGGAACGGGGAACAACATCGTATCTCCTATTGGTGCGACATTATGAAAATGTCCGATGCTACACAGATCACCGATTGTCGACGCTTTTGCGATCGTTTATCGGCGCATCTAGGCTTTACACGTTGCGACGTCGTTACCGGCGCCGGATGTGCGTCACTTTCGATTTGACCCCGACGATATCGCAGTAGCGATGTCGCAGCGTTCAAAGTACCTCTAAGGAATACAAAAAGTGTATGAGCACCGCAATGTATGAGTCATTTATTAGTGTAGATGTATGCCTTGTTGTGTTCCCCATATTGTAGCATTTCATTACCTTCATTTTCATACAGAAATGACAGGCATGGAGATATCAAATTGGCAAATCAAATTTCAATTTTTAGAAAAATTGTAAATATTTAGAAGAAAAAGAATCTTCCTAATTGAGAACCCAACCTGCCTGCAGTCACCTCCCTCCTCAGGCTTCCGTTACAAGCTGTTCCCGGAGCCTCAGCCGAGGGCTCGGCAAAGTGTTCTCCGGCAAGAAAGTGTCTCCCGGACTCACCGGACATCCGAAATGATTAAGGATGGAATTAAATGAAGTCTTTAAAAGACGGAGGCAATCATGTAGAGCATGGACGCTGCCTAACCTCCTGCTAATTAAGTTAGCCGTCCTCTGGGATTGACATCTGGAGTAATGGAACAATGGCTGTGTATGGTGAGGAGATGGAGAAGACCAAGCATCCACTGTCAGGTCGTATACCCTCAAGCAATGAAGAACTGCTCCAAGGGCAGAGTACAATATAGACACTCAGTTCTAGTCACACAGAGATTTTTACAAACTTCGCCAACTGTCATGGCGGCGTTGGGTTCTGTTCAGACTACAGATTCTGACACTCCGCCTGGAGTCTGTGATCAATGTAGGCAGACTCTGGCATTGACCTGCAGAGTGTAAGTTCATAGGCAGGCTAGCAAGACTTAATCTCTCCTAGTCTGCTTGTTAGTCTCCTTTTGTCACATGTTGTGGGGAAGCCAATCACATCTGCTCCCTTAACATATATGCTGGATAGATACTTCCATCTATGCCAGCTATAGCTAATCTTAGCTGGTCTGGTGAGGTGTTGTGATCCGAGCTATGTGGTGGTTGTTATACTTGTTGCCTTTTTGTTGCTACCTTCCTGCTCTTGCTTTTCTCCTGAGTCTCGCATTGTCAATTCCTGTGTGTGCAGTGTGCCAGAGTCTTGGTTTTCCCTTATCTGTCTTTATTTGTTTTCCATCACACTCCTGCCCTGTACTTCCCTGGCGGATGGGGAGAATCAGAGTAGTACTGGTCAGCAGCATTGCTAGTAATGGGACTCAGGCCTCTCCACCATCAGGAGTAACCCTAAGGTTAGGGATAGGCTAAGGTCCCCTAGCATGTGGGAGGGGGTTATCAGAGTAGTACTGGTCAGCAGCATTGCTAGTAATGGGACTCAGGCCTCTCCACCATCAGGAGTAACCCTAAGGCTAGGTATAGCCTAAGGTCCCCTAGCATGTGGGAGGGGGTTATCAGAGTAGTACTGGTCAGCAGCATTGCTAGTAATGGGACTCAGGCCTCTCCACCATCAGGAGTAACCCTAAGGTTAGGGATAGCCTAAGGTCCCCTAGCATGTGGGAGAGGGTAATTAAAGTAGTACTGGTCAACAGCATTGCTAGTAATGGGACTCAGGCCTCTCCAACATCAGGAGTAACCCTGAGGTTAGGGATAGCCTAAGGTCCCCTAGCGTGTGGGAGGGGGAAATCAGAGTAGTAGTGGTCAGGAGCACAGCCACGAATGGGACTCATGAGGGCTAGCCTAAGGTCCCCTAGCATGTGGGAGAGAGTAATCAAAGTAGTACTGGTCAACAGCATTGCTAGTAATGGGACTCAAGGCCTCTCCACCATCAGGAGTAACCCTGAGAATAGGGACAGCCTAAGATCCCCTAGTGTGTGGGAGAGGAGAATAATAGTAGTACTGGTCAGGAGCACAGATAGAAACGGGACTTAAGCATCTCCACCATCAGGAGTAACCCTGAGATTAGGGATAGCTTAAGGTCCCCTAGCATGGTTGACAGTATAGGAGCCCCTGTCTCCCGCTATCCTAACAGTCTCCTCATGACACTATATCCACCAGAATCACAGCAGTCAGACAGTAATATGGGCTCTACTGTGAGAACAAAGGATGCAAATGATGGTGGCCATTATACATGGACCAAATCTGGTCACAATGGGAGAATCAAACCTTGCAAAGTGATCTATATCACACACTCAGCTCTGCTACATCCATAGTATCACCACTATGTATAAAAATACAATGTGCTCATTGTAATAAACTCTATTATGTATCATCAGGACTGTCTATTGTTGTGGAGATAATCGATTAAAGGAAATCAATCGAACGGAAAATGGTCTCTACCTCTTGTCATACTGTAAAATGCCCCATAAATACCATATTTTGGCCTTTCAGATACCATATTGATCCAGAACCTCCCCTTTTAAGGCATACACTGCATAAGAAAGGGGATACAAGTGAGATGGATGAGGGGAAACGTGGGGATAACCAGCACGAATAAATAAGGGAGGGGGTATATGTCGATTTATACCAATGCTCTCCTTGACATTATGCTCTCCACTCTTCTCTTGGTCATTTATATAGCATTACCTTAATCACACCCACGGATAAATAGAGGAGAGATGTAGATAGATAGAAATGAGACTGAAACAACTGAACTGAAACAGAAACAGTGGTGTAGGAGGCTTAAAAGTGGGTGAGGAACAGACAAATTCTGCTACAAAGGTGAGGTTGTAGAAGACAGGTTTATGTCACAGGTCATACAACATGGCAAGACTAAGAAGATCAACAAGGTAGTTATACTGCATCAGCAAGGTCTCTCCCAGGTAAAGATATCAAAGCAGACTGGGGGTGTAAGATGTGATGTTCAAGCTCTTTTGAAGAAGCACTAAGAAATGAGCATTTTTGAGGACAGTAGACACAGTGGGCAGTCAAGGAAACGTAGTGCAGCAGATGAAAGACATATCATGCTACTTCCCTTCAAAATTGGCAGATGTCCAGCAGTGCCATCAGCTCAGAACAGGCAGTGGGTTCAGCTACAGTCATCTACTGTTCGAAGAAGTCTGGTCAGAAGTGGTCTTCATGGAAAAATTGTGAAACATGGCCAAGTGACTCAACTATGCTCGAAAACATAGAAATTGGGGTGTAGAAAAATGGCAGCCGGTGCTCTGGTCTGATGAGTCACAATGTGAAATATTAGGTTCTAACAGAAGGCAGGTTGTCAAAGGGCTGGAGAGCGGCACAATAATAAGGGTCTGCAGGAATAGTAAAGCATGCTGGAAGGTCCTACAAGTTTGAGTAAATGGAGCTAGGGATTTGATCAGGATTAATGGTGTCATCAATGCTGAGACATACAGGCAGATACTTATCCATCATATAATACCAACAGGGAGGCGTCTGATTGATCCAAATTTATTCTACAGCAGAACAATGACCCCAAACATCCAACCAATGGCATTAAGAACTATCACCAGGGTAAAGAAGAAGAAGGAGTCCTGGATGTGATGATCTGGGGTCAGTTCTCCAAGATGCTTGGAACAACCTCCTGCCGAGATCCCAAGGAGTCCTGGAAGTGATGATCCGGCCCCAGCAGAGCCCTGACCTCACATCATCCAGACTGTCTGGGACCAAGATATAGAAGGATCTGTACAAGCCTCATACACAGAAGATCTGGGGTCAGTTCTCCAAGATGCTTGGAACAACCTCCTGCCGAGATCCCAAGGAGTCCTGGAAGTGATGATCCGGCCCCAGCAGAGCCCTGACCTCACATCATCCAGACTGTCTGGGACCAAGATATAGAAGGATCTGCACAAGCCTCATACACAGAAGATCTGGGGTCAGTTCTCCAAGATGTTTGGAACAACCTCCTGCCGAGATCCCAAGAAGTCCTGGAAGTGATTATCTGGTCCCCACAGAGCCCTGATCTCACATCATCTAGTCTGTCTCGGATCAAGATATAGACGAATTTGCACAAGTCTCATCCACAGAAGATCTGGGGTCAGTTCTCCAAGATGTTTGGAACAACCTCCTGCCGAGATCCCAAGGAGTCCTGGAAGTGATGATCCGGCCCCCACAGAGCCCTCATCTCACATCATCCAGTCTGTCTCAGATCAAGATGTAGAAGAATTTGCACAAGTCTCATCCACAGAAGATCTGGGGTCAGTTCTCCAAGATGTTTGGAACAATCTCCTACCTAGATCCTTCAAAAAACATGTACAAGTAACTGAGAAGAATGGATGAAGATAAAGGCTGGTCACCAAATACCAAATATTGATGGGATTTAGATTCCTCTTTTGTTCACTCAGTTTGTATGTATATATATACTATTCTCACTTCTATTTCTTCGAAGGGGTTGTCTGATCTTAAGCTACAAGTGTGAAGTCAACCTATGTGACTGCAGACTTGTGAATCCTCACATTTCCCACTACACGCTGTGAGGTTTCTTTGGTGCTGATGCCGGGCGCTGGCGGTCATGTGGCTGCAAGTATGCAATTTGAAGAATTATGCCACATTCCAACTAGACTTTATCCAGCCTTGCTCAAACAGTCTAGTTGGCATGTGACTGTATGTATGCAAATTACTTACTTGTGGTCCTGGGCAGCTGTTAACTGATGAGGAGAGGTTTCTTACCACATTTTTTATTTTATTGGAGCGCCACCAGAGGGAAAATAGAGTATCATACAATTCTCACTGAAGTCAATGAGCTATCTATATAATATACAAATGTGCTGGGTCCTCCTCTTCCCGGCTGATAGTTGGGAATCCCACCTATAGTGACTGATGGGATTTTTGAAAAATTATTTTCTAACCCTTTCAAATAACTAAGGAATAGTGATTTAGTATAATTCATAGTTCTAATATATCAATGAGATCGTGAAGGATAGATCATTTTTCTATTTTATGTGCAATTGCCATTCAAAATGTCACATAAATGGTCTATTGTATATGGACACGGCAATAATTGGATAATGTCTTGTCCAACAGACAAAACAACGAGCATGAACCTCCATTATGAATAAATGGACCGCTTTATAGACGTTCTGACATATGCGCTGGATAAATGGCATTGACAGAAGAGGCGCTGAGGTCACAGATAGAAGCAATCTATGTTTTCTGCGAAAAACCATATAAAAGCCATTGTATCTTATCCAAAAGCATTACCAGAAATGAGTGTGATAGCTGTAATGCTACATAGAGGTAATCCAGTAAATGAAGAATGACAGCTCCAGTAAGACTTAGGAATCAGCGAATGATTTACGATAGGTTTATTATTTATAGAGGACTCTAAGGCATCATATAGGGACTCATAGTCATAGTGAAAGTGGTATCCAGAGACTCACTGACCATAGCCCAGGCAAAAGCAAAGTTAGATGGAGTGACAGATAGATAGATAGATAGATAGATAGATAGATAGATAGATCAACCGATGTACAACGGTTCTAAGCTAGAATATGGCTACTACCACTCAACTAAGTAAAGCAAAATGACAGTCCATCACTTCTTTAAGATATGAAGGTCATTCAAAATCTTAAACCATTAGCTGGTATGATGAAACTGGCTCACAAGAGGATTGCCCCAGGAAAGTGAGAACAAAAATAACCTCTGCTGCAGAGGATAAGTTCATCTGAGTTTTCTGCTAAAAACCATATAAAAGATATTGTATCTTATCCAAAAGCATTACTAGACATGAGTGTGATAGCTATAATGCTACATAGAGGTAATCCAGTAAATGAAGAATGACAGCTCCGGTAAGACTTAGGAATCAGCGAATGATTTACGATAGGTTTATTTTTTATAGAGGAATCTAAGGCATCATATAGGGACTCATAGTCATAGTGAAAGTGGTATCCAGAGACTCACTGACCATAGTCCAGGCAAGAGCAAAGTTAGATGGAGTGACAGATAGATAGATAGATAGATAGATAGATAGATAGATAGATCGATAGAAAGATAGATACATAGATCAACCACTGGATCTCAGGAGGATCACCCCAGGAATGTGAGACCAAAAATAACCTCTGCTGCAGAGGATAAGTTCATCATCACATTACCAGAAGTGAGTGTGATAGCTGTAATGCTATGTAGAGGTAATTCAGTAAATGAAGCATGACAGCTCCGGTAAGACTCAGGAATCAACGGATAATTTACTATAGGTTTATTTTATATAGAAGGACTCTACAGCATAATTTAGGGACTCATAGTCATAGTGAAAGTGGTATCTAGAGAGTGAGACTCACTGACCATATCTCAGACTTCAGCTCCAAGCAAGAAGAAAGTTAGACAGAGTGATTGATAGATAGATAGATTGATCTTCAACAGTTCTAAGCCAGAATATGGCTACTACCACTCAACTACGTAAAGCGAAATGACAGTCCATCACTTCTTTAAGATATGAGGGTCATTCAAAATTTTAAACGATTCGCTACTATGATGAAACTGGCTCTCAAGAGGATCACCCCAGGAAAGTGAGACCAAAAATGACCTCTGCTGCAGAGGATAAGTTCATCAGAGTTTTCTGCTAAAAACCATATAAAAGCCATTGTATCTTATCCAAAAGCATTACTAGAAATGAGTGTGATAGCTGTAATGCTATGTACAGGTAATCCAGTAAATGAAAAATGACAGCTGCGGTAATACTTAGGAGTCAGCAGATGATTTACTATAGGTTTATTTTATATAGAGGACTACAAGGCATCATTAGTGACTCATAGTCATCGTGAAAGTGGTATCCAAGGACTCACTGAACATAGCCCAGGCAAGAGCAAAGTTAGATGGAGTGACAGATAGATAAATAGATAGATAGATTGATCCACAACGGTTCTAAGCGAGAATTTGGCTGCTACCACTCAACTAAGTAAAGAGAAATGACAGTCCATCACTTCTTTAAGATATAAAGGTTCTTCAAAATCTTAAACCATTAGCTGCTATGATAAAACTGGCTCTCAAGAGGATCGCCCCAGGAAAGTGAGACCAAAAATGACCTCTGCTGCAGAGGATAAGTTCATCAGAGTTACCAGCATGAGAAATCACAAATTGACAGCACGTCAGTTACAAGCCTTCATAAATGATGCATCAACATGAAGTAACATACATCTTAGCACATGCTAACATCAATAGTTCATAGGAGACTGTAAGAAAAAGGCATTTCTGGTTAAATTGCTGCAAAGAAGCCACTAATGAGTACCGCAAACAAGAAGAGACTTGTTTGCCCCTTCATGTTAGATCAGTGGAAATCTGTATGTCAAAATGTGAAATCTTTGGTGTGGCGCCCCTGAGGCTTCCGTCGCCACAGGAACATTCCACCCCAGCCAGAGGGTTAAGGAAAGGAGTAAACGCCGGTCCACAGGCAAATCTGCACTACACCCATTGTTAGGTACACACAGGGACCGGGGATAGTGGCAGCTACCCTCCCTGCTGCATGCTGGGAGGGGCCGTAAGACCCATCCCTTCACCCATAGGGTGGGAGCTTAGCAACTGGGTGGGAGGAGCCAGCCGAGAGAAGAGTAGTTACAGGAAGGTCAAGTGAGAGAGTTGCAGTTTACCTCAGGGAGGAGGGGAGTTTGGAGGTCTGCGTGAGGCAGAGTAGCAGTGAGTTTGGAGTTTTACCTCAGAGAAGGAGGAGAGGAGTAAGAAGAGAAGTGCTCTAGTCAGTCAGGAGCAAGAAGGAGAAAGTGACGCTTCCTGGTGAAGACCCTGGGGCCCGGCTAGGCCCAGGTGACACCAAGCAGAACAGAAGGGATTCCAGGGCCACTGTAAAGCTTCCAAGCTGGTGGCCTGTTCCACAAAGACATTCGGTGGAGGGATCAAGCTGCACACAGGGGACTGTCCCTAGAAACTGGAGAAAGAGAAGTCAATTCCAAAAGTAAAAACCAAGGTCCAGGGTGGCTGCAAGCGCCCAGGGCCACAGCTCACAGCAGAACCTCTGGAAAGGGGGTAGAATACCTACTAGGCAAGCCCCGGCCCGGAGGCTGTAGTGGAGGCCAAGCCAGGTTCATCCAGCAAAGGCAAGGCTTAGAAGTCAGCTGAAGAAAGGAACACAATAGAGGGGTGCACCGGCTTTTATTCCCAGATCTACCCGGGATCAGCGGAGGTCCCTGACAGTGAGTTCCAGCAGTCCAAAGGCACCAGTGTGCTGCAGCCCAGGAACTGTGAGTAAACATCTTGAAATTGCACCCCCTGGTGTTGTCTCCGTTATTTCGCCTGCACTATTCCATCACTGCATAGACTTCCATCACTGCATAGACTTCCATCACTGCATAGACACTTACAAGCACCAACTGTTGCCCCGGGGTACCGCTCCACCTGTGGGGAGCAGGACCATCCAAGATGCCATTCCACCAGCCCCGGAGGCCTCATACAGCAGCGGCGGCTTAATAGCCGCAAACCACAGGTGGCGTCACGAATATTATAAACTTTAATCACCCCCAACACTGAAGTCATATTAATTGACCCCACCAGGGTACGGAGTCGGGCCCCGCCACCACTGACGACCCCCCGGACTAGTCCGGCCCAGCACCGGGTGTCCCATAGCCCTGGGGTGGGCGAGTCATTTGGTACCAACCAAAACATTTTTGTGAGAAGCAGAAAAGGTGAGCAGATCGATTCTACATGTGTGGTCCTCTCCGTGAAGTATGGAGGGTGCTTTGCTGGTGACAATGTTGGTAATTTATATATCACACTTACACATGGCTACCATAGTGTCCTACAGAGATATGCCATCCCATCTGGTTGTAACCTAGTTGGACAATTGTTTGTATTGTAAGAAGACAATGACCCAATACACATGTATAGACCATGTAAGGACTATGTGATCAAGAAGGCTAGGGATGGAGGTTACATCAGATGATATGGCCTCCACAATCACTTCTCCTCAACCCAAGTAAAATTGTTTGGGATGAGTTGAACACAGAGTAAAGTTATTGACCCAATACACATTTGTAGACTTTGTATGGACTATGTGATCAAGAAGAAGAAGGATGGAGGCAATATCAGATGATATGGCCCCCACAATCACTTCTCCTCAACCCAAATGAGATGGTTTGAGAGGAGGCTACACCAAATGATATGGCCTCCACAATCACTTCTCCTCAACCCAAATGAGATGGTTTGAGATGGGTTGAACACGAAGAAGTGAAGTCAAAGTAAACAACAAGTGCTCAGCACCTCTGGAACCTCCATCAAGTCTGTTGGAACCATTCCTGGTGACCTGATGAAGATGTGTAGAGAATGCCAAGGGGGTATAAAGCTGTCATCAGAGAAAAACTGGGGCATCAGGAGGTATCTGAGGTTTATCACATATTCTGGTTGTACTATATGTTGTTCTATATGTACTCTTCCAAGGTTTTGCTGCCTTCAGTCTGAATCTACCATGTGCACATTCCAATAATTAAGTAATTAAGACTCTTTATTCCAATTTTCAAGGAAAACCTGTATGAACCTATCAAAAGTAGTGCACACACTTGGTTTATCTGTTCTTCTTATGCTCAGAAATCAATATGAGCGAGAGCAGCGTTACCTACAGGACTCCTTGTTGCTTAGCAACGCACTGTATCTCCATCGCTCTCTCGCCGGCTTCCTGTATAATAAGCTACAGGCCGCAGATACATGGAGTAACGCCGCAGATTGATTCCTGCTGTCATTATACAATGGGGACATGATTGGATTTATTCTACGGCAATTTAAAGCCACTTCTCTCATTTTCTTACTTCACTTTCCTCACTCCCTTCGGCCTCTTATGTGATTCAGAAACTGCGAATTCACAGGGTATAATGGATCCCAATATCTGGGTAACACACAAACCCTCGTGAAGTGTCTTGTAGCTGACACACTGAATATACAGAAAGGTTATGGCTCAGATTCACCCGAATAAACTCTGAGCAGATATTTACCTGGGAGAGTTCAGCTCTGAAGCCTGCAGAATTGTGAATTCAGCTATTGGTTTTAACTCAAGACATTGAGGTTATTGGATTTCACCAACGTTTTGTTTTGGGGCCCTGAGACTTTGGCATCTATAAAAAGAGTGACTCCAACTCTATTTTTTGGTAGGCAGATAGACACCATAGGACTATATATTTAGAAGATCTGTCAGCAATCCTAAACATGTCCAATTTAGTAATCACTCATATTCTTTAAGAAGTAAGAATTCTGGAGTAACCATACCTACAACTCATTGTTCCATTCAAATCTCTTTCCTCCAAGACATGAGTAAATAAATAGACAACTGGGTGTTACCAGTGAGTGCTGACCATTTCAGATTCTGTGAAGACACGCCCCTTTGATACAAGGGTGACGCCCATGAGGAACAGGACAGACCACAACTTTAAGAAAGTGTGTCTGATAGAGATGAAGTTAATCATATTTGCCTTGAATTTGACAAAGAAAATCAGATTGTCACATGGAGTTTTGCATAAACTTCGCCGACTGTCATAACGGCATTGGGTTCTGGTCAGATTGCAGATTCTGACACTCCGCCCGATGGTTTCTCTGGTGTCTGGGATCAACACAGGCAAACTCGGGTGTCGACCTGCTGTGTGCTGATTCATAGGCAGGCTAGCAAGAGTTAATCTCTGCTAGTCTGCTTGATCCTTTAATCACATGTTTTGGGGAGACCTATCACATCTGCTCCCCTCCTATTTATGCTGGCTGAAACCTTCTACCCATGCCAGCTATAGTTTATTCTATGTTGATCTGTGAGGTGTCGTGTCCCAAACTCTCTGGTTAAAGTTGTGCTTAAGTTGTGCCTATTGATTGGCGCGGCTGTGGAGTTTACCCATGTTGTTTTGTACTTACTTCCTGCTTTTGTTTTCCCCCCTAAATTTCTTATAGTTTTTACTTTTGTGTGTTGGGAGACCTATCACATCTGTTCCTCTCCTATTTATGCTGGTTGAATCCTTCTACCTATGGCAGCTATAGTTTATTCTATGTTGGTCTGTGAGGTGTCGTGTCCCAGACTCTTTGTTGAAAATTGTGCTTAAGTTGTGCCTATTGCTTCGTGCAGTTGTGTAGTTTTCTTCCTTCCTGCTCTTGTTTTTCCTCCTGAATCTGTTATTGTCTTAACCTTTGTGTGTGCGTGCTGCGTGACAGAGGTTTGGTTTTCCCTTGTCTGTCTTTATTTGTGGCTTCAACACACTCCTGTCCCGTCCCTCCCTGGGGGAAGGGGAATCAGATCGGGACTGGTCAGGAGCAGGGCTAGGAAGGAATCTCAGGCCTCTCCACCATCTGGAGTATGCCTGAGGTTAGGAATAGCATAGGGCCCCCTAGCTTGAGGGTCAGCTTAGGAGCCCCGGTTTCCCACTATCCCATAGTCATCATGGCTCAGATTCACTAAAATAATTTTTTGCCTTTTGATTCATGCGAATCAAAGGCAGGATAATGCCATTTTTTGAAATTCAAAGGTGGAACTAAAAAATTAATAATACTCACCCAGCCCTCAGCTATCTTCTTCTATCCTCTCCAGTGCAGTCTCTACTGGCCCATATTTGGCTTCTTCTAACTCCCAACATCTTTGGTACCTCCTGCACTGAATAGGTCGTGATGTCATGACATCACAGAATGTTGTGATATGTATCACGCCATTCATAACGTTGCAGCATGATCAGCCCTGGAGGGGCTAAACATGCTGAACATGGCAGGAAGATGGTTCAATGAAGACCCCACCGGTGACCAGATTGAGGAAGACATTCAGGCCAAAGCGAAGTTTTGCGGTAGGATAGGTGAATACAATTTTTTCCATATATATATATATATATATATATATATATATATATATATATATATATATACACACACTAGCTGTAGTACCCGGGCGTTGCCTTGGATAGTAACTGTCTCTGTCTATCTGTCTCTTTCCCTGTCTGTCTGTGTCTATGTCTCTGTGTCTATCTCTCTGTCTGTCTCTGTATCAGTCCCTCTGTCTCTCTCTATCTCTGTGTCTATCTGTGTGTGTATGTCTGTCTCTCTTCATCTGTTTGTCTCTTTCCCCGTCAGTCTTTTTCCCCGTCAGTCTTTTTCCCCGTCAGTCTTTTTCCCCGTCAGTCTTTTTCCCCGTCTGTCTCTTTCTCCGTCTGTCTCTTTCCCAGGTCTGTCTCTTTCCCTGTCTTCTGTCTGTCTCTTTCCCTGTCTGTCCCTTATTTCATCTGTCTCTTTATACGTCTGTCTCTTTCCTCGTCTGTCTCTTTCCCCATCTGTCTCTTTCCCTGTCTGTCTCTGTCTATCTCTGTCTGTCTCTCTGTCTCTTTCCCTGTCTGTGTCTGTCTGCCTCTGTCTCTTTGTCTGTCTGTCTCTGTCTCTCTATCCTTCTCCACCGATATCATATTACCTCACACATAAGCTTGTTATACTATGAATGTCTTTTGTTCCTATAGCAACCAATCAGAGATATTAATAATAACCTGTGGCTTCCAGCTCCATTGACTCTAATGGAGGCAGGATTTTTGGAGAGTAACTGTATAGCGCGGGGTTAAATTTTCCGGTCAAAACATAGTCTATGATGTTCCCTGACTCACATGGGGCGTATGTGTAAAATTTTGTGATTGTAAATGCGACGGTGCGGATTACTTTAGCGGACGTACACACACACACACACACACACACTCCTCTTTATATATTGGATATAGTAAATCTACAAATTTAAATTTCAGCAAATTCACTCATCACTATTACCTAAAAATGTATTTTTAATGGTGAATACAAGTATATATAAAAAGAGACAGGTTCAGGAATAGTGGCACATTCTCTGTAGACACAAGCTGTCATGTGAAGACTTTGCACTTTATTTAGAGGGGTTGTTTGCACATATTCTGATCCTACACGCTGGTAAATGATTACAGATTCTCCCTGAGCAACAGAAAAGCCATCAACAGACAAATGGTATCAACCCAGCATCCTCCGTCCTTCAAGTCTCACTATTTCTTGGTGAAGCCACCTGCCACCTTTAGGCCGCCATTATTTCAGAATTGGCTGCTGCTAAAAAAAAATGGCTCCGTAGTGGAATTGACCAAAAATTATCCTCTACGTAAAGTTTAAATTTTTTTTAACAGCTGTAATATCAATGATCTGGCAATTCCCACTTTCCGTAATAAGGACCTGCATCCACCACAGAAGTTTCTTGGAAGTGTGCTTAGGGCTTGCGCTTGCCTCTAGGCTCTTAGGGCCTATGGCTGAAAGGCACTGGGTACTTAAGGCATCCACCTATTAAGGGAGGTGCCTGAGCAAAATGGTTTATTCCTAGGGACACGTTGCTAGTTGTCAGGTCCCATTCCTGTGCCCTGTGTTTGCTAACACGTACCTGTATCCTTGAACCTATTGTACCTCTCAGAACCTGCTATGCCTGCTGAACCTGTCATATCTGCTGTACCTGCCACATCTATTGCACCTCCTGTACCTGCTACACCTGCTGTATCAGCCATACCCTTAGTACCAACCTGAACATACAGTCCAGTCTGCATCAGCCCCTGCCTGCACCAGAGACTGTCCTGCCTGCATCTGTGCCAGTACCTGCATCCCCGACCCCTGGGGTCAAATGTCACAGTGCCATGTCTCACTGAGTAGCACCTGGTGGCTATCTTCCATCACAAGACAACCCTCACCATCAGAGGATCTAGTTAGTAGCTCAGTTACATCCCTCAGGTCAAGCCGGTACTGTGCACCCACGAGCATACCAGCATGATTGTACTGCTGGTCAAAATTGGGTGCTCTTCAATCTAAATACAGACAGTCATGCCTCCGGAGCATCAGTGGACCACAGGAGCACTGAGCATAGCCGAATCCAGCCATCTTCAGAGCAGCGCTTACATGCTCTTTTGCAAAGAGCTTGTAAGCGTTCAATTCTTTTTGTAACGGCAATATCTGAGGTTACGTTACTTTGGATCTGTTATCAGTGAGGAGCAGTATGTGGAGAAACTATCCCCTCCCTTTGTGGATCCTTGATATGGATCACAATATACCCGATTAGAGAAACACTCCCCCTCTGAATAATCGTCATGGGGACACGTCCTGTTCCATGGGAGAAACAATGAGGAGCTTTCCCCTCCCTCTCTGGACTATTGAACATTGAAAACGAGACTTGGAGTGGAACGTATTCCCCGTCTGTGAGGGAGTAAGGAGGAGCTTTCCCCTCTTCTCCCTGACGTCCTGACGCTAGGGGCGCGCTCCTGAATGGAACACGCTTTGAATATTCCAGGAAGTGAAGTGGGTAAAGGGCGAGGCGATGAGCATGATGATGCGTGTAGAGGGCATGTCTGTAAATGGAACGCACGCCGAGCCTTCCAGGAAACAAAATGAATGAATTGGGAAGCGATCACTATAATGATGGATGCGGTGGGCATGGATCTAAATGGAACGCACGCTGAGCATTCCAGGAAGTGAAGGGAGCCAATGGTGAGGGGACTGCGAGAATGGCGCTAGACCGGATAACCTGTAATGGAATCAATACCAGGTGAGATCAAACTGGCATGATTGGACGAGATGTGAAGTTAACATGTGACGCCCTGGCAAAACCAGGTAGTCACAAATAGGCCCCCACCTAACACAATCCCTCACCTAGGAAAAACACAGCCGACCTGAAACCCTAGTCACTCCCCCCTTAGGGAAAGATGGGCACACCAGTGGGTGGGACCAGGCGGTTGGGAATGCCCACCTAGGGGTCTAGACAGCCCGAGGCGGGAAAACAGTGAGTTTGAGTCAAGTAACAGTTTAAGCTCAGAGTTCAAGTTGAGAGGAGTGGAAGCTGGAGCTAGGTGTAGTCCCAGCAGCAGGAGAAGCTCAAGTTGAACGGTGCCAGGGTTGGAGCCCTTGTACCTTTGGCTAGGTGGCAGACGGTGGTCTCTGTCAGCAGGAGACGGGAAGACGGCTCGGCAGATCCGAGGTGGACCGGGACAGGGTTCTAGCCCACCGATACCGACACGGAGAACTGACCCGGAAACCGTAGCACAGAGGGGGTACTCGGACCCTGAAGCCAGGACCGAAACCAGCGGCCTAGCTAATTAACCGATTGAGGGCAGGATTATAGGTCCTGTCCCACCCAAAGTCCCTAAAAGAAGACAACAGCCCACCGATAGGGATAAGGCCATCGCCAGGGCCCATAGATCCCACGGGCCAGCGTCTGCGGGCACGGATCCTTAGGCCACATCCAGCAGGGAGCAAACTCCTGAGTTCCAGACCAGGCAGTCCACCATACACAAAACAGGTGCAGGGGAAAAGGACAGTGATCACCCTCCCGGGTGGGGGACCTGAATGCAACTGGCCGTGGCGGCCGGCCACCAGCACCTTGGTATACCAAAAGACTCGTGTGATTCATTTACTGTGAGTAACCAACCAACCCCCCGCACGTCCGGGCGCACCGACCCCTGCCATTGCTATACCCTGCACAAAGACACTGGGTCCCGGGGCAACCATCCTTACCCACGGAGGGGTTAACATCCAGCTGCCACTACATCTCCCCCGGGTGCCCCACAACAGCAGCGGTGGTGTCCCACTTCACCACACACCGTGGGTGGCGTCACAAACTTAATACAGTCTAGCCCGTACATCTACGTCCCCCTTTTTATTCGACGTATCCGCGAGACCCCTGGGTCCGGAGACCCTCGAGCCACCCACAGAAGGCCCGGATTCGAGCAGCGGCGGCTGCTGGCACGGGGGCGGCACAAACATTTATAAAAGACCCCATTTGAGAGACGTCGGGCTCTCTAACACTGTGGACAGATGATAGCTGGGTTTGAGGGTCTCTTCTACAATAAGCACTATGTCCCCTGATGAGTCGTTTAAGACGAAACGCGTCGGGATGCAGATAGGGTCAATGTAGGGGTCCAGCATTATACATCTAGCTGTGGACCGTCCTTGTTAGGATGGGAGCTTGGGGTATTAGATTTTTTTATTTTCTCCACGAGGTCTTATGGGTACTTTGCGCACTACGATATTGCAGGTGCGATGTCGGTGGGGTCAAATCGAAAGTGACGCATATCCCGTGTCGCTGTCGACATCGTAGTGTGTAAATCGTTTTTGATACGATTAACGAGCGCAAAAGCGTCGAAATCGTATCATCGGTGTAGCGTCGGTCATTTCCATAATTTCAGAAGGACCGATGTTATGATGTTGTTCCTCGTTCCTGCGGCAGCACACATCGCTGTGTATGAAGCCGCAGGAGCGAGGAACATCACCTTACCTGCGTCCCGGCTGCAATAAGGAAGGAAGGAGGTGGGCGGGATGTTTGCGTCCCGCTCATCTCCGCCCCTCTGCTTCTATTGGCCTCCTGCCGTGTGACGTTGCTGTGATGCCGCACGACCCGCCCCCTTAGGAAGGAGGCGGGTCGCCGGACCGAGCGACGTCGCAGGGCAGGTAAGTGCATGTGAAGCTGTCGTAGCGATAATGTTCGCTACGGCAGCTATCACAAGATATCGCAGCTGCGTCGGGGCGGATACTATCGCGCTCGGCATCGCTACCATCGGCTTGCGATGTCGTAGTCTGAAAAGTACCCCTTAGGGTCAGATGAACTTGGAGGAAGTCTCTGGACCCAGTATCATGGTGGAAAAATCTGTATACCCAGACCTGAGAGGACGCGGTGAGATGTTTCCTAGTCCTTTTATTGTACTATATACTCTCCCATGTGTCTGACCGCTGTCAGCATTCTATGGGGAATATATTTATTCAATTAGGTCTATTTTGTTGTTTTTGCTATGTTTTTTTTTTACCTAGGACCACTGTCCAGTGCTTGATAGCAAGTGTAATTGTATTGTTTTCTGTTTTTTGTGTTTTTTTTCTTGTGTTATTTTGAATGACTATTAGTGGCTGTTACAGAGGCCCCCAGTTGCCGCACGGCACGGTGGTACTCACTCAGCCAATGATGAATGCAAAGTCTCCGGTAAAACAAGCGGCTGGATGGACGGGTCCCACAGACGGCTGCGGTAGTTCTCCCGGTAGGTTGGCGGTGACTGCCTTTCCCTGCACCTGTGTTATGTACGCGGTTCCAATGGCTTCCCACCGGTAACCCGCTCCCCAGCTTAGATGGAGGCTGAGGGAGCCCCTTTTGCCCGCAGGCTCTGGCCCTGGGAACTGTAGCCTTGGCGGTGACTGTATTTCCCATCACGGTTTGAGCGGTTGTCTTCAATCGGGTTTGACTGCTGGGAAACCCCGGAGGTTCCCTTCGCTAACGGATTTGACCGGTTTTACGGCGACTCCCAGCCTGGTCGGGGTCCGTAGGCCTTGCCGAATGGTGCTGGCTTCTCTTTGCTCCCCGATCCGGTACCGACGGGCCACCGCCCGTCCCCGGTCCTTACCGTTTACTTCAATCAGCCTCTCCTGCAGACGGTCACCACCGTCTGCCAACCTTGCTGTATGTGCCCGGGCCACGCACCCAGACACGGTCAGTCTCCTCCACTACCACTTCACTCTTCCCTCCTCAAACTCAAAACTGAACTCTTCTCACTTCCTTTTCCCGCCTCCAGGACTGTAAACTCCTTGGTGGGTGGGGTCAACCGCCTGGCTCCACCCCCTGGTGTAGACATCAGCCCCTGGAGGGAGGCAACAAGGATTTTTGTTTGACTTCGGTGTGCCTAGCCGAGGTGTGGCGTGTGTTGTTGTAGTACCTGTGATGTCCTGGCTTTTCCAGGGCGCTACATTTCTGTATAACAAACTGGTTGGGAGCCCTGACAGCTTATTGGGTTATTGTCAGTCCAAGAGAAGAAAGATTTCCTATCTTCATTTTAAATATTTACATTAATAAAGGTTATTTTCTGATGTTATATTGAAAGCGTTCAATTCTTGCCTAAGAGACCGACCACCTCTGATAGACACTCAATGAGCAGAAAACCATAGAATTAAAAGCCATCCTTTCCTGAGAGTGAAGAAGTAAATTGCAAATTTGTTTGTTTTTACAAACACGTTACAATTTTATGCATTTGTGATAATGAGAAAAACCCCTTTACATTTTTCACTTTCGAAAGGAAAGTGTTTAACAAACTAATGAAGCCAATATGCTCTAGTAAGGTAGGGTCAAACGGGGCGGTCTTGATTCATGCCACCACATTCAATTCTTGATGTGTAAGGTCTTCTGACGAGTAGACAACTACTATTGTAAAACATGATTTCACAGAAATACTGATGTAGGAGGAATTTGTATTCAGTTACACAAACTTTGTAAAGAGTCCATGAACCTCGGATAGTCCATTCATCTTTCGTTGAGACCTCCTGCTGCTGAACATGGACACAGAGTCTTCTTTTCCAAGAGCCACCGCCCCATGGAAGCACCGAGCTGTGTACTAATCACACAATGTGACCAGCCGGTGCTCCCCAGAGACCCAACATAGACTACAAACGTCATTCATTCACTTCCCCGGATGCACCTTTGATCCAGCCTTAATCAATCTCCAACCATCACCCTGGAAGGACTCAGCTCAGAAGCTTTATTTTAGTTACACTAAGTGCTGAATATTGTAAATGATATCTCTACAGTCTGTAACATGTGTAGTATGGTATCTACAAAGATTGGGTTACCAAATAATCCGTATTTCAGGATGCAATTAGGGAAACTGATGGACTTGTACCGGTGAAGTGGTGTCAAGTTGTCTGAACTACGTGATGCCATTTCATTACATGGTTGTGGATTCAGAATTTCCTACTTGTCAAATATATACTTACTATATTTATTTTATAGAGTTATAGGTTTATGTAATTATAGGATATCGCAACTATAGTCAATAATTTGTCGTAACAAGTCGGAATGTTTTAGTTTCCCGGTCACCTACCTGCATACCGGTATATATAGACACTTCCCTGTAGTTTCCCTCTTGTTCTCCTCTACCCATACATCTCAGTCTTCTATTTGTCGTTAATATTAATCAGGAAACAAAAACGCCTGTAATTAGAAAGTTTTGGAACCATAGTCATCTGTTTCGGACATACAGACCTGAGGAGTTGAGTCTCCCGGTCAGCCAGTGCCACCATACTTCCTTGAAGTCTCCCACCACTTCTCGTTTCCCCATATCTGTTACTCTTGTGCTTGTCAGTCATGTTACTCTACCAAACATATACCTGTAATTTAAGGATGTTGTAACCATAGTCATCCATTTTGGAGTTATAGAGCTAAGTGTTTGGGTTTCCAGGTCACCTACCTTCATAGAAGTTCACATAGACCCTTCCTTGCTGTCTCCTACCACTTCTCGTCTCTCCATATCTGTCACTCTTGTGTTGGTCAGTCATGTTACTCTACGTAAATTTAATGATGTTGTAACCAGAGTCATCCATTTTGGAGTTATAGAGCTAAGTGTTTGGGTTCCAGGTCACCTACCATCACAGAAATTCACATAGACCTGTCCTTGCTGTTTCCTATCATTTATCATCTCTCCATATCTGTCACTCTTGTGTTGGTCAGTCATGTTACTCTACGTACATTTAAGGATGTTGTAACCATAGTCATCCATTTTGGAGTTATAGAGCTAAGTGTTTGGGTTTCCAGGTCACCTACCTTCATAAAAATTCACATAGACCCTTCCTTGCTGTCTCTTACCACTTCTCGTCTCCCCCTATTTGTCACTCTTGTGTTGGTCAGACATGTTACTCTACAAAACATATACTTGTAATTTAAGTATGTTGTAACCATAGTAATTAGGGATGATTGAATACCTCAAATATTCAGCTATGCCCATATTCGACGAATAGGTCGCCGCTATTGACTATTTGCGAATATTCGATGCGCAATGTAAGTCTATGGGAAACTTGAATAGTTGCCGAATAGTAACTATTCGGGCTTCCCATAGACTTACATTGCGAATCGAATATTCGCATAGCGGCGACCTATTCGTCGAATATTGCCGAATATTTATGATATTCGATCATCCCTAATAGTAATCCCTTTTGGAGTTATACAGCTAAGTGTTTGGGTTTCCCGATCACCTACCTTCATAAAAGTTCACATAGACCCTTCCTAGCTGTCTCCTACCACTTCTCCTCTCTCCATGTCTGTCATTTATGAAACTATATCCCTGTAATTTGAGAATGTTACAACCATTTTGGATTTAAGGAGTTGAGTTTTTGTTGTTTCCCGGTCACCTACCATCACACAAGGTCACCTGGACACTTCCTTGCCGTCTCTTAACGTTGTGCACATACATATTCCAACACAGGTAAAAAAGGTAATATAACCTATCCAACTGTAGCACCCTACTGGTTTCTGTGCCGACTGGCATCCCAACTGCATAACACCATAATGGTTCTTCTATAGACCATAGACTGGACAACTAGAAACCTATAACCCAGACCTGACTGCCTGAAAGTCCATCGAGTTGTCTCTCAAACCCCCATGTGGAACCAGAGGGGAGATTATTAATACTACAAATGAAGATAGGGTCAACGTGCAGAAACAGACATTGCCCCAAGCTGTAGAAACATAAAACATGCAGAAATGGACAAAAGAGAAATTATAATAAACGCAAACAAGGTTAAATTCCTAACAACCTAACAGAGGGTAGGTGTAGGAGAGGTAAAATAGCATAAAAAGAGAAAACATGCCTAGATTCCTTAGCTGTAGGGCTGGAACTCCTTAACAAACATCCATATACAAATATAGCCAGCAGAGAATGCTGGTATATGGAGAGTATAAATAGCACTACCTGGTATGTGATAGGACAGAGAAAATGAGCAAGTGAAAACACCTGGTAACCACAAACCAAAAGGATAGAACTAAAAGTAAAATACTATCAGCATTTGGACAGGGACTGACCAGGTTGTAGCTCAGCATGGAAGGAAAGTGACCATGCTACATAAGGCCACCGGTTTGAGTCCCTAACCCAAGGCATCACACTTAACACTTCTGGATTCGGACATAGTAGACTGTGTCCTGGTGTCCGCCTCTGGTAAGCATATACTCCCGAAAATGGAGAACGACGGAGCTTACGGTGACTTCATCTGCACCATTAAAGTTAATAGCCCCTTCAGCGCATGCATCCGAAATCCGTTTTGTGGGGGGTTCAGATGGAAGCCCCGACGGGACCACAGAACGCAGAGTGAAAGGGGCCTTAAACTTATGATTGACACTCACGCTACCTTAGAAAGCATACCCCTGAAATCTTCATGCCTACTAGAATAACTATACAAGGAACATGACAAACAACTATAACCCCAAAAGCCAACTCTTCAGATGGTTATACGAATTAGAGTAATATCAGCTGAATTTGCAGGACTGATGGTCCACATAATGGATATGGTGGGCTCCTGTCATTCCTCATGCCAAACAAAAAGAAGAATTAGGCAAGGTAAATTTCAACAACTGTCCCCACACCCCATCAGGAGGACAATTTATAAAATGTCTTCGATATAAGCAAGTGTTAGTTTATGGGTAATACACCATGAGGAACTTCTTGCTATGACATATTGATAAATTACCCCCGTTGTGTTTTAGTAGTGCACCCTTAGGCACATCAATACAAGAAATTTTTAGAAATAGCTGAAAATCTGGATTTCGTTTTATCGTTTCGGGGCAACTCTGTTTTTTCATCAAGAGAAAAACACAAAGATGTTATGACAAGGAATATAAATGTAAGTATTTAAGCCTGGAGTTGTTGGCTTTTGACTGATCATTCATCCATCTGGCACGTACGATGAAGCATACTTTGTCTCTTAAAGCCTCAGTAACCATGCCTGCCTGATATTGATTTCAAAATTATGGACTGTAGTATAGATGTGAGATGTTCACGGCCTTTTTTCCTACAATTATTTTAAATACAATCCACCTTCTTTGCTAAGAACTCAATCTCGTAGATCTAACCACACATTGACGTTCTACCTGGAGTTCTAGCCAAACTTCAAAAACTTCTACTGTTTCTGGTGAAAAAAAAAAATCACAGTCTTCCAATGATGGGTTCTAGATATGTACCTTCTCCTTATATTTTTCCAATGTTATAATCAAAATAAAGCTATGGAGGTACTTATGTAGACCCATTGCAGAACTGGTTCTTTGGTTGTGATGGTGGAAAGGACTTTGTGGAAACAACACGTTAATGTCTCACCTGGAGTTCTAGCCAAACTTCAAAAAGTTCTACTCTTTCTGGTAAAAAAAAATAAATTACAGTCTCCCCAAGATCGGTTCTAGATATGTACCTTCTCCTAATATTTTTTAAAAGGTTATCATCAAAATAAAGGTATGGAGGTAGTTATGTAGACACATCACAGAACTGGTTCTTTGGTTGTAATGGTGGAAAGGACTATGTGGAAAGAACACGTTGATGTCCCACCTGGAGTTCTAGCCGAACCTCAAAAAGTTCTACTCTTTCTGATAAAGAAAAAAAAACAGTCTTCCAGTGATGAATTCTAGATATGTACCTCCTCCTAATATTTTTCCAATGTTATCATCCAAATGAAGGTATGGAAAGACTTATGTAGACACATTGCATAACTGGTTCTTTGGTTGTGATGGTGGAAAGGACCATGTAGAAACACTTAATAACATCATCAGAGTTGAGGAAAGTTAGGGGTCTACTCAACTGAAGCAGCAACAGATCTTTCTGGGGTTTGGTGTTTTGGGGTGTTGGCATTTGTAAAAGATCACGACTCATAAATCTGGTGTTCAGTTGACTCTAAATTAAAATAAAACTTCAATTTCGTAGCCATTGGATTTAAATAGATTGACGTGTGTAGGAGACATGCAGTGGCTTAACCAGTAGCTCATGGTCCCCAATGCAAAATCTCCAAAATGGCCTTCAACTAATATGAGTCTTTAATTGTCAAAATCCATTGGGGCTCCCCGAGGCTCCAGGGCCTGGATTTGACTGCAGCTTTTATAGTTACGTCCCAGGAGATGTGTCTCATGGAAGGAGAACCCAATGAGTGATATTCCAGTAGATATATTTCAGCCAAGTTGTAGTCCTCAGCATCTGACGAATGAGAAGAAGGCTTAAAGACGTTTTCCAAGACTAAATATTTATGGCCTATGGTAAAGATAGGCTATCAGTCTTTGATCTGTGACATATGACCCCATAGTACTCCTGCTGACGAGTAGAATAAAGGGATTCCATATGTGTGGATGAAGCTCACTCTTGTTCACCTGAATGGTGTTGAGCTGACCGGATATGTATTCGAGATACTTGCCAATGAGTGTCCAAGAAGCTCCCATAAAACTTTTTGGTCTTCAAGAAGAGATGGCAATTTGCTGGGCAGTGATGAGACCTAAAGGAAAGTAACGCTTCAAGAAGGTTTATTGTGCGTGATCAGATGATGTCCCAAGGCAAAAATTACGTGGTATAGAGTAACGGGCAGTGGAATGGCATGACTTGACAAAAGGGGCAAAGAATGTCTGCAATCAGAGACCTCCCAGATGCCCTGAGAGTTGGTTAGTATGATGAATGGATGTGGTGTGGTTGCACAACTTCTATGATCTGATAACTTCCATGAGTGAGGCCATTACGGATAAAACATAACATTGATGTTTTGTCCTTTAGAAACGCTATCAACATTATGTCCCGGAAAATCCCTTTAAGGCTCTTTCTAGAATCTAGATGCATCATTTCATGGATCAGATGAGTAAAATGGCTTAGTTTTGGTTCATATCAACCAGATTTCATTTTTTAGAGAAGGATACGCAACAGGGATGTAGCTAAAGAGATCTACATCCAAGTTATGATGCTTGTGGGGTTTGAAAAGACTCCTCTGTCACATACGAAGACAATTTGCACTGGGGCCTAAGTTAAGCCTTTGATAAAGTGGAAGCAGTGACCTGATCGGCAGCTGACCATTTCACAAGGCGCTTGGATTTAATTAACATTAAAAAAAAAGTGAAATGGTCAGAATGAGTTCCAGGAAAAAGAACCTGTCCTAAGAAACGCCATACTCCCTTTCCAACCTGTTCGGAAAGTTTTAGATGTTCGAATTATGCAATTGTCAAACAACAATTTCAATTATGCAAACAGTAACATGGTTCTCCATTTACCATGGACCTCAGGGGCGGACATATAATTGGTGCAACCGGACCCAAGCGGAAAGGAAGTCTATTGGTACCACCAAAGCAGGTGGAATTGTCCAATTTGATGGGTTATTGGACTTGCACAGGGCCCTCTTCTGTATCCACCATATTAGGAGAGAAGTCGGCACGCTTGACAGAGTATTGTGCTTGAGGAAAGGACCAAGTCCCTGTCTGTGGAGACAAGACCTCAGCACCAATAAGACAGAAAAGAGATTGAGCTGCTGCAATGTGAAAGTTTTATTCCAGACTGGCAAAAATCCAAACAATCCAACGTTTTGACCTCAGCAAGGTCTTTTTCTAAGATATCTGTGTGGAGAGAAGACCTCATTACCAATAATACAGAAAAGAGATTGTGCTGCTGCAATGTGAAAGTTTTATTCCAGAATGGTACCACAGTAAAATACATACAATCCAACTTTTCGACCTCAGCAAGGTCTTTTTCAAGGATATCTGCATGGATTGTGTCAAACGTATAAGTGATGGAGTTGGAGGCACCAGGTAGGGGATGGCAGCTTTTACTGCACGGGGACCACCGCATGTGTGCAAACGCCAGGTGTGTCTCAGACATGCGGTGGTCCCCTGGCAGTACAAGCTGCCATCCCCTATCCCACTGGCATCTCCACCTCCATCACTTATATTTTTTGCATCATCAACACAGATATCCTTGAAAAAGACCTCTCTGAGGTCCAAATGTTGGATTGGTTGGATTTTACTGTGGTGCCGGTCTGGAATACAGGAATAAAACTTTCATATTGCAGCAGCTCAATCTCTTTTATGTCTTCTTGGTGCTGAGGTCTTCTCTCCACACAGCTCAATCTCTTTTCTGTCTTATTGGTGCTGAGGTCTTTTCTCCACACCAATATCTTTGAAAAAAGTCTCGTTGAGGTCAAAACATTGGATTGTTTGGATTTTACTGTGGTACCGGTCTGAAATAAAAGTTTCACATTGCAGCAGCTCAATCTCTTTCACACTGTATCCATTATATATGATATTTTTTCTTTCTTACATGGCCAATGGGTCTTTGGTTCTCTTTAAGGCCCCCATATGTTGCCCAATTCCATCAATATCAGCAGGCACAACTGACAGTCTAATGTGTATGGTGATGTAGGAGGATATAAGGATACAGCATGTCTGGCAGATTTCAGACTTTTCTTCGGAGAGCTAAGCAGGACATAGGAGCGCTTGGCAGAGGGAGTGATCATGGGTAATGGGGAAGTCGGGAGAGATAGCTGCTGGCCGAATGATCAGTCAAGCCATCGTTTGATATCTATGGGGCCCTTTAGGTATCATGGCCTGGTTGCATCCCCCATTACAGCCCCTTAGGTACCATTATTATTATTATTATTTATTTATAGAGCACCATTGATTCCATGGTGCTGTACATGAGAAGGGGGTTACATACAGAATACATATACAACTTACAGTAGACAGACTAGTACAGAGGGAAGAGGACCCTGCCCTTGCGGGCTTACATTCTACCATGGCCCGAATGCACCCACCATTACGGCCCCTTAGGTACCAGGCCCGAATGCACCCACCATTACGGCCCCTTAGGTACCATGGCGCGGATGCACATCCCATTACGGCCCCTTAGGTACCATTATTATTGTTATTATTTATTTATAGAGCACCATTGATTCCATGGTGCTGTACATGAGAAGGCGGTTACATACAGAATACATATACAACTTACAGTAGACAGACTAGTACAGATGGAAGAGGACCCTGCCCTTGCAGGCTTACATTCTACCATGGCCCGAATGCACCCACCATTACGGCAGCTTAGGTACCAGGCCCGAATGCACCCACCATTACGGCCCCTTAGGTACCATGGCGCGGATGCACATCCCATTACGGCCCCTTAGGTACCATTATTATTGTTATTATTTATTTATAGAGCACCATTGATTCCATGCTGCTGTACATGAGAAGGGGGTTACATACAGAATACATATACAACTTACAGTAGACAGACTAGTACAGAGGGAAGAGGACCCTGCCCTTGCGGGCTTACATTCTACCATGGCCCAAATGCACCCACCATTACGGCCCCTTAGGTACCAGGCCCGAATGCACCCACCATTACGGCCCCTTAGGTACCATGGTGTGGATGCACATCCCATTACGGCCCCTTAGGTACCATTATTATTGTTATTATTTGTTTATAGAGCTCCATTGATTCCATGGTGCTGTACATGAGAAGGGGGTTACATACAGAATACATATACAACTTACAGTAGACAGACTAGTACAGAGGGAAGAGGACCCTGCCCTTGCGGGCTTACATTCTACCATGGCCTGAATGCACCCACCATTACGGCAGCTTAGGTACCAGGCCCGAATGCACCCACCATTACGGCCCCTTAGGTACCATGGCTCGGATGCACATCCCATTACGGCCCCTTAGGTACCAGGCCCGAATGCACCCACCATTACAGCCCCTTAGGTACCATGGCTCGGATGCACATCCCATTACGGCCCCTTAGATACCATAGCCCGGATGCACCCCCATTACGTCACCTATGATGCCTACTAATGGCGTCAACAGTCACATATTTATGGCATATTTTATGGATAGATAATCACATATAGTAAGCCACCGCCAAACAGCGTTTCCAATCGAACATCTCCATTCAGCACAGATGAATTAATCCCCTTGAGGATTCTGAAGGAAACCAAAGCATTTTTGCTCCGTTTGGAACAGATCCAGGTTTTTTTCCTTTACTACTGGATCCGTAGGTTGACAATCGGACATGTGAACAGAGCCTTACTTCCCACAGCAGAAACACAAAGATAATGTAATAAAATCATTGGCATCAGCATCCGGCTCACACTGAAGATTCATCTCAGCTTCTGGGTAGCATCTCGCAGATAGCAAGAGCGGCCAGATTACAGAGCAAGTCTTTGTATTGGCAGCAATCTTACATGATCTCTCTCCACCCATTTCCCAATTCCCAGTTCCCGTAATCAGGTTTCCCATCTCCTTGGTAACAAAACATCAAGACTCGCTCATTATACAGAATGTCTCTGACTGGGAGACATTTCAAGGCAATGGAAAGATGCTCCACTGCAGAAATCTGACCATAGACATAAGACATGCAGACATATGCATCCTCATCCATCCACTTGGGGTATGTTACAAAGACATTTTGCTCATTGGGTATCAAAATAAGTCACTATGACCTAAATCCAACAATGACTTGTATCTAGTTGGACTTTATGAGGAACGTATCCCATTAAAAATGTCCTTTCTGAAGACAGCATTGTATAGATTAGGAGGAGACGAGAAGATTGATATATAATTTGATGGGGAAAGCTTCAGCATAACTTGCAATATACTGCTCTGAACCTCCTAGGACTCCAGTAGGAGCTAAGGACCGCCCACTGGACTCTTCAGCCCTGAATTTAGATTAATAGGTTTACACAGTATAATGAAGGTTTTCTCACAAAAATTAGATATCAATCTGCTCAGCGAATTCTGCTCTAAATCATAAAATCAAATGAATGAGCCACTTTTTTATGTTCCCTTTAAGGGTATCTCCTCCTTATACATAATTATCAGCATCCAAGTAAAAATAGACTGGAGCAGATATTTGGCTCAAGCAACAGTTATCTCGTCTCTCCTCCACCACCCCCAGCTGGATTCTGACACCCAGGATCTCATGCAAAATGGACAGTCTTTGCCCTCATCTGGTTAAAGAAGAGAAGTCTCATCAAGATGAAAAAAGTCATATCTGAAGCTTATACACATAGACCATAATGTATATATTCATCAAAAGCCTCGGTGATATGGAAATAGTCTATATAGAGTAGATAGATAGATAGATAGAGGAATAGATAGAGGGATAGATAGATAGAGGGATAGATAGAGGGATAGATTGATAGAGGGATAGATAGATAGATAGAGGAATAGATAGAGGGATAGATAGATAGATAGATAGATAGAGGGATAGATAGATAGATAGATAGATAGATAGATAGATAGATAGATAGATAGATAGATAGATAGATAGATAGAGGGATAGATAGAGGGATAGATTGATAGAGGGATAGATAGAGGAATAGATAGATAGATAGATAGATAGATAGAGGGATAGATAGATAGATAGATAGAGGGATAGATAGATAGATAGATAGATAGATAGATAGATAGATAGATAGATAGATAGAGGGATAGATAGATAGATAGAGGGATAGATAGATAGATAGATAGATAGATAGATAGAGGGATAGATAGATAGATAGATAGATAGATAGATAGATAGAGGGATAGATAGATAGATATAGAGGGATAGATAGATAGATAGAGGGATAGATAGAGGGATAGATAGATAGATAGATAGAGGGATAGAGGGATAGATAGAGGGATAGATAGATAGATAGATAGATAGAGGAATAGATAGATAGATAGATAGATAGAGGGATAGATAGAGGGATAGATAGATAGATAGATAGAATGATGGATGGATAGATAGATAGATAGATAGAGGGATAGAGGGATAGATAGATAGAGGGATAGATAGAGGGATAGATAGATAGATAGATAGATAGAGGGATAGATAGAGGGATAGATAGAGGGATAGATAGATAGATAGAGGGATAGATAGATAGAGGGATAGATAGCGGGATAGATAGATAGATAGATAGATAGAGGGATAGATAGATAGATAGATAGAGGGATAGATAGATAGAGGGATAGATAGATAGAGGGATAGATAGCGGGATAGATAGATAGATAGAGGGATAGATAGATAGAGGGATAGATAGATAGATAGAGGGATAGATAGATAGAGGGATAGATAGCGGGATAGATAGATAGATAGATAGATAGATAGATAGATAGATAGAGGGATAGATAGATAGATAGAGGGATAGATAGATAGAGGGATAGATAGCGGGATAGATAGATAGATAGATAGAGGGATAGATAGATAGATAGGTAGATAGATAGATAGATAGATAGAGGGATAGATAGAGGGATAGATAGATAGAGGGATAGATAGATAGATAGGTAGATAGGTAGATGATAGATAGATAGAGGGATAGATAGATAGAATGATGGATGGATAGATAGGAAATATAATAAAATAGTAGGAAAATAGCAGAAAATATAATAAAATACCCATTGCTCGCCTGCCACTCCCATGGTCCTTACCTCCCCTGTAGTGATGACATCATTAATGTGACCACTGCAGCCAATCACTAGCCAGAGTGGTCATGTGCTGTACATGCACCCCCACTGAGGTTAATGATTAGCGGCAGCGGTCATGTGAATAATGGACGCGATGTCACCCCCTGCAGGCCAGGCGGGGATAGAATTGTGGCTACTAGTGTCTTTGGTGATTTTGTCAAAAACAGTAAGTTTAACTTTTAGCTTTATGACTTGCTTTGGTAAACCAAGTATACCCTCTAAAAGCTGGGGACCACCGAAGTGTCTGGCCAAGTAAGGGATGGTGAAGGCAACTGTGGAGCGCTGCGCCCTATTCAGTTTTTAGCAACAATACATAACCTTGAAAATACCTCCACTTTGTCCATTCTGTCTCACTGGGAGCGGCTGGCAGTCGAAGCCCCCATATAACGCTCAATAAGCCCCCTACAGAACGCCTAAGACATGAGGCTGCAAAAATCCATATATCGCCTTATCACATACTATACCTAACAGCTCCTATGCTTTATAAGAATAATGGGGTTAACTGGACGATTGAGACCAGTGGTCCGATACAGATTTATGAATGGACCCCACTGTTATCTTCCACATCCCATCAGAGAAAACTTAATCCCATCCCCCATCTCTGGTGACGTCATATGTATCGGTCCCTTCCCTATTTTTGCCCAGTCTGAGTTTTTCCTTTTTAAATCTGTTGGAATATATATATATATATACACATACATACACACAGTATTTGTACATAGCTATACAATATTTGTAAATATATATAGAGAGTATTTGCAAATATATATATAAATAAATATATATATATATATACTAAATGTATGAGAGAGAGTGTATTTGTGTGTATATATATATATATATATATATATATATATATACACTGTATATACACACACAGGCAGTATTTGTAAATATCTATACAGTACTTTATATATATATATATATATATATATATATATATATATATATATATATATATATATATATATATACGCGCAGTATTTGTAAATGTATACAGTATTTGTAACTACAACATATAGATGGTATATATATATATAATAAATGCATATACAAATATATATAGTTATTTATATATATATATATATATACACACATATATATTTATATATATATATATATATATATATATATATATATATATATATATAAAGAATATATATCAATATATATATAAGTAAATATACATATATATATATATATATATATATATATATATATATAAAAATATAAATACACATAGAAATATAAATAAATATATATATAAATGTAAATAAATAAAAAAATATATATAATAAATACAAATACATATATATATATATATATACAGTATTTATAAGTATACACAGTTATTGTAAATATATATACGTTCTATCAAGACATTATGAAATTGCATTCTATAAAGTGTTCCGCACGATACCATATAAATTAATAAAAATAAAATGAAACATTTCAGGTTGTACAAAAATGGTGAAGGGGCCAAAAACAATTGCAATAAATTTGGCCTCTTCTCCGTGGATTACTACCATATATTCCATCGCTATACACACACGCCCATATATACGTAGCTATATCCATAGATAGAGCGGCGCCTCTCCACATTGCTATCATTTATACGGATGCACATGCCTTATAGTATTACACTCAATTGTCTAGATTTTGCATGCGTTATATTGGTAATATTGTGGCCGGAGAGTGCAACCCTTCCCGGTAGGGTTTGGGAAACCTATTGTATCTCATCGCTTCCAACGAGAAATAAGAGACGTTGAAGGATGCAAACAATGCAATAGCATGCAAATGAGAGAGAGCAGGTTGATTCGGTGACATCTCACCCACTGTGATCCCATAGACTGCATCAAATGGCGCATGAATGTGGATGCCACTCAGTGCATCCCAGCCTACCTGGTAGGAGAAGGAACAAAAGGGATGTCAGCGGCGTGTGCCTCCCCTCCTCGTTTTGGGTGTGCTTGCCTTGGAATAGAGGCGAGGGGAGCAGCAGCAGGATTGCAGCTGTGGATGTGAGAGGAGCTCAGAGCGCACAGTGATATCATCCACTGAGCCTGGACGCTCTGCTCCTCCTCTCTGTGATGCTGCAGGGTACAGACTGGGAATCTCACAGCACAAATCACTCACATCCGAAAAAAAAAAACAGCTGGCATAACATACACCATCCTATATACCTGCTGCCAAGATGGTCAGCGTATGCGAGAGCGGAGAAGGATGGGTAATGGTCCAAGGCTCGATACATTTGGCTAATGACTCTATTCATTATTTAGTGGTTGCTGCTGATATCACAAGCTCCACTCTGATGGTTTGGCGATTAAAAAAAAAAGAAAATGTGTATCTGATTATGTGCATAATTTATGGCCCAGGTAATTCTTCGCTCATAACCGTCACTCTCTGCTTATCAAAACCATGGAATGGAGGCGAGGAGTCAGGTGGGGACATGTACAAAGCATCTTGTAGGAGAAAGTCATAGACATAACTGAGGATGTATTTGAACCTTGGTGTCTAGGGGGTCCAAAAGGTCTCTTTGGCCCACATAAGTTTTGACTTTTAAAGACCCCTGATGGTTGGAAGCCCCTGGTGGAGATTTTGTCTTGGGGCCAACAAGCTTTAAGCTACGCCACAGGTGGCCGTAGAGAGATATGTAGTGGTCAAAAGATGGACAACCAGTGGTGATCCTTTGCGCCATGGTTAAACATTAAAATATTATCAGAAGGAAGGAGAAAATATATTTAGTATGCATGCAATAGACCGGTAGTCCCCAACCTTTCTGACCTTGAGAGCAACATTAAGCCTTGTGAGAGGGTCACGAGCCACATTCAGGTCTGAAAGAGGGTCACGAGCCACATTCAGGTCTGAAAGAGGGTCACAAGCCACATTCAGATTTGAGAGAGGGTCACGAGCCACATTCAGGTCTGAGAGAAGGTCACGAGCCACATTCAGGTCTGAGAGAGGGTTGAGAGCCACATTCAGGTCAAAGAGAGGGTAACAAACCACACTCTGCTCTGAGAGAGGGTCACAAGCCACAATCAGATCTAAGAGAGGGTCACAAGCCACATTCCGGTCTGAGAGAGGGTCATGAGCCACATTCAGGTCTGAGAGAGGGTCACCAGCCACATTCAGGTCTGAGAGAGGATCCCGAGCCACATTTAGGTCTGAGAGAAGGTCAAAAGCCATATTCAGGTCTCAGAGAGGGTCACAAGCCACATTCAGGTCTGAGAGAGAGTTGCCAGCTCCATTCAGGTCTGAGAGAGGGTGGCGAGCCACATTCAGGTCTCAGAGAGGGTCACAAGCCACATTCAGGTCTATGAGAGGGTCACAAGTCACATTCAGGTCTGAGAGAGGGTCACAAGTTACATTCAGGTCTGAGAGAGGGTTGAGTGCCACATTCAGGTCAAAGATAGGGTCACAAGCCACATTCTGCTCTGAGAGAGGGTCACAAGCCACAATCAGATCTAAGAGAGGGTCACAAGCCACATTCAGGTCTGAGAGAGGATCATGAGCCAAATTTAGGTTTGAGAGAAGGTCAAAAGCCATATTCAGGTCTGAGAGAGGGTCACAAGCCACATTCAGGTCTGAGAGAGAGTTGCAAGCTCCATTAAGGTCTGAGAGAGGGTCGCGAGCCACATTCAGGTCTCAGAGAGGCTCACAAGCCACATTCAGGTCTATGAGAGGGTCACGAGCCACATTCAGGTCTGAGAGAGGGTCACAAGTCACATTCAGGTCTGAGAGAGGGTCGCTAACCACATTCAGGTCTGAGGGAGGGTAACAAGCCATATTCTGGTCTGAGAGAGGGTCATGAGCTACATTCAGGTCAGAGAGAGGGTCACAAGCCACATTCATGTCTGAAAAAGGTCACAAGCCACATTTAGGCTTGATAGAGGGTCACGAGCCACATTCAGGGCTGAGAGAGGGTTGCGAGCCCCATTCAGGTCTGAGAGAGGGTCATGAGCCACATTTAAGTCTGAGAGAGGGTCGCAAACCACATTCAGGTCTGAGAGAGGGTAGTGAGCCACATTTAAGTCTGAGAGAGGGTCTGTTCTTCTGTGTGGTGCTACTCACTAATGTCACCATCGGAAGACTTAGTTCATAGCTGTTTGCAAGATCTAGTGCAAATGTGTCTAGCTAACAGAGAGCCACGAGCCACACATCATGGGCCTGCGAGCCACATATGGCTCCCTACCTAGAGTTTGAGGACCACAGCTGTAGACTATGAACCAAAAAATTGATTTAAAGGGGGTTCCAGTCATAGTAAGTATGCAAATTTGCTCTCCGTTTGGAGGAAGACAGCTTGCTCTCCAGTCCCACCATTGGATGTAACCACCCTATAAGTCGTGTGGCAAGGCTCATTCAACAGTTGGACATTGACCTGTAGGGTATTCCTCTTCCATGAGCTAGTCTGCATAACTTTTTCCTAGACAGCATCGCCTGACCTACAGTACCTTGTGAATGTATTCACCCTACCCCCCTCTTGGCTTTTTACCTATTTTGTTACATTACAACCTGTGCTTACATATTTTTATAATACAATGTGTGTGTGATTCATCAGCACTAAATAGAATTTGTTGGGGAAATGAAGTGAGAAAAATATAGTAAACAATAAAATTTATGGGATAACTTTTTTTTTTAAAAAAAAAAAATGCCAGGTACATATGTATTCACCCATTTTGCTATGAAGCCTTTAAAAAGTTCTGGTGCAAGCAATTACCTTCATGAGTCACATGCTTAATGAAGCGAAGTACACCTGTGTGCAACCTAAGTGTCCTGGGGTCGGTCAGTGTATACACAACTTTTCAGAGAGGACACAGAGGCTGTAATACAATTAAGCAGGAGACACCACTATCCAAACAACACCATAAAGACCTAGGAGATCTCCAAACCACACCATGAAGAGCAAGGAGATCTCCAAACAACACCATGAAGACCAAGAAGATCTCCCAACAACACCATGAAGACCAAAGACATCTCAAAAAATCATCATGAAGACCAAAAAGATTGGCCAACAACTCCATGAAGACCAAGAAGATCTCCAAACAACACCATGGAGACCAAGGAGATTTCCAAACAACACATTGAAGACCAAGGAGACCTCCAAACAACACCATGAAGACCAAGGAGACCTCCAAACAAGGAAGGGAAAAAGTGGTTGAGAAGTACAATTCAGGGTTGGGTTCTAAAAAAAAAAATATATATCCCATTCTCTAATAATTCCCCGGAGCACCATTAGAACCATTATCATCAAATAGAAAGAACATGGTACTAGAACAAATCTGCCAAGAGAGGGCCACCCGCCAAAACTCTCAACCCGGGCAAGGACGGCATTAATCAGAGAGGCAGAACAGAGACCAAAGGTAACTCTGAAGGAGCTGCAGTGTTCCCAAGCAGAGATTGGAGTATCTATCCATATGACCACAATAAGCTGTACATACCATAAAGCCGGCCTTTATGGAAAAGTGGCAAGAAAAAGAGCCTTTACTTACAACCAAAAATTGGAAGGCTCAGCTCATTTTGATTTTTCCATAAGACATATGGGAGACTCGCCAAACGTATGGAGGAATGGGCTGTGGTCAGATGAGACCGAAATTTAACTTTTTGGCCACTAAGGTAAATGCTATGTCTGGCGCCAAACCAACATCACCCTCAAAACACCATCCCCACAGTGAAACATGGTGGTGGCAGCATCATGTTCTGGGCATGTTATTCAGCAGCAGGGACAGGAAAAGAGGTCCGAGTCTAGGGGAAGATGAATGGTGTGAAATACAGGGATTGTCTTGAACAAAACCTTTTTCAGTCTGTTAGTGATTTAAAATAGCAAAACCGAAGCACTCAAGGAAGAGAAGAGGAATAATTTTGATGCAAGTGTTTTATTAACAAACAACAAACTGCAAAAATGTGAACCCTAACATTAGCAACACCCAACGTTCCGGTTACGATACCTTTATCAAGATAGTTGCTTAATATAGCGATGCTATGTCGCACGGGTCACCTCGGTCTTCCTTAAGTGCTTCGGTTTTGCTATTTGGAATATTGATTTACCCTACAGCACCTAGTCTATAGCAGTAGAGCCAGACTTTTTCTATATATGTTAGTGATTTGAGAGTGGGATGGAGGTTCACCTTCTAACAAGACAACGACCCAAACCATACTGCTAAAGCAAAACTAGATGGGTGTAAGGAGAAGCATGTAAATGTATTGGTATGGCTTAGTCAAAGCCCAGACCTTAATCCAATTGAAATTATGTGGTCAGACATGATGATTGCTGTTCACCAGAGGAAACCATCTTGTTATGCTCACTAACGTGCACACATGAAAAATAATGTCAAATAATGTCTACCTCAAAACTACTACACCTGACACACCTGGTTCTTATACAGATTAAAGGTCCCAGCTGCGCAGTATCTAAAGGCACTGCAAAGACTGAAACAACCATATCTGCAAGACTCAGAAGATCAATTGGACCTTTCATCCTAAGCAGCCATCAAGGGTTTCCTTCTTTAGAATCCGAGGGAAAGTGGAAAGTAAAAATAAGGTAACCTAAAAGTAACAATCTGTCAGGAGAGACACTTGGCAGACAAGCTGTAATTCCAAGCACGGTTCACTTCAGAAATATCACCAATGGGAAGCGAAAGCCTGGGGAAGCTTTAAAAAGTTACACCGGCCAGGTGATAGGGAAGACTGAATTACAGCTTTGGAAACACTTGTTGGCAGAAAGGCAATGAACACACAAACAAAGTGTTCAGAACCAGGTCAGCAACCGAACCAAACTGGCTCAGTGGAGAGAGGAACAGACGACAGCACAGGAGGCTACCGGATCAAATCAGAGGTGTGGCGCATCTAACTTGAAGGAGCTAGAGTAGTTTTGCCTTGAGGAATGGGCAAAAATCTCAGTGGCAAGATGTGGAAAGCTCATAGAGACTTATCCAAAGTGACTTACAGCTGTCATTGCCTCAAGGAGGCTCTACAAAGTCCTGACTTTAGGTGCGTGAATAAGTTATGCACACTGAAGCTTTGAGTTATTTTGTCCTATTTTGTCCTTGTTTGCTTTGCAATGAAAAGAAAACCAAATCTTCAGACTTGTAGGCATGTTTTTTTTTATATGAACTGATGCAAACCCTCAAAACAAACAGTGATATTCCAGTTTGTGAGGAAGCAAAACACGAAAAATTCCGGAGGGGGGCGGGGGGGGGGCTTTTCTTCAGAGGTGTATAAAACACTAATTAGTAAAAATGATAAAATCTTTTGAAATTCGAATGTTGAGAGGAAATTTAGTTTGCAATTGAATGGTTTTCCAAGAATATTAAACTGCTCCAAAGCTAGAGCTGCCCTGAAAAGAAGTCTAGAAAACTCTGAGGTCTCCTAGAAGTGAGTACCTGATCCATCCAAGCTCTTTAACACAAGCACAGCTTTAGTAATCATCTGCAAGTGACATCAACATATATAGTTATGGGAGAACACCACATCAAGGGACTACAGAATAGGAGAATGACTTGGGGATTCTGGCTACAAGTAAACTGAGCAGCAGCACTCAATGTCAGGCAGCAGCTGCAAAAGCAAACAAGATTTTAGGTTGTTTAAAAAGAAATATATAATCCCGGCATCCCAACTTATTGTTACCCTTCTATAAATGACATCTAAGGCCACATCTGGAATATGGGATCCAGTTTTGGGATCCACATTTTAAAAAAAATATACAAAAGTTAGAGTCAGTTCAAAGGGCAAGTAGACTATTACAAGGGATGGAGGCCTCCCATATGATGAGAAGTTGGAAAAGTTGGACATAGATCTCATTTAGATGTATAAATACATATGTGGTCAATACAAAGGACTAGAGGCCACTTTACACACAACAATCTCGTTAGCGATGTGACACGCCCAGATCGTTGCTATGATTTGCCGAGATCGCTCATAGGTCGTTTTGTTTCGGTCACACGTACCCATCTCACAAACGACGCTACATCGTTCAGCGATATATTGTTTGAACAAGGCGGTCGTGTGGACACCGTCACACAGCAATCCTCCCAATGATTCCGGCAACGACAGAGTCGTATAATTGTCCATAGCATACACCCTGGTGTGACACCACTCAGAGCGGAGGAGGCGTGGAGCATTGCTCGTAACGACAGGGCCGCGTCGCTGATGACGGACGCACTAACGATGTTGTTCGTCGTTGGCAGAGTGTCAAACGTAGCAATATGTCTGCTGCGTTCGAAACGACGAACAATATTTTGAAAATGAACGACGTGTCAACGATCAACGATTTTCGCTATTTTTATGATCGTTCGGAGTCGCTCGCAGGTGTCACACGCAACGACGTCGCTAACGACGACGGAAGTGCGTCACGAAAACCGTGACCTCGACGACATATCGTCAGATATATCGTAGCGTGTAAAGCGGCCTTTATTCCTTTGAAAGACATTACTAAGGACCAAGGGGCACACATTACTATGTAAGATAGACCGAGTCAGGACGAATCCTAACTCTTGTAGTTTACCAGACTATGTGTCAGCAAACCTCAACATAGCTGGTGGCAGAGACCCGACTATGTAGCTAGATGGTAGCAGAGACCCGACTATGTAGCTATAGGTAAATGGTTGATGGTTGTTTTTCACTGCTGTGCTATCTGTAATTTTTATTCAGTCTTTTATGGCTTTCTCGCTCTATTACTGTGCTGTGACGTCCTCTCGCTATCCACATTCACCACAAAGTGGCTGCTGCATTCCCTGCTTTAGCTTTTATACTGGCTATGATAGCTCCTCTTGATTTGCAGTGCTATACCATGTGAAGTGATAGCGACAAGGCATTTTTGGGAGTGCCTGCCTGATGTAATGTTCAGCCAATTCCTAAAAATTCAATACAAATTTGATTCCCATTAAATTAATTCTCTCATCTGTACTTATCAGAATTTACATTTGCCTTCATGGTTCTATATATTACATGCATATATGCGGTATATGTCCAAATTAGGAACGATTAATTGTGCTGATCAATCAAAGCTCCCTTAATGCAAAATCCTCACTTAGTAACAACCAGAATTTCTGCAAACAGGACATAGAAGGTGACCTCTCTGCTCTCCAGAGAACTGAATTTAGTTGTGTCCTTCATTAAGTTCTCAAAAAAAAAATCCTTAATGAATAATTACAATTAAAACTCATCCATAGAAATAAGGGACTGCACTGCAGGACCACAGTTCTATGTTGCATAATTTCATGATATATCTTTTTGATGATCCTTTTTATGTCTTTACATATATTTACACAGCTGGTGTTAGGTCTATGGGGGGTTCTGTTTATCCTTGTGGAGACCGCAAACTGGTGAAAGGAGTCGTATAAGCCAGGAAGTGCTCCTTGGGAAAAAGTTCTGAAAATGAATGAAGTAGGAATGCTGTCTGTTTAGTGCCATCTTTTGGTGGTAGCTACTCTAAGACCCTTTAAAGAGGCCTAAGACATGACCCTTTAATTAGACCTGCTACAAAAATAACAGAACAGACATCATTTTCCAGACAGCGATAGCTGGTTCTGTTTTTTTTAACCCTGGGCCACAGCACAGGACTACGATCCCACACCTGATTTTCACCAGAGCCTCTAATGGTGAGGGTGTTACACTGCAGGTGTGAGACCGGGTGCCACTCGGGAAGACTTGTGCTGTGACGGCTGGCCCCAAGGGTACGCGAAAGACGGTCTCTGATGATTGGTGGAGTTGAGGTTTCGACCGGGATGGTCGGATGGACAGATGGGTAGATGGATGCGGCAGCAGCAACAAACGAGCAGGTATTGTGGTAGATGGCAGGCAGGACATCTTGTAGTAGCAGCGGCAGACTTGGGATAACAGCAGCACACTGAAACACAGACACAGATCGGCAGCAGAATATAGCACACAGACATAGACAGCAGCAACAGTGCTATAGGACCTGAGAACTGGCAACGTATCTGACTCGTTGCCCAGGCACCTCCCATAAGGGAGAGGTGCCTTAAATACCTGCAACCTCTCAGCTGACCTGAGAGGCACTTCCGGGCAAGGGTAAACTGGTCCTTTAAGGAGAGGGGCATGGCCGTGCGCACCCTTCGGGTAGAACCAGGAAGACTGTGAGGTGTACACAGGCTCTGGGAGAAAGCAGTATAGACCGGGGATTGGGCAGCGGATGTCCGGGTAGGTAAGAGAACTAACATCGCCGACATTGGAGGACAGGAGACAGGAGAGCGCGGGGATGTCGTAATGGGCGGTACACAGTGCAGAGCAGGATATTGGTTGGCTCAGTAACAACTCTGTCAAAATGAGTCTTCGAAGATACTATGACAGCCACCAGAAAGAAACAGAGACCACCTAAGACCCACACTATAGGCCATTTCCTCTGCCAACCAATAGTCTGCCCTTCATTGATGAGAGCTAAATATTCCAAAACAGCTGTCATTAAAGTAGTTGTTTTCACTGTACAATACCTTTAAAAGGTGGAACATTGAATTATAGTATATTTATCTCCATGTGGCACTAGAAGTCCAGCTTTTTTAATGGAGTAGAGCTAGTTTGCATACAACTAGTATTGAGATCTCTTTGTCTCATGGCCAGTGTGAACATGAGCTCACAAGCTCCATGTATACCATCTCATACTCCGGCTCACTTTTTTGTTTTTATGTAGTTTTTTTGTATTCAGTACAAACAGGGAGTGGCCCCCTTTTCAGTGAGCTGGGCATTTCATTCTGTGCATCCCCTGACTGTGTGTCCTGTTGGGACCCAGTCGCTCTCAGCCCTTAGCCATATTGAGGCCTATTTTAGACCCATGGTAAGGTTTTAATATTAGAGAGTGTAGGTACTATCCCAACTGGGTACACCTTGACGTTTGGTGGGATAGCTTTATGCTTTGTTTGATCAAAAACAGTGTTTACTAAGTACCCTATGTTTATATGCACTATGCTTTTATTTAGTTACAGCAGGGTATGTTTTCACAATTTTTTCCTTGGTTTCTCTTTGTCTTATGGCCAGTGTGAACATGAGCTCACATCTCCATGTATACCATCTCCTACTCCGGCTCACATTTTTGTTTTTATGTAGTTTTTTTGTATTCAGTACAAACAGGGAGTGGCCCCCTTTTCAGTGAGCTGGACATTTCATTCTGTGAATCCCCCTGACTGTGTGTGTCCTGTTGGGACCCGGTCGCTCTCAGCCCTTAGCCATATTGAGGCCTATTTTAGACCCATGGTAAGGTTTTAATATTAGAGAGTGTAGGTACTATCCCAACTGGGTACACCTTGGCGTTGGTGGGATAGCTTTATGCTTTTTTTGATCAAAAACAGTGTTTACTAAGTACCCTATGTTTATATGCACTATGCTTTTATTTAGTTACAGCAGGGTATGTTTTCACAATGTTTTCCTTGGTTTCTCAATACCTTTAAAAGGTGGAACATTGAATTATACTATATTTATCTCCATGTGGCACTAGAAGTCCAGCTTTTTTAATGGAGTAGAGCTAGTTTGCATACAACTAGTATTGAGATCTATAAGAGCAGCATCTTTGGAGATCCCCATAGGTCAGGTCAATGCAAGCACAATATCTTAAACCCCCAATATACCTTGGTAGACTTGTTCGTCCTGCAGCTATCTTGGCCAATTCTCCCATACAAAGGAGAGCCCACTCTCTATTCTTTGTAAGAGGGTAAACCTACGGTTGTGTGCCCCCTGAAGACATCAGGTCATTTAATGAAAATGTTGGTACATGTATTATTAGTCTTATATGGTTCTGAGTTATTACACTATGTATTATTCCTCCTGGCCGCAGTACTAAAACTGGTTACAAGAGGTCATTGTTTTCCTCCTGCAGGATCCTGTGTTCAGGGATTGTGAGGGTTAACACTTGAAAAGTGTGGAGACAGTGTTGGCCAGAGGAATTGGGAACTTTGTGAAGAAGGGACGCCCTGGTGAAGGACATTAACATGGGGTAGCGGCTCTATGAGCGGTCCCTGATAAGTAGCAAAGCAGTGCCAGAGGTATAGCCACCACAACGATACACGTGTATCATTTGCATAATCATATCCACTACTTATACATTGATCAATGTCTGATTGGCGTGGATCCGACACCCAGCACCCCTGTGTATCAGTTGTTCTCTGTGCTGGCGGCTGGAGCAGGCGGCCAGAATTGCTCAATTCCGGAGCTGCTCCATCTTCTGATAGCGGCCACGGCCAGATACTGCCCATCCGCAACCTACTGGAAGCGTATGTACTGTATCCAGCAGTGGCTGCTATCAGTTGTTGGGGTAGCTCCAGAACTGAGCATTTCCGGCTGCCTCCTACTGCTACTGGCTCCAAGAGCAGCTAATCAGTGGGGTGCCAAGTGTCAGACCCAGGCCTATCAGACATTGATGACCTATCCGAAGGATAGGCCTTCAATGTAAAAGTAGTGGGCAACCTGTTTAAGCCTTGGACTGTTTTCTTTATTATGAGTACCACACAATGTGCAGTCTCGGAGGAGGTGAAGATCCCAGGCTCCCATTCAGTCAACACTATTTTCTGTAGCATTCTGGGTGCAGAAAACTCATTGTTCGCCCATCGCTACCAACCCAGGCACTTTGACATTGTGTATGGTGGTGGCTTAACTAGTCGAGAACAAAAGACTCAACAGCTCAAAATGGGACATACCGGATTCTTAATGCCCCCAACAATCATCTCTCTGGGGCCTCCAAACACAATAGACTTAAGGGTGCTTTACACGCTGCTAACGATATATCGTCGGGGTCACGTCGTTAGTGACGCACATCCGGCGCTGTTAGCGACATCGCAGCGTGTGACACCAATGAGCGACGATCAACGAGCGCAAAAACGTGAAAAATCGTTGCTCGTTGACACGTTGTTCATTTCCTTAATATCGTTGCTGCTGCAGCTGCGATGTTGTTTGTCGTTCCTGTAGCATCACATATCACTGTGTGTGACACCACAGGAGCGACGAACATCTCCTTACCTCCGTCCACCGGGAACGAGGAAGGAAGAAGGTGGGCGGCATGTTCCGGCCGGTCATCTCCGCCCCTCCTCTGCTATTGGATGCCTGCCGTGTGACGCCGCACAAACTGCCCCCTTGGAAAGGAGGCGGATCGCCGGCCAGAGCGACGTCGCAGGGAATGTAAGTCCGTGTGACGGGTCTTAGCGATGTTGTGCGCCACGGGCGATTTGCCCGTGTCGCATAACCGACGAGGGCGGGTACGCTCGCTAGCGATATCGGTACCGATTTCGCAGCATGTAAAGTGCCCTTTAGACTATCAACCAAACTCAATGGGTTTGGCCTACGTTAATCTAATGTATATGGGGTGGCTTAACTCTAATGCCTGCTTTACACGAGACAACTGATTGTGCGATGCCTCGTCGGGGTCACGGTTTTCGTGACGCACATCCGGCATCGTTCACGACGTCGTCTTGTGTGACACCTCTGAGTGACGCAGTATCGCTCACAAATCGTGAGTCGTGTACTCGTCACTCAGTTTTAAAAAATTGTTTAATTAAAATGGCGCCAGTTGTTCATCGTACCCAGGGCAGCACACATCGCTCCGTGTGACACCCCGGGAACGATGAACAGCAGCTTACCTGCGTCCCGAGGCTCCCGGCGGCTATGCGGAAGGAAGGAGGTGGGCGGGATGTTTACGTCCCGCTCATCTCCGCCCCTCCGCTTCTATTGGCCGGCGGCTGTGTGACGTCGCTGTGACGCCGAACGTCCCTCCCACTCCATGAAGTGGATGTTCACTGCCCACAGCGAGGTCGCTCAGCAGGTAAGTACGTGTGACGGGGGTTTAACGACTTTGTGCGACACGGGCAGCGATTTGCCCGTGACGCACAAACGACGGGGGCGGGTACGATCAATCGTGAAATCACACAATCGGTCGACTCGTGTAAAGCAGGCATTAGCCTAATATGTTGTCTCTACACTCAAAACACATCCATGGCACTCCGTTGACTAACCAGAACCAAGAGTGTCCTTTTCGCCTTGGTCGAGACGTTATATGTCTAAAACTACCTTTTCCCTATCGTACCTCAATTTCATACAAAAGGAGTAATAATGATGTGATCGGAGCTGATGGGGAGCGCAGAATTACTACTTTCACAATCTTCTTGGAATTCTTCCAATGTAAACTTGGGACCATTTCATGTGAAGGTGAATCTTCTCGTCTAGCAAATTATCTTCTGTTGTTCTAAAAAAGCAAACAAGACATTCATCCTGCGCTTAATTATATAGTCAAAAAAGTTAATTATGTTTTACAAATGTTGTATTATGATGCATTTCTACATCCTGAATAGATCCGCAATCCTTTCTGATCCCAGCAATGAAGTTGGAACAGTGGTGGGGTCAGCTCCCAGATGTTAATTGCTTCGACAATGACGCTGCTTTGTTCAGAAATCTAATTTTCCTGCTTCTCCTCCATTCTCTTTACCGTTGAGGGGAGGAAAACAGATTATCTCCACTTTCAGGAGCTGTCCTTATGGCACGTATTGCTAATTTGCCGCCTATTGTCTTCTTATGATAAAGTCTTCTATACCAGGGTGGAGCATGGAGTCACCATTGGGAGAGGCTCCATTCTTCATCATGCAGGGGGGATGAAAGCAGACACTGGTCACATCATGCTAGTAAATCTATGAGCATGGAGACCATGACTATTGATTTACTATCATGTTTTTTCAAGAGCATAAAGCGCGTGGTGGCATATCTCATAGACGGAGGTGAAGTCATCACCAATTATATACAATCTGATATTCCGTAGCAGGCTGGTTAGTCAATCTGAAGCTGAAGGTTTTATTTTCCAGTTGGGAGTCCCAGTGTCACCTTATTAACGTCACCCCAAATGTTGATATTTTATTCCTATTGGGGCCTACATAAGTAATACAGGAGCCATTGTGGACATCAGACTTTTTTATGGCGTCTCCATTACCTTACAATGCTTGGTGCTTTGGGATCAGACTATGCAGACCCACAATTGAGTAAAGCTCTCTAGGACCAATATAGCTCTGGCATCCTCCAGAGACGCCAACTTATTCACCACACCGGCTGGATCACGTCCTCCCCAAATTTCCCCCGGCCATCCACATGTGCTGCTACCTCCTTCCCCTCTGGGAGCCTGTGCAAGCAGCCCAGGTCTCCTGGGAGTACGCACACCGACCCTTCTCTTAAAGGGCCGGCGTGCTATTTCCATGGGCAAGAGAGGCACTATGTATTTAAGGCACCCTCTCTTTAGGGGAGGTGCCTGCTCAATGCCTTCAGTTACCTAGTCAGTCAGTCTGCTACCTAGCTAGTTTTCAGGTACTGAGCTCCTGTTTTGTTATCACTGTGTCTGCCTTCAGTACCTGCCTTCCAATATCTGTCTATCCCTGCCATGCACGCAACTCCTGTTCATACCTGCCTGTCCAGCCTGCCTCTGTCACCCCCCCATACCCATCTGTACCTGAGTTTGTTACCTGTCCTGGGGGTCAGCTGACACAGTCCCGGTCACTGCCCTGGGAGTGGTACCTTGCGTCAGCCTCTCGGTGAGTGTTTATTTAAGCCCCCCTCACTAAAGGGTAAGCCTGAGTCCCCCATGTGGTCCGTTGGGTCCACTAATCCTGCTTGCTGTAAGTGTTACAGCCAAAACCCTACCTAAGATATTTACCAATATTTGAACCCTAAATGGGTTCAACACCCAGAACCCTCACCGATTAGGCGCTCTTGGCTCCGCTGGCGGCAGCAGACAGCCAGCCGGAAATGCTGAACACTAATCATGGGACATTTGCATTCCTATAAGTGTAATTGCGGATGTGTGTGTCCCAAAAGTGGAACTCTCACTGTTCAAATGCTGATGCCTGGAATGTAAAAACTAATAAAATTATGTAAAAACAACCCACCCCATTATTGGCCCCAACAAATGAAATAGGAAAAAGCTGAGGAGGTCCCTGGAGCTCCCATGGACCAGAGACTGAAATTTGGCAATATAATTTTACCCCCAGCCATAATCACCAGCTCTGGAGCACAAGCCACCATTAGTGGCTACATTACCAATTTCCAAGGACATCAACCTCCCCAAATTGACCAGAATAACCAATTATTTCTCCAAAGTTTGGGAAATATACTGAGGGCTGACCTTGAGAGAGAAGGGCCCTTGTGGAGGACTGTTGTCCAAGACCCCTCAATCGTCAGGCCCCAGCCTCCTTTGCCAAGAAGACTCTGTAGCTTCATTCAGGTAGGGTGCATGACACTTACTTGCTGCTTTTGGCTGGTGTCCATTACCCCTTGCTGCCAGTTGTTGACAGTGTCGGATAGTGAGACACGCAACACCAGAGTTCGTTTGGCCAGTCTTGTTTACGTTATTCTTCATACCATTATGACAGACATGGCCTTCCTTTCTCTCTTTGTGTGGTACTATTCTTTATTCTGTCCCCTATCTCGAACCTCATCCTCAATACTCCGGGATTGGCGCTTCCTGCCTCCTTATTACGCACACCTTTGGTCATTTCTGGGCCCAAGTGGCTTCTCAAGCCGAATAACTCTAAGCCCGTCAGGGTGAGCTGTAGGCTCCGGACCTCCAGAGGTTACCTCAGGGTTCCCTGACTGGACCTCATACTGAGGCCACGTGCTCTCACTTTTGAACCCACTACTAGCATCTCGTCACTCTGGAGTTCCCTCGCCTAGCCATCTGCCCTGCCACCTGACATTCTCCCCTTATTCTACCTTAAAGAGAACCTGTCACCAGATTTGGTGACTATAAGCTGCAGCATCCACCAGTGGGCTCTTATATGCAGCATTCTATAATGCTGTTTATAAGACCCAGGTTGCGGTGTAGAACATAAAAATTACTTTATAATACTCACCTAAGGGGCGGTGCAGACTGTTCGGATGGGTGTCTCCATTCTCCGGTACCGGTGCCTCCTCTTTCGGCAAGCTTTGTCCTCCTTCTTCTGAAGCCGGGGTGTATGACACGTCCTACGTCATCCATACAGGCCGGCATTTTATCTAAACCTATTTTATCTAAAACTCACTACCGCAGCTAGGTGGCAGAATTTGACACCCTAGTCTACAATCCTAATTCTACTACATACGGAACCTGTTCTTCTCTAAAAACCATTTAAATACTAACACATGCATTTATATTACTCAACAGTATGTATATACAAAACACAGCACATTTATATCATGGGGCACTACCCATCTACTACATAGAGTTTCACTGATATATAAAGTTGCATCTCTGTGTACCAGTACATTATGCCTGTAAAGAAGAACAATACCATTTAGTTCTTTAGACAGAGAAAGTCCTCCTATCTTCAGCAGCATATTCTGTGGCTCTTGGGATTTTTTAATTCCCAGGTCATATAACTAATTGCACTCTCTATGAGACACAGGGGGTTCTCCCCCTTAGTTCTGGAGCGGTCATAGGAATGTCTGAGCAACTGTGGTGTATTTGCCCATGTTAAAGTCCCAGACTACCAATATTGATCCAACACCAGTCAACAGAAAGCCATGTACATACTCATACGTCTTTTACTTCACACCACTTTTTCTGTCACCTCACCCACCCCTCCACTTATTTGCCCCTCTGGTCACTGTTTTGGCGCATCCTTTAGGTTATGTTCCAAAATGCTGAATATGGTGCAAAATTACCCCCCTGATTTGAGGGTAGAAAATCTTTAGCTTGTGGCAATGGAAGCCTTGTGGGTTAGATTTCACAAAATCTCATTTAAACGCTATAGACAAAAATTCACAGCAGAATTTGACCTTAAGCAAAAATTGTAAATCCCCAGTGTCACGCTAGGTAGGGGGAAGTACCAAGCGTATGGCGAAAGGGAAGAAAATTGGAGATGGTGACCCCTGACTGAACGTACTTCTGGTCCCTTCGGTCCCTCATCAGCCTAGATAGGTTCTGCACCTATGCGCCGAGCCGGATACCTAACCCTAGGTATCCCTGGTACCGGGCCCTAAATAGGCAACGGATGGGATGAGCTCTTCGTCAAACCCCACTAAACACTATAGATGACACAAAGAGGACACACATGGGGAAAAGCATGATCTACTTATCATTAGATGACTGAGGTAGAAGTTAAGCAAGGTTTTCAGCAACAATACTACAGAGGAGTACAAGCCACCTGCTTGCAACCTATGCTTGAAAGAACTGAAAATATCACCAGCACCAGTCCAAGGAAGGAAGGGGTATTTAAAAACCAAGAGCATACTGATGATCAGTAGCTGGGTGGAAGGCGAGCTTCTGCTGGGTCCAAAAGGGGGAAAGATGAATTCAGCAGGAAAACTGCCTATACCAATGAATACTGACAGCAGGAACAATGGAAAGTCAGGGAGCATTCTGTGTAGCCAAACGCTGTGACCTTCTATGGCCAGGTGATTCAGGTAGAAGTTCAACAGAGTTTTCAGCAATGATACCAAAGAGGAGTACAAGCCACCTGCTTACAACCTAAGCTTGAAAGAACTGAAAATATCACCAGCACCAGTCCAAAGTAAGGAAGGGGTGGTTAAACACCAAGACAATGGTGATGATCAGCAGCTGGGTGGAAGGTGAGCTCCTGCTGAGTCCAAAAGGAGGCGAAATGAATCCAGCAGGAAAGCTACCTATACCAATGAATACTGACAGCAGGAACAATGGATAGTCAGGGAGCATTCTGCACAGCCAAATGCTGTGACCTTCTATGGCCTGGTGACTCAGGTAGAAGTTCAATAGAGTTTTCAGCAATGATACCACAGAGAAGTACAAGCCACCTGCTTGCAACCTAAGCTTGAAAGAACTGAAAATATCACCAGCACCTGTTCAAGGAAGGAAGGGGTATTTAAATACCAAGAGGATACTGATGATGAGCAGATGGGTGGAAGATGAGATCCTGCTGGGTCCAAAAGCGGGAGAGATGAATTCAGCAGGAAAACTGCCTATACCAATGAATACTGGATGGGGGATGATCAAAAGAAATCGGGTTAAATGCTGCGCTAAAAACCACAATCCAAAGATATATCGTGAATTCCTTTTCTTTATTTTCACAGGTCTACGCGTTTCAAAGGCATCTCCGCCTTCTTCATCAGGACAAAAGTCAGAAAAGAACAGCATAACCAGTGAATACTGACAGCAGGAACAATGAAAAGTCAGGGAGCATTCTGTGCAGCCAAACACTGTGACCTTCTATGGCCAGAAAGCAAATGACTGTCACCCGTGACACCCAGATTGTCGATTTATGGTGCCGAATTCCACCAGATTTTACCATGACAAGGGTGAAATCCATCACAAATCCACATCAAAATCTAAAGCAAATCTCCACTTAACATTTATGGATTTTGTTGCGGATTTGCCATGGATCAGCAATAAAACATCCACAGCAGAACATTTTTAGGTGTGAACGTGCTCCTAAGGGGGGTTCAAGAACCTAGGAGTGGAATGGGTGTTGGATACAAAATGAAGCTGGCGATGTTCTCGAATTACAGACGACCTAACGCAGAATGATGAACGTTGCGATCTCTGATAGAAGCCGGAATCGAACGTTCCGGCCATTTTTGGAAATGTTGGTTACACACAGAGTTAAAGAGCTGGGGAAACAAATGGGGGCAATGATCACTTTAAGCGTCCAATAAACACAGCGGCTTTCAATCTCGGCTCGACAGAGTGCAAACCTCATAGACAATAAGTGATTGTTACAGCGGAGCTACAGGAAGCAAGCATGATTGATGCTGTCACTTGTAAAACTGCACTTAGGAAATTAACCAGTACTGGCCCGCGAGCGTGCCTGGAAGTGACCCAACCTCCAACAACGCCACCATGGATAAATCACTCGCTAATATTTCTGAAGAGACAGAATCAGAGATCTAACTTGGTGATCTGAAGGTTCAATGCAAAATCTATGAAAGCCCCCCCACCCATCATGTGTTATTTATGATATAGGTGTCTTTTTATGTAACAAAGGGGCGTTTAGCTCCCCATCAGACATCAGGATTCATGTCTAGATACTTAAAGGGAATCTGTCAGCAAGTTTTTGCTATGTAATCTGAGAGCAGCATGATGTAGGGGCAGAGACCCTGATTCCAGGAATGTATCACTTGCTCAACAGTGTGCTATAGTTTCAATACAATCAGTGTTTTTTTTTTTAGCTGGAGCAGGACTAGGTATCACATGCCAGGCTGTTAGGTTAATCTGTGTAACCCCGCCCCCACCACTGATTGGTAGCTTGTTGACTGTGTCCACAGGAAGCTGCCAATCAGTGGTGTGGGTGGGACTAAACAGATTAACCTGACTACCTGGCATGTGATACCTAGTGCTGCAGTTATAATGTCCAGCTAATAAAACACTGATTGTATTAAAATGACAGCAAACTGCTGAGCAAGTGACAATCAGAAATCAGGCTCTCTGCCCCTACATCATGCTGCACTCAGATTACACAGCAAAAACCTGCTAACAGAGTCCCTTTGAGTATCTGGACATGGTTAGAGGAAGTTCGACACATCCCTGGAATCAGGGTCTCTCCCTCTACATCATGCTGCTCTCAGATTACACATCAAAAACTTGCTAACAGATTCCCTTTAAGTATCTAGACATGGCTAGAGGAAGTTCGACACATCCCTGGAATCAGGGTTTCTCCTCCTACATTGTGTTGGTCTCAGATTACACAGCAAAAACCTGCTAACAGATTCCCTGTAAGTATCTAGACATGGCTAGAGGGAGTTCGACACATCCCTGGAATCAGGGTTTCTCCCCCTACATCATGCTGCTCTCTGATTACACAGTAAAAACTTGCTAATAGATTCCCTTTAAGTATCTAGACATGGCTAGAGGGAGTTCGACACATCCCTGGAATCAGGGTCTATCCCCCTACATTATGCTGCTCTCAGATTACACAGTAAAAACTTGCTAACAGATTCCCTTTAAGTATCTAGACATGGCTAGAGGGAGTTCGACACAACCCTGGAATCAGGGTCTATCCCCCTATATCATGCTGCTCTCAGATTACACAGCAAAAACCTGCTAACAGATTCCCTTTAAGTATCTAGACATGGCTAGAGGGAGTTCGACACATCCCTGGAATCAGGGTCTCTCCCCCTACATCATGCTGCTTTCAGATTACACAGCAAAAACCTGCTAACAGATTCCCTTTAAGTATCTAGACATGGCTAGAGGGAGTTCGACACATCCTTGGAATCAGGGTCTCTCCCCCTACATCATGCTGCTCTCAAATTACATAGCAAAAACCTGCTAACAGATTCCCTTTAAAGAACGAAAAAACCTGCCGCTCACTTCACCAGCACATATACATTTTAAGCTGGCACCACTTCCATGAGGCCATTACTTTTTCCACCTTTTGTGACAATTTTTTTTTTTTTTTTAATTGCATGTATTTGTTGGCTAAACATTATTTTTGCAGTGGGTTTTATTCAAAATCTCGGATTTTACAGACTCTGTGTAATTCATTTGTCTGTCTTTTTCAGCTGATTAATCGCCATGATCCAAAGAATTAAACTCTCCCATCATTCTGTCTGCACGAGTTCACTGATTGACTCTCAGTTAACTCATTCTGAAGCCAACAATACAGTGTGCAACACAGAGGCTATAGGAGATAAAGGGACTAAAATTCATTATTAATTATTATTAGTCCTGTATGCATTAATTTAAGATAATAAGATAAAAAAATGGCCCCAAAGGTGGACACATATTATGTGCCCTGTATAAAGCAGTATTTGATTTGCACCATATGGCGGTATGATTTGGCTTTACTTGGCTTTAAAGTGGTTCCCACTAATAGAACAACCCCTTCTGATTCCACTTGTTTCCCCTAGTTAAAATAAAAGACCCTGTACTCACCTCCCGTTGTGGCGCTGTTCCAGTTCTGTCGGTAACCAAGGTTCGGGGCTCACGTGACATTGTGACGACCCAAAAGCCCCGCGTCTAATCACCCCGCCTTCGGACCACATGAGTAGTCAACAGGAAGCGAGTGTCCGCCGCAGCGTCACTTCCTGTTGATTGCTCAGTTGGTCCAAAGGCGGGGTGAGAGAAAGTGGCGGTCATTGGACGCAGGGCTCGTGTGACGTCACAGTAACTCCCAAACCACGATTATCAACATCACCTGAATGGGAAGTAAGTACATGGTCTTATTTTAACTGGGGGAAACAAGTGGAATTGTGGCACCCTGGACTAGCCAGGTCGTCACAGGTACTGCAACACACACCTCCAGTCCTGGAGGCGGGAAAAGGAAGTGAAAGGGAGAGGACTGAAGTAGTGGTGAAGGAGGAAACTGACCGTGTCCGGGTGTGTGGCCCGGGCGCTAAGAGCAAGGTTGGCAGACGGTGGTGGCCGTCTGCAGGAGAGGCAAATCAACGCGGAACCGTAGGACCGGGGACGGGCGGTGGCCCGCCGGTACCGAACCGGAGAGCGAAGTGAAGCCAGCACACACCGGCAGGGCCTGCGGACCCCGACCAGGCTTGGAATCGCCGTTAAGAGGTCAAATCCGTCAGTGACCGGCACCCCAGGGGTTTCCTAACAGCCAAGACCCGATAGAAGGCAACCGTCCGACCAGTAAAATGAAATACAGCTACCGCCACAGCTAGAGTTCCAAGGGCCAGAGCCTGCAGGCAAAAGGGCTCCTCCGGCACATATATACGCTGGGGAGCGGGTTACCGGTGGGAAGCCATTGGGACCGAACATACACAAAGGTGCAGGGAAAGGCAGCCACCACCAACCGTCCGGGAGAAGCCACAGCAGCCGGCTGCGGGACCCGTCCATCCAGCCGTTTGGTTTACCACAGACTTTGCGTACATTTGTGCCGCGCTGCGCAGTCCAGGCGACCCTGCACCTTGCCGGCCCTGCCTCCCCGTCACCTCACCGGGCCCCGGGACCACCAACCCCTACCCACAGAGGGGGAAAACGACATCCCAGCTGCTCTCTACCATCGCTCCCGAGATCCCCGTCACCAGCAGCGGTGGTGCCAAACCTCACCACAACCCGTGGGTGGCGTCACGGACCAAATCCCCAAACCAAACTATCCCCTTTCACTCACGGGCGAGGAGCGCCGCTCGAGTCCCCGGATCCGGGCCCACCGCTCGATCCACCGAGCAGCAGCATCGCCGGACCTGAACGCGAGCGCGCGCAGCGCCCCGCCGCCCGCGACAGAATCAGAAGGGGTCGTCCTAGTAGTGAACAACCCTTTTAATTTCTATGAAAACAAGGGTTTGTCTTTTAGGCTCAAGATCTTGAGTACAATTTATAATTGCCAATTTGTTGGAGTTGGTTAGTTGTTCTTTCCCCCCTTGTCTGTCTTACCTTCATTTGGTGTTTTATTTTAGTGTAGTGGTGGGACTAGTGATCCTTCCCGTCCCACTCACTAGCCAGGGCTTACCACAGGGTTTCTCAGGGCTACAGGTTCCTGTTTGGTGACAGGTGAGGAACCTGTATAGGGACTGGCTAGGAGTGTAGTATACGGCGGTAGGTAAGTGGAGGAGGTGTTCATCTTTCTCTTCACTAGCAGCAGGGCCCACTGTTGTTAATGTGACCCCGGTGTACCCCTTGTTTGTCTTGGTAAAACCCCTGTTTGGTGTGTGTTTTACCTCACGCTGGACCTTCCCTAAGTCCATGCCGTGACATTCGTGGGGAAAAGAATGTAACAAAGTTGGCAAGTTTGGTGCAATTCCAACCTCTGTAATCCTTGTCACAATGCCACCGGCCAATGTTACGGGGAAATATCATGGAGCCACAATAACATCATGAGCACCGGATGAAGGATGGATCACTGCCAACACCCTGTCAGAGTGAATTATACTCACAACCTATTTTATATGCCCCTAACTTAGTGGCCAAGGGATTCGGAGTTCTTGCCAGAATCCCATTCCTCTAATTAGACAATTTTTCATCGGGAAGTCTCATGTTCCTATACACAAAGGAGCGCACTATCGTACACTGCAGACGTGGCCGCGTAGAATGGGACATGTGGAAACGAGGGACGGACAGTCTGCCTTTATTTTTAAGGATGGTTGGGAGGGGGACGCATCGTACCTTAATATTTCTCTACCTTATGGACTTCACAGATAAAAAAGATATAGGTCGAGATGACATGGCCATAATATAACCTTATTTTAGGACCAACAGAACTCTTGTGGTTCTACAGTATAACCCCCAACTCCATTGACCCAAATTTATAACATTTTCTGTAGACATTTGGGACTAAGGTGCGGTAAGGAAGGATACGACATGATGTCTCCCAGGCAGTACCCCATTCACATGCTAGGTCCCATGCAAAGTGACCCTTAAAGGGTTATTCCCATCTGCACAATCCTATCCTAATATGTAGTTGGTAAAATAGTAATACTGTATTAACAAATTAACCTTCCATTAGAAATGTAGTATAGTTCTCCTGATTAGCTATGTCTTTTACCTCATGTGCAGGGCATTGCAGTAGGTTAGGTATCCATGGTTATGCCCACTCATATAGTGACAGTTAGTTAGTGAATTGCTTGTGGTTGTAACCATGGACACCGAAGCGACTATAATGCCCTGCACATGAGGTAAGAACATGGCTTTATCAGAAGAACTATACTACATTTCTAATTGGAGGTATTTTTTATTAATATTATTATGCCTACTATGCATTAAAATGGGATCTTTCAGCTGGGAATAACCTGTGACATCAGCACTCTCAGCCCAAGAGAACTGACGCCCTTCCCTGTTCACCTGTACTGCCTCTGTCTGGTCCACCGCGCCCCATGTGTTAGGGGCGTTGACGTTCCTCCTACTCCACACTTCCTGGTCCTTCTCCTGGCTCCCGAATCCCGCGCAATAGGGCTCTAGGGAGCATGCTTAGGGTGCAGCCACGTTGATCTCCTTTTTCTTAAAGGGCCAACATGACCTAAACTAGCATTGCTTCTTGACCCCCATTTATGCACAGTGAATATAAGGCATCCTCCCTTATTGGGAGGTGCCTGTTCAACGTGTCCCCGTAGCTAGTCTGCCCATGCTAGTTGTTAGGTCCCTGTCCTTATACCTGCTCTCTGTACTGTCCCATGACCTCATCCTTGTTCCTGCCTAGTATTGTCCTTGTACCCGCCTGTGTCCTCAAAACCCTACCCGCCCCTTCCGTACTCCAGTGGTTTCGGGAACCGGCCTTCATCATTCCACACCAGCTTCTGCCTCATCTACATTGGCTCCTGGTCTTTGTCCTGTGGTGCCAGCTGCCGTGGTATCGGGATCCCCCGGGGCTCCATCCTGGCGGTTACTTCTGCTTCCACCTCCTGTGTTTGTGGTGAAGTTTCAGTAGTCACTCAGGTCCCCTCCTCTGGGTCAGTGAACGGCATCTCGCATCAGTGGACCCATTTCCTCCTCGTCCGGTTACCTGGGTGTGACATAACCCTTCAATTGTATCGGTGGCCATAGGTATACCCTGCTGTATTATCACTTTTTGTAGGGCACTCAGGACATTATTATAAAGGGGAGCTCAAGGAACATTATTAATTACTAAGGGGAAATTCAGGGGGGGGAGGGGGGCATTTTTTATTTACAGAGAGGAAACTCAGGGGGGCATTATGAATTTTAAGGGACTCTCAGGTTAATATTGTTACATGTGAATTAATGGGACACATTGGGTATTATAACCATTGGAGGGCCACACAGGGAGCATTTTTACTTTCTAGAGGGCAAATAGTGAGCTCTAGGGTCCTCACAGAGGTCAATAATATTTTCACGGGGCAATTATATTATTATATCAAGGGCACAAGACGCTGCCAGCAGTGGATCTTGATGATTTGTCTAAGTGCAATCAGTGCGGCAGAACATTCCTCTGACGACCATTAGTAGTCTTAATGATGGCTGCCGAGGCTGTACGTGTGGGGATTCCTGCATGTGGTGCTCATACTCCATACTGAATATTTATTCAGTAACAGCGCGGTCATCAGCTGAGGTGTTCACTATCATTAGGCCTTTGTAGTTGTAAACATGGTCACCAAGGTTAAGGGCCAACATATATGTGTTTTATTTCCCCCTGTGGTGAACCCTTAGCCAGGCCTCGGCTACCATGTAGCTCCTAAGAGCTGATTGCTATGGATACACTATTGACTATACACTGTATATATGGGGTTGTCAGGTGACATATCCCTAGCAACAAATTCATTTTTGGTAACCCAGGACCAAATTAGCATGTAATAATATACATTGCCCCTTCTGGTGATCTCCTATAATGTATTATCTGTATACTAACTGGTCTGTCCTGCACTTATATGCTAGCTGGTGTCTGCCATTAAAGGGGTCTCTGGAATTTTAGAATTGGTCATCAGTGTTTCAGTCGTTTAGGTCACCTGCGATAAACACTATAAGGGCTTTGGCGCCTGTGAAATTGCCATGTTCCCTTTATTTTTTTTTACAGAGGCACAATAGCCCACCAGCACGGGGTGAATGTGCCTGATTCGGCAGCTCCTCCTGTGTTCAGAAATAGGAGCTGTTGTATATAATCTGTTTCCCCGAAAATAAGACCTAGAAGGATTTTTTGGGAGTATGCTTAAAATATAAGCCCTACTTCAAAAATAAGCCCAAGATGTGGTTCCATAAGGAAATGTCCAAGCAGCTAAAACAAGTTAAAGAATATGACTACCAGTGTGGCGCCCTGGACTAGCCAGGTCGTCACAGGTACTACAACATGCACCCCCACCCCGAGATAGGCACATCAGCCAGACACAAAATCCTTGTTGCCTCCCACCAGGGGCTGATGTCCACACCAGGTGGGGCGGGGCCAGGTGATTGGCCCCACCCACTGAAGAGTTCACAGTCCTGGAGGCGGGAAAAGGAAGTAAGTTGAGATGAGAGAGAGTTCAGTTAGGGAAGTGAAGGAGCAGTAGAGGAGCAAACTGACCATGTCCGGGTGCGTGGCCCGGGCACCCAGAGCAAGGTTGGCAGACGGTGGTGGCCGTCTGCAGGAGAGGCAGATCAACGCGGAACCGTAGGACCGGGGACGGGCGGTGGCCCGCCAGTACCGAACCGGGGAGCGAAGTGAAGCCAGCACAAACCGGCAGGGCCTGCGGACCCCGACCAGGCTTGTAGTCGCCGTTAAATAGGTCAAATCCGTCAGTGACCGGAACCCCAGGGGTTTCCTAACAGCCAAGACCCGATTGAAGGCAACCGTCCAACCACCAAAGGAAATACAGCTACCGCCACAGCTAGAGTTCCAAGGGCCAGAGTCTGCAGGCAAAAGGGCTCCTCCGGTACATATCCACGCTGGGGAGCGGGTTACCGGTGGGAAGCAAATCGGGACCGAACATACACAAAAGGTGCAGGGAAAGGCAGCCACCACCAACCGTCCGGGAGAAACCACAGCAGCCGGCTGCGGGACCCGTCCATCCAGCCGTTTGGTTTACCAGAGACTTTGCATCCATTTGTGGCTGAGTGAGTACTACCGTGCCATCCGGCACCGCGCTGCGCAGCCCAAGCGACCCTGCACCTTGCCAACCCGGCCTCCCCGTCACCTCACCGGGCCCCGGGACCACCAACCCCTACCCACGGAGGGGGGAAACAACATCCCAGCTGCTCCCTGCCATCGCTCCCGGGATCCCCGTCACCAGCAGCGGTGGTGCCCAACCTCACCACAACCCATGGGTGGCGTCACGGACCAAATCCCCAAACCAAACTACCCCTCTTTCACTCACGGGCGAGGAGCGCCGCTCCAGTCCCCGGATCCGGCCCACCGCTCGAGCCACCGAGCAGCAGCGCCGGACCCGAGCATGGTGAGCGCAGCACCCCGCCGCCCGCGACACCAGCAATTACAGTTGCCAAGTGCTGATGGTGGATGGGCTCTCACACAAAGATCTGCATCACTGTCATTTTTTACCTCTGGAAAAAAAACACAGGGGTCTATTTATCAAAGCATTTATGTCAGAAAACTGTCATAAAAGCTTAGAAAAATCACATTTTTTTTTTTTCCACAATGGGGAGCTGCACAATAATTTCTGACTTTTGGCATTTTTTTGGCAGTTTGACTCAGCTCTGCTGAAATAGATGGAGCTTGAGCAGAGACAGAATGGGAAGGGACATGGTCACCCTGCCCCCGCCTGTCAAATTCTCAAAAAATTCCAGCACAAGGTGTACCGCCCCTGCAGCTGTCGGACTACTCTGATCCGACGTTGCTATGGTTCGAGGGTCTCTGGACCCAGGGGCTTGGGGTCACCCGAAAGTAAAAGGGAGGCTATTTACAGGGGATTAATGTTCGTGACGCCACCCGTGGTTTGCGGTAAGGGGAGTACCCGGGGGACATGGAGGGGGGCAGCCAGATGACGTTCCCTCCACGGGTAGGGGAGGCCCCAGGACTCTGGATGGTGAAGGTGTAGGGGCGCGTGGTGCAGGCCAGGCAGGGAGATTCAGGAGAGAACAGCGTACTCACTCAGGCCGTGTGGATGTTGGTGCGACTGTCGCGGGCGGTGGGGCGCTGCGCTCGCTAATGCTCGGGGACTCGAGCGGCGCTCCTCGCCCGTGAGTGAAAAGGGGGTGGTTTGTTTGGGGATTTAGTCCGTGACTCCACCCATGGGTTGTGGTGAAGATGGGCACCACCTGTAATACTATTGTACGTTCTGAGGATTTCGATAGCGTTAGGGCAATGACAACCAGAGACGAGTTCTTGGTACAAGATGTTTATAATATGTAACCACGGTAGATACACAACGGAACAAACACAGTACACACGAAATACCTTCCCGAAACGGAGCGAAGGGGATTCCCGGGGCCACGCACCGGACTCCCCCAGGGAGACCACCAGAGCGAACCCCTATACAGGGACTGTCCGGCAATCACCCCGAAAGGCCTAAATGCGCAGCAGCCGGGAACACAAGGGGCAAGTGGTAAAGTCCAGAAGTGTCCGTACGGGATGATAGTCCAGAGTGGTTACGAACCAGAAGGAACCGGGCAGAAGTGCTGACCAAAGACGGCAGACGAAGTCCGGGCACAGCTTGGAGAAACCGGGTATGGTCCAGAGCCAATCGGTAGTCTTTCAGAAGGATCCAAAAGGCAATCAGGAAGTAGAAGCAGCAAAGCAGGAGCACACAGCAAGCAGTATACTCAGGCACTGGACTAGGCTTAGAGGCGGCCTTTTAAGCAGCTGGACAGGAAGTAGGGCAACAGAACATTAAACTCCATGTTAACTGAGGGCAAGCTCTTTCAAAAGAGAACTGGAAAACCCGGAAACCTGACATCACTCCCCCCCAGAAACAGCCTCAGGACGGATCAGGGCCCGGCTTATCCGGGTACCGTCGATGAAACTGAGCAATCTTCCGGGGTGCCCGAATGTTACCCACCGGTTCCCAGGAATCGTCCTCGGGGCCGTACCCCTGCCAACGTACCAGATACTGAAGCCGACGATGATGGAGCCGGGAGTCAATAATGTCCTCAACCACGAACTGCTCCTCGCCGTCGACCATCACAGGCGGAGGAGGAGGCATGACACGACCATGAAACGTATTAGGAGAAACAGGTTTGAGGAGAGAAACATGAAAGACCGGATGTACCTTCAGATGGTGCGGTAACCGCAGCCGACAGGCCACAGGGCTCATGATCCCGGTGATCTTAAATGGACCGATGAATTTTTGTCCCAGCTTCGGCGAAGGGACACCCAATCTCAGGTTTTTGGTGGATAACCATACAGAGTCTCCTACCTTATACAAGGGTGCCGGTTTCCGGTGAGTGTCTGCCGACCTCTTGTAACGCTCCTGAGCCGTAGCCACAGTGTCCTTTAGAACCTCCAGATTTTGTCGTAGCTCTGTCAATCTGTCCTCCACCGCAGGCACCGAAACCGCAACCAGTGACCTAGGCACAATAGTCGGATGGTAACCCAAGTTAGCAAAAAAGGGCGTTACCTTAGTGGAGCTGCTCTGAATGTTGTTATATGAAAACTCTGCCAACGGAAGCATCTTCAACCAATCGTCCTGCAGATGGCTGACATAACATCGAAGGTATTGTTCCAGGGTTTGATTAGTCCGTTCGGTTTGCCCATTCGTCTGAGGATGGTATGCAGAAGACAAACAGACATCAATCTGGAGTGCCGTACAAAACCCCTTCCAGAACCTAGACGTGAACTGCACGCCCCGGTCAGAGATGATCTCGTCTGGTACCCCATGCAATCGGAATACGTTCTGGATAACCAAATCCACTGTCTCTGCGGCTGAGGGAAGACCGGTACACGGAATAAAGTGAGCAGCTTTAGTCAACCGATCCACCACCACCAAAATGGTATTGTGACCGCCTGAGACTGGCAACTCCACAATAAAATCCATTGAGATAGACCCCCAAGGGCGAGATGGCACGGGTAACGGTTGGAGGAGTCCCGTAGGAGCCACACGAGGGACCTTGCACCGGGCACAAACCACACATGAGTGGACATAGTCCTTTACATCCTTTAAACAGGTAGGCCACCAGAAAAAACGGCTTAGAAATTCCTGCGTCTTCTGTACCCCCCTATGACCAGCCAACACGGAGTCATGGACCAACTTGAGAACCCGAAGTCTTACGTCCTCCGGGACATAAATGCGTCGTTCTCTCAACCACACACCATTCCGAAGAACAAGAGTTACATCATTCGGGGGGGCAGCAAGAAATACGTCACCATCATAGGCCAGCCTGATGTCCTTCCACAAGTCCTGGTCCTGGATTACTCCAACGAAATTGGCATCCGATAACACGGTCTGAGACGGGGTTCCAGGCACGGAGTCCACGGCATGGATTCGGGACAAGGCATCGGCTTTCCCATTACGTGAACCTGGACGGTATGCAACGATAAAATTGAACTGATTAAGGAACAAACTCCAACGGGCTTGCCGTGGAGACAGACACCTGGCAGATTTAAGAAATTCCAGATTACGGTGATCTGTGAGTACTATCACTTGCTGCGCGGCTCCCTGTAAGTGGTGTCTCCATTCCTTGAAAGCTGAAATAATCGCTAACAATTCCTTGTCCGCAATGTCATAGTTCCTTTCTGCAGGGGACAACCGGCGGGAAAAGAAAGCACACGGATGCAAGAGACTCTTGTCCCCAGTCCTTTGAGAAAGGATGGCCCCTAATGCGTAGTCGGAAGCGTCGACTTCCACGATAAAGGGAAGTGCGGGATTTGGATGTACCAATATTGGCGCTGAGGTAAAACAAACCTTGAGACGATGGAATGCTTCCTGGGCCTGGGCGGACCACACAAACTTCTGTCCTTTCTTGGTTAACAGAGTGATGGGACGAACGATCTCTGAAAAATTACGGATAAAGCGTCGGTAAAAGTTGGCAAAACCGACAAAGCGTTGTACCTCTTTGATGTTTCCCGGTTCCGGCCAGTCTAGAATTGCTTGTATCTTGCCAGACTCCATGTTCAATCCCTGAGGAGAGATGACATAACCTAAGAATTGTATTTGTGAGGAATGGAATTCGCATTTCTCCAGTTTGATGTACAGGTGGTTTTCCCTCAGCCGGGTAAGTACGGTCTTGACGTGCTCCTGGTGTTCCTGTAGGGAATCAGAAAAGATTAGGATATCGTCCAGATAAATCACCATGAATTGGTCCATGATATCCCTAAAAATATCATTAACTAGATGTTGGAAAGCCGCGGGAGCGTTACAAAGTCCAAAAGGCATCACTAGGTACTCAAAATGTCCATACCGACATCGGAACGCGGTCTTCCACTCGTCTCCGGGACGTATACGAAGTAGATTATATGCCCCACGGAGATCCAATTTGGTGAATATTTTTGCTTGTTGGACCCTCTCCAATAGCTCAGGAATCAACGGTAACGGATACCGGTTCCGGATGGTTATTTTATTCAGTTCCCGGTAGTCAATACAGGGTCTCAGAGTCCCCTCTTTCTTTTTCACGAAAAAGATGGGTGCCCCTGCTGGTGAGGTAGACGGGCGAATAAATCCCTTGGCTAGACTTTCATCGATGTACTCGGTAGACATGACCAAACGGGATCTCCGCCCCTGGGAGTAAGTCTATGGGGCAATCATACGGTCTATGCGGGGGAAGCCGATCGGCTTTTCTTTTGTCGCATATATCAGCAAAGTCATTATAAACCGGGGGTAGAACAGGTACCTGTACAGTGCCCTCCGCAGTCGGTGTTACTGAAACCGGAACAGTTGGACTAATGGTCGAACCACTCTGCGGTGGGAAGGATATTTCCTTAGTCTCCCAATCGATGACTGGATTTGTAGACCGTAGCCACGGAATACCTAAAATAATCGGAAAATGAGGAGAAGAAATTATCATGAACACAAGGGTCTCCTGCTGACCTGGCTTCATCACGCATTCTAGCGGTACTGTTTCCCGATCAACTGGTCCAGAGATTAACGGAGATCCGTCTACCGTCTCCATGGTAACCGGTGAGGATCTTTGCTGAGTCCGAATACCGTGTTTCCTGGCAAAAGAGGAGTCCATGAAATTTCCCCCTGCCCCAGAATCTATCATTGCAGAGGTAGGTATTAGCTGTCCCTCCCACCGGATCTGAATGGGGAGCGAGCAATGGGTATATTTCCCTTCTGAGTCCTTCGGTGAGGTGGACATTACCGTCAAGGGAAATACCGCATCCAGGTGTCCACTTGCCTCAGAGATATCGGACTCTGCGTCCGTGTTGTCACACTCTGCCATGGCTGCCAATACCTTATTTGGGCGATTCGGACGTTTCGGGCAGTCGATCAAGAAATGGTCCGATTGACCGCAATAGAAACACAAACGCTCACGGAGCCGGTGTTCACGACGTTCGTTGGTCTCTCGCTTTTGCAGAGAGTCCACTTGCATAGGAACGTCCTCGGCCTCCCGTGGCGTCCTGAGAGCGGGTTCTCTGGAAGGAAACGCAAAGTTGTTTACACGGTTTACAGCTGCCCATTTTTCCTGTCTACGTTCCGTCAAGCGGGTATCAATACGCACACAGTGCTGGAGAAACAGTTCAAAATCCCCTGGAGACTCGGAACGAGCTAACTCGTCCTTGATTGTACCGGACAAACCTTTTCTGAAAACAGACAATAATGCATTGTTTCCCCAGTCGGTGTCTACCACTAACCTCTTGAACTCAGTGGCGTATTCAACGACAGAACGCTTTCCCTGACGTAAGGAAAGGAGAGCCGATTCGGCGGTAGCACGGCGATTCGGATCATCAAACATTTGCGCCATTGCGGTCAGAAAGTCATCCAGGTGATTTAAACGGATGTCCCGATTCTCTATCATAGGATTAGCCCAAGCCAGTGCTCGTGAGGTTAATAACATGATTATACATAACACCTTGGACCGGTCAGAACGGTAATAATCAGCATGTACATCAAAAAATAGTATACATTGGTTCACAAATCCACGAAACTGACTACGATCACCATTGAAACGGAAAGGGGGTAACCTAGGCATACCGGCAGCTGATACGGACGTAGTGGGGACGGCTTCCTGAGCCTCCACTCTGACTTGCAAATCCTGAATAGCCGGACCCAGTACCTGGTGATCATGACCCAGCTGTGCCTCCACATCTCTAAGTTTAGTTTGTACCGCCTCCATCTCCTGCTGTAAGGAGTTAATCATGGAGAAGAGCTGATCTACTCGTGTCTCAGTCATTGCCCCAGCGAAATCCTCTCTGGCCTGAGTATAATGTAATACTATTGTACGTTCTGAGGATTTCGATAGCGTTAGGGCAATGACAACCAGAGACGAGTTCTTGGTACAAGATGTTTATAATATGTAACCACGGTAGATACACAACGGAACAAACACAGTACACACGAAATACCTTCCCGAAACGGAGCGAAGGGGATTCCCGGGGCCACGCACCGGACTCCCCCAGGGAGACCACCAGAGCGAACCCCTATACAGGGACTGTCCGGCAATCACCCCGAAAGGCCTAAATGCGCAGCAGCCGGGAACACAAGGGGCAAGTGGTAAAGTCCAGAAGTGTCCGTACGGGATGATAGTCCAGAGTGGTTACGAACCAGAAGGAACCGGGCAGAAGTGCTGACCAAAGACGGCAGACGGAGTCCGGGCACAGCTTGGAGAAACCGGGTATGGTCCAGAGCCGATCGGTAGTCTTTCAGAAGGATCCAAAAGGCAATCAGGAAGTAGAAGCAGCAAAGCAGGAGCACACAGCAAGCAGTATACTCAGGCACTGGACTAGGCTTAGAGGCGGCCTTTTAAGCAGCTGGACAGGAAGTAGGGCAACAGAACATTAAACTCCATGTTAACTGAGGGCAAGCTCTTTCAAAAGAGAACTGGAAAACCCGGAAACCTGACACCACCGCTGCTGGTGACGGGGATCCCGGGAGCGATGGTAGGGAGCAGCTGGGATGTTGTTTTCCCCCTCCGTGGGTAGGGGTTGGTGGTCCCGGGGCCCGGTGGTGAGACGGGGAGGCAGGGTTCGGTGAGGTGCAGGGTTGCAGGGACAGTGCGGCGCCGGATGGCACGGGTGTACTCACTCAGCAAACGGCTGGATGGACGGGTCCCGCAGCCGGCTGCTGTGTCTCTCCCCGGACAGGTGATGGTGGCTGTCTCTCCCTGCACCTTTGTGTACTGTCTTGACTACGATGGGTTCCCAACGGTAGTCCGCTCCCTGGTGTATGGATGCCGGAGGAGCCCGTTTTGCCCGCAGGCGTTGGCCCTTGGGTCTCTAGCCTGTGGTGGTGGCTGTATACCCTCACGGTGCAGACGGTTGCCTTCTAACGGGTCTTTGGTTGTTAGGAAACCCCTGGGGTTCCGGTCACACTCGGATTTGACTTTTGTCGGCGGCTCCAAGCCTGGTCGGGGTCCGATGGCCCTGCCTGTATGTGCTAGCTTCACTTCGCTCCACGGTCGGTACTGGCGGGCCACCGCCTGACCTCGGTCCTATGGTTCCGCGTTGATCCACCACTCCGGCAGACGGCCACCACCGTCTGCCAACCTTGCTGTCAGTGCTGTCAGTGCCTGGGCCACAAACCCAGACACTCTCCACTTTACTCCTCTCACTTCAACCTCCTGAACGCAACTGCCTGCTTTTCCCGCCTCCAGACCTGTGAACTCTTCGGTGGGTGGGGCCAACCGCCTGGCTCCGCCCCACCTGGTACGGACATCAGACCCTGGAGGGAGGCAACAAGGTTTTTGTGTCTGGCTAATGTTACTGTCTGGGGGGTGGGTGGGTGTGTGTGTGTGTGTTTTTCCTTTGACGACCTGGCTAGTCCAGGGCGCCACATGACCATTAAGCAGACTCTGACACAGAAGTAAACCAAGTCTCTGAGTGCCGCTGCCACTTTAGAGGGAGCTCGTCCGGAAATCCGTCCCCATGGGTATTGCTGATGGTTCAGGACCTGCCTCCATGCACTAAATTTAGACTGTTCTGTGTGACCCCTCAGCCTGGAGCTTTCGGGGTCCCACTTCCTATGGTTAGTTAGAGGAGCTGTGCTCTCGATGGCCGACACTTGGGATCTCAGTGGGCCGCATAAGCTGGAAAGGACTATCCCCCTCGTTGTATTGATGCCTTCGATCTCTGAGCTCTTGGGGACAGTTCATAAAGGAACTATCCTCCACAGGTTAATTATCAGGTTGCGTGAAGCTACTCCCTGATCTAGGGTCCAGTACCCAGCTGTGCTCGGTACTGGTTCGGTTACTAGATTTTCCGGTGCCGACCGTTCTCCCAAACTAAGTCTGGCACCCCTCTCTAATACCTTGTGACCGGGTTTCCGACTCCTCCGGTCCCAGACCACCGTCTGCAACGTAGCCAACGTCTCCCAGGGGGCTCCAACTCCCTCCAGCTCCTCTCTCTCTGAGGGCTACCACTGCACTGACTCTGCCCCTCCCACCAGTCTGCCTGACCCCTAGGCGGGTGGCCCTGTTCCTGCTAGACCACCCACTGGTGTACCTGACAGGGTGTGGTGTGACGTGTGGCTAGGATTTGAATGCTGATGGAGCAATACCAAAGGTTAGGATCCCAGAACCATGGGGGGTTGAGCTCTGCACCAAAAGAGAAAGGAGTGCAGTACCCTGTGACACTCTGACTAGTTCAGGGGCGTCACATTTGCACTCTAGAAATGATTCTCCAGTCCGTGACTGAAGTAGCATTTCTGGCTCATCATGTGGAGGCGCACGAAACTTAGACATAGAAGAGCGGAAGACTGGTATAGGGTGATAGTGCAGTAAGTCAGTCAGCCGAGGGCGTAACGATTGTGGCAGCAATCGCAACCAGGGCAGGGGTACAAGGGACCCACCGGCCTGAGCTACTGCTTCAGCTGGATGTGCGTCCAAGGGTGCTCATCCAGCTGAAATACATCGCAGCACATAAGGCTATAAATATTCACTGATCCCCATGCCAATAATCCAGGGTGTGGGGAGCAGAGAATATGCCGGCCCCTGGCAGCTGACTGCGCTGTAAGTGGGCGTGCCGCACCTGCCAATGACGTCATGCGCTGTGCCGCTTACATACTAGTCAGTTGCGGCATGTCATCATTAGAGGAGGACACCGTGGAGCAGGGGGAAGGTGAGTATAATTGTTGATTTATTTTACTGTTTGCGGCACCTGGGGGTATAATATGTACAAGGATGCAGCCAGGATGGGAACATAAACCAGGCTGGAGCCATCATGGTGACATGTATACAAGGATGAGGTCATTATGAGGACAAGTATACCAGGATGAGGCTATTATGGGGGCATCTATACCAGGATTGGGGCCATTATGGCCATATCTATACCAGGATGGGGCCATTATGGGGACATAGATACCAGGATGGGGACTTGTGTACCAGGATGAGGCTATTATGTTGACATCTTTAGCAGGATGGGGCGATTATGGGGCCATTATGGTGACATAAACCTGGCTGGGGCTATTATGAGGACAGGGGTCATTATGAAGACATGTATACAAGGATAGGGCCATTATGGGAACATGTATACCAGGATGGGGCTATTATGAGGATAGCTATACCAGAATGGGGACTTCTGTACCAGGATGGGGCCATTATGGTGACATCTATAGCAGGATAGGACCATTATGGAGCCATCTATACTAGGATGGGGCCATAGTGGGGACATATATACCAGGATGAGGATATATACATCAGGATATAGCCGCGATAGGGTCATACACTAGGATAGAGCCATGATGGAGACATATATACACCAGGATGAGGCCACATATACCAGGATGGGCCAGCCATGATGGGGACATATATACCAGGATGGGGCCATGATGGGGACATATATACAAGGATGGGGCCATATATTTCAGGATCTGGCCATAATGAAGTCATACACCAGGATGGGGGACATATTTACGAGGAAGTGACCCAGGATTAGGGACATTAGTACAGGATGGGGGTTAGTACTAAACAATTAAAGGGGAGGGGGGCAACTCTTATGAACGCTACAATGGCCCATGTATCTAACCAACATGTGTGAGGGGGGGGGGGGGGGGGGGGGTGGCGGGCTCAAATTTTGCTCCAGAGCCCATCGGAGTCTAGTTACGCCACTGAGTATTAGCAAAACCAATGAGATTTCTAAAATCTCAAGCACAAGGGTTTTTTTCTCCCTTTTTATCAAATATGCAAATATGCAGCGTGTCAATTCTTTCAGCGTTTTTTCCCCCCATTAAAATGAATGAGGGGTAAAAAACATCTGTAAAAAAATATTAAAAATTAACAATTTTTCTTACCATTCTCTTTTTTGGTGCAAAAAATTCTGCAAATACTCCACCAATGCGCATAACCGTATTGAAGTATTTAGCGGAAACATCAGTTAATTCTGTTGACATAAAGGTAACAAAAAGCTAAAAATAAATAAAAAAAAACAATTGAAAAATAAAAATATTCCATTGTGATGGGTCCTGATTGAAAGAAAATGGTCACATCGAAGGTCAAGGTTTGACTTTTGACCTAAGACTGGTGAAGGTGAAGATCTGGCGCCGAAATGTGACAACGTTAAGTGAGTCGCTTTTCAATATGGGAAGATGGAATATTAAAAGCTACAGACGATAAATCTGGTCAGACGGGAGATGTAGTAGGAGGCCGGGCGTATACAGATGGGCAATTTTCATGTCAAATAAATATATGCAAATCTTTATAGGGTGGAGGAGGGGGACGAGAGGTGCACCTGTCACCCGGACTGATAACAGCAGGCTGGAGCCGGCGACGACACTGATACAACAGGTATCCTTGGGGGACGCCGGGGCAGAGGTAAGGGTAATAGGCCCGTGACTGGGGGGACGGCTGATGGCAAGTGGCACATGCGATCATGTAATCCTATTAACTCATTCAGCTCTTGAAGAATCACTTGGGCGCAATAATAATGTCAAGGCTTAAATAATCATCGTGTCTGGCATTGTGTAGAATAAACAATAAGAAAGAAAAAAGCTACAACCATAATCAAGTCTATAGTATTATTGTCCAAAAACATAGAGCCAAAATATCAAATTAATAAAAAAAGTGCTGTTTTATTTTATTTTTTATGTATTAATTAATTAATTTATTTATTTATTTCGTTTACTATTGTTCTGATTTATTATTGGAATTTTCATGTTTTTAAGTATCAAGTCTATAGTAATAAAGTCCAAAAACATAGAGCCAAAATATCAAATTAATAAAAAAAAGTGCTGTTTTATTTTATTTTTTATGTATTAATTAATGAATTAATTTATTTATTTTACTTTTGTCCTGATTTATTATTGTAATTTTCATGTTTTTAAGTATCAAGTTTATAGTAAAGTCCAAAAACATAGAGCCAAAATATCAAATTGATTAAAAAAAAGTGCTGTTTTATTTTGTTTTTATGTATTAATTAATTAATTTATTTATTTTACTATTGTACTGATTTATTATTGGAATTTTCATGTTTTTATGTATCAAGTCTATAGTAATAAAGTCCAAAAACATAGAGCCAAAATATCAAATTGATTAAAAAAAAATGTTTTTTTATTTTTATTTTTTATGTATTAATTAATTTATTTATTTATTTCACTATTGTACTGATTTATTATTGGAATTTTCATGTTTTTAAGTATCAAGTCTATAGTAATAAAGTCCAAAAACATAGAGCCAAAATATCAAATTGATTAAAAAAAAGGTGTTTTTTTATTTTTATTTTTTATGTATTAATTAATTTATTTATTTCCCTATTGTACTGATTTATTATTGGAATTTTCATGTTTTTAAGTATCAAGTCTATAGTAATAAAGTCCAAAAACATAGAGCCAAAATATCAAATGAATAAAAAAAAGTGCTGTTTTATTTTTATTTTTTATGTATTAATTAATTTATGTATTTATTTATATATTTATTTTACTATGGTCCTGATTTATTATTGGAATTTTCATGTTTTTAAGTATCAAGTCTATAGTAGTAAAGTCCAAAAACATAGAGCCAAAATATCAAATTAATAAAAAAAAGTGTTTTTTTTATTTTTATTTTTTTATGTATGAATTAATTAATGAATTAATTAATTAGTTTTTGGTCCTGATTTATTATTGGAATTTTCACGTTTTCATCTAGTTTTTAAATGTTGTTTTTGCTCCTTTTATTCCTTTTATTTTGTGTTTAAAGCTTCGGCGTTTTTTTTTTTTTTCTTTTTTACCACCTTTACGCCCTTCTGTTTTTCATATCTTCCTCCCCTTCTTCCAAGAGCCAGAACTTTTTTATTTTTCCATCAATATAGCCATATAATGGCTTGACTTTTTTGTGGGATGAGTTGTACTTTGAATGACACCATTCATTTTACCTGGAAAATTGGTACAAAATTTCAAATGTGGTGAAACTGCAAAAAAAATGCCATTCCACAATGGTTTTTGGCTTTTTTTAGTCACCATGTTCAATATATAGTAAAACTGACCAGACTTTATAATTCTCCAGGTTGGTACGAGTTCGTAGATACCAAACATGTATAGTTTTACTTTTATCTCAGAAATTTGTCACCCCCCCCACCAAAAAAAAATTGCTCTTTTTTCGCCACTTTCCGAGACCCGTATCGTTCTCATTTTTCAGGATCTGGGGCTCAGTGATGGCTTTTTTTTTTTGCATCTTGAGCACTCATTTTCAATTATACCATCTTTGGGTAGATGTGATGTTTTGATCGCCTGTTATTACATTTTATTGTAATGTTGCAGCGCCCCAAAAAACTAATTTGAATGTTTTAATTTTTTTGCTGTTACGTAGTTTACAGATTGTATTAATTTATTTTATATTTTGATAGATCAAGTATTTCTGAACTCGGCTATACCAAATATGTGTAGTTTTTGTTTTGTTTTCAAGGGGGGCTTGAGCTTTTGTACTTATTTTTATTCATTAGATATTTACATTTTTTTTTACTTATTTTTGTTTTTATTAGTCCCCTTAGAGGATTTGAAGCCTGCACTGTCCGATCACTTGTGCTGTACAGAGCTGCACTGATTCACCGCTCTGTACAGCTGAAATGCTGATCTCCCATGAATGCTAGCACTTAGGAAGTTAGGAAGTTCGTCATGATAGCAGTAGGGATCATCAGTTCACCCCCGTCTGTCATGACTACTCATCGGCAGCCTGTGATCATGTTAAGGAGCTGCCAGTGGGATTGGGAAATGATGCGCACCCCGCCGTGGCCGTGTGGAATTCAACTGTCAGAGATTGACTGCGGAATTTAACTACGGTAGTTAACAGGCACAGGTGAATCTCCGATCCAAGCGTGCCTGTTGTGATCAGATCAGCTGACATATACAGGAAAAGGCCTCCTTCACACATCCGTGTAAAAAAAGGACGTTTTGCACATCCGTGTGTCCATGTGTGTCTTTTGTGTCACACACCAAGACCTGCATCCTAATATGTTGATACAATTAAGATAACGGCAGAGAAGACCCTGGTGGACTTATCTAGGCTGAGAATACCCTGGTGGACCTATCTAGGCAGAGAAGACCCTGGTGGACCTATCTAGGGGGAGAATACAATGGTAGACCCATCTAGGTGGAGAATACTCTGGTGGACCTATCAAGGTGGAGAAGACCCTGATGGACCTATCTAGGCTGAGAAGACTCTGGTTCACCAAACTAGGTGGAGAAGACCCTGGTGGACCTGTATAGGTGGAGAAGACCCTGGTGAACCTGTCTAGATGGAGAAGACCCTGGTGAATCTATCTAGGCGGAGAAGACCATGGTGGACCTATCTAGGCGGCGAAGACTCTGGTGGACCTGTATAGGCTGGACAAGATTGATCTTCCTACAGAGCATTCATCCATCAAGTCGCCATGGCTGGATACCGAGCTGAAGGACGTTAAAAGAACGAAACCCTAAAATCTTTCTAGATAAGTTTAGGTGAAGCCGTAGTCCAATTTGTTTTGGATCAATTACTATATATCCATGGACCTCATGATCAGACCATCTTCAACGCTTTTGCTCAACCATGAACCATCTTCCCGTTCTTGGTCACCTTGACAAAAGGCAACTCTTCTGGGAATATCAAGGAGACTCTTGGGAAAAAATTGGAGACCTCCCAGACTCCAAAAAGAGTTGGTAAACTCCCAAGTGCCGTCAAAATTCTCAGAAAGCATTGATCCTATAGGGTTTATTGTACACAATGCTGGAAAGCTCCATGTGATAAAGGAAACATTTATATTTCATAAGACGAAAAAGGAAAAAACGCTCTGCCATGGAGAAACCATGGATCTAAGGATGATGAAATGGTGATTTTGTTATTTGTCAATGTGTTTTTGAAACTCAGTTTCCTTCATCATGTCAAAAAAATTACATATAGATGAAAAAATGTCAGCACTCCGTAGTCAGCATCCTTTCAGAAGTTCAGCTCCGAACAGGGGTGTGACTATCGTGGTCGCAGGGGTCCCGATTGCAACTGGGCCTGGTGGCTCAGGGGGCCAAGAACCTCAGCCAGTGGTGTACTGCCAATGGCGGCAGGCCACACGACTGCTATGGGGCCCATGAGTCAGGGGGGCCTGGTGCCAGTGCTGGCATTGGGCTCTCCCTGCTGGCCCTCCGCCGAGGATCACACTTTCAATTGTATCTCCCATCATTCTCCCACTGTGTCTGCAGCGCGATGACATCACTACTGTATGCTGCTATGCTGAGGTGTGCAGAATGGCAGATCAGTGGACATGCTGAGGAGACCAGAGCAGCGGGGGAATGAGGATAAGTGAGTATTTATACATTTAATCACGGTGGCCAAAGGACTATGGGGGTACATTAAATGATATGGAGGCTGCATATGGAAGAATATAAGGTCTGCATACTACTATATGGGGGTTGCATATTACTATATGGTGGAATATTGGGGCTGCATAATACTTTATGGTGGAATATTGGGGCTTCATACTACTATATGGTGGACTATCGGTGCTGCATTATAATACATGGTGGACTATGGGGTGGATTTGTCGCGGGCGGAGGAGGGGACGCTGTGCTCTCCCACTGCTCGGGTCCGGCCGCTGCTCCTGCTGCGGCTGCCGCTGCTCGGTGGTGGCTCGAAGGGTGGGCCGGATCCCGGGGACTCGAGCGGCGTTTCTCGCCCGTGAGTGAAAAGGGGATTTTGATTGTGGGGGTTTTGATTATTGTCCGTGACGCCACCCACGGTTGTGGTGATATTGGTGACACCACCGCTGCTCTGGACGGGGATCCCGGGAGCGGTGACAGGGAGCAGCTTTGTTGTTAGTTCTCCCCTCCGTGGGTAGGGGGTTGGTTGTCCCGGGGCCCGGTGATGGGGTAGGGATGGATGGCAGGCAGGTTACGGGGCCTGGTGAGGTGCAGGGTCGCAGGGGCAGTGCTGTGCCGCACGGCACGGTGGTACTCACTCAGCCAATGATGAGGACACAGTTCGCGGTAAAACAAACGGCAGGATGGACGGGTCCCACAGGCGGCTGCGGTGTTGTTTCTCCCGGCAGGTTGGTGGTGACTGCCTTTCCCTGGTTCCAATGGGTTCCCACCGGTAACCCGCTCCCCAGCTTGGATATGGGCTGGAGGAGCCCCTTTTGCCCGCAGGCTCTGGCCCTAAGAAACGGTTGCCTTGGCGGTGGCGGTGTCTCCCTCTTTTGGTTGGACTGTTGCCTTCTGTCGGGACTTGGCTGTTGGGAAACCCAGGAGGTTCCCTCCACTAACGAATTCGGCAAATTCACGGCGACTCCTAGCCTTGCCGGGGTCCGTAAGCCCCTGCCAGATGGTGCTGGCTTCTCTTTGCGTACCGGTCCGGTACCGCCGGGCCACCGCCCGTCCACGGTCCTTACGGTAGACTCCAATCAGCCACTCCTGCAGACGGTCACCACCGCCTGCCAACCTTGCTGTACCGCCCGGGCCACACACCCGGACGCCGTCAGTTAGTTGCTCCACTACCACTTCTCTTCCTTCCACCTTCACCTCCAAAACTAATCTCTGAACTGCCTGCTTTTCCCGCCTCCAGGACTGTGTACTCCTCGGTGGGCGGAGACCAACCACCTGGCTCCACCCCCTGGTGTGAACATCAGCCCCTGGAGGAAGGCAACAAGGGTTTTGTGTCTGACTTTGGTGTGCCTGACCGGGAGTGTGGGGTGTGTGGGTGTTGTGCTCTGTGGCCCCTGGCTTGTCCAGGGCGCCACATTCCCCCTTAGTTAAATGCAGACCGTCCGCGGGCTGCCCGTCCATCACTGGTTTTATTTTCACAAACTGGAAAATATAGAAAAACGGTAAAACACAGATTACATTTATAATAACATCTTCCCACATCGGGAGGTACTCTTACTTAAATGTTGCAAAACGGTTACGGCTTCCGCAACCTGGCCCTGATGCTGCCCCTAAGCAAACAAGCAGCACCCCTTGACCCCAGTCCTGCACAAGTTGCCCGAGCGGGTTCTGTCCTTTTCAGGGGACCCACGTCCATGGGGAACCCCTGAAACCCCAAGAGGATTGCCACCGGTTCCGGTAGTGGCTGGGCCCCAGCCTGCTCCACTGCGGGCCCTTCCTCCAATCTGCCTCTCCGGAGGCGGTAACGGTGGAAGCCATAACAACATTATTTACATGCCACAAGTTTGTGGTTGCCTTGCAAGTTCTCAGGCTTGTCCATAAGGAGTTCCTTATGCATAATTGTAAAGGGGGTCCCAACGGGGACCAGTTGCCGGCAACGACCGGTGCAAATCACGTTGACAATCAGGTAACTTTTCATCAGTTATTCATTCTTTTTCATTTTCAAACTTTCAAACGGTACTTTTAACACATATGGTGGTCCCAACAGGGGACAATTGCAACGGGACTCTGCTGCCATCACTCGGATTCCTCTGATGAGGCGGCCCCATCTTCCGCCACCAGCATATCAAACATGCAGTGACATGCCTGCTGTGACAGGGGTGCCCGGTATCCGTTCCCACCATTGCGCGCGGTGTAATAAACTACCGGCTCTCCCACGTAGCGGAGACGCTCACTTGCCTCCTCACTTTCAAGGGTGGGCTCAGCACCGGAGCTGGAGTCACTGGAGTCACTATCACTTGTCTCTGCGTCAGGCGGGTTGCCGCCAGCTGCCGCAGCCTCCTGGCTCCCAGTATCCAGCACATCAGACCCTTCTGCAGTAGCACGGGGCAGCAGGTCAGGCGAGTTCACGTTGAGGCGTCCCATAAGTAACGGTAAGGGCGATGCGTGGGTCGAGACTAGGCCGGGCCCCTCAGCCGCAGTGGCTGGTCCTGGTAGGACATAGGGACGTGGGTCACCAGTCGGCTCCATCACATCTGTTCCCATCCCGTACATCGGGGTAGTTGCAATCAGCATCTCCACCTCAATGGTCCACTGCTCCATCATGAGGTATATCTGACTTTGCTGACGTTTGTGGAACTTTATCACTCGGGCCTTCATCCATGCCACGGTCCCGGACTCGGGGTCTGGCGCAATCACTGCCGGGGCTTCTGGCACATTTTCGTTAAGGGACCGCGGTCCCAGCGGCTCCCACGGGAGCGATTCAGAGGAGTCCTGAGCGTCTGCAGCCGGTTGGTCCGCCGAGGCGGGTTGGCAGGGTAACGCTACCGGTTGGATAGGTAGCGGGCCTAGTGGTGGGGCGGCAGCAGCTAACACGGGTAGCGGGGAGGGAGGCAGGGTGAGCGGGTGCAGGCCGGGCCCCTCAGCCGCAGCGGCCGATCCCTCGGGAATACAGGGGCGTGGGTCTCTTACCCGCTCCTCTAAATCCTCTTCCACCTCGCGTCTCCGCATAGCAGCCACCACGTCCGCCATGTCGGTCTCCCACTCCTCCAGGAGGAGCTGCATGTGGGCTTGCAGACGGTTATTCAGCGGGGCAGTCCGGTCTCTCAGCCACGTCGCCGTGCCGGGTGCGGGAGCGTCATCGTTGGTAGTCGGACTGTGCATCTTGGCAATGAGGTCTTCCAGGAACCCAGTATCGCTGCAGAGTCCTGGCGTCTCTGCTTTTATAGCCGCGGGCTACATGCGGCCAGACGCCATCAGTCCCCCTTAGTCTCTTTCCGGCTCCTCCTCCACAGGGGCGGGGTTTGGGCCTTCGCGCCTCCACTACTCGAGGAGACGCTCGAGCGGGAATTCTTCGGGGCCAAGATGGCGGCTTCACAAATTTTCCGGCCAGACACCTCCGGCGGTCACACAAGGCGCACTTCCACCAGTCGGTAGAACGGTAGGATCCTGTTCGTGACGCCAAGTTGTCGCAGGCGGAGGAGGGGACGCTGCGCTCTCCCACTGCTCGGGTCCGGCCGCTGCTGCTGCTGCGGCTGCCGCTGCTCGGTGGTGGCTCGAGCGGTGGGCCGGATCCCGGGGACTCGAGCGGCGTTCCTCGCTCGTGAGTGAACAGGGGATTTTGATTGTGGGGGTTTTGATTATTGTCCGTGACGCCACCCACAGTTGTGGTGATATTGGTGACACCACCGCTGCTCTGGACGGGGATCCCGGGAGCGGTGACAGGGAGCAGCTTTGTTGTTAGTTCTCCCGTCCGTGGGTAGGGGGTTGGTTGTCCCAGGGCCCGGTGATGGGGTAGGGATGGATGGCAGGCAGGTTACGGGGCCTGGTGAGGTGCAGGGTCGCAGGGGCAGCGCTGTGCCGCACGGCACGGTGGTACTCACTCAGCCAATGATGAGGACACAGTTCTCGGTAAAACAAACGGCTGGATGGACTGGTCCCACAGGCGGCTGCGGTGTTGTTTCTCCCGGCAGGTTAGTGGTGACTGCCTTTCCCTGCACCTATGTACGGTAGATGGTTCCAATGGGTTCCCACCGGTAACCCGCTCCCCAGCTTGGATATGGGCTGGAGGAGCCCCTTTTGCCCGCAGGCTCTGGCCCTGAGAAACGGTTGCCTTGGCGGTGTCTCCCTCTCTTGGTTGGACTGTTGCCTTCTGTCAGGACTTGGCTGTTGGGAAACCCAGGAGGTTCCCTTCACTAACGAATTCGGCAAATTCACGGCGACTCCCAGCCTTGCCGGGGTCCGTAAGCCCCTGCCAGATGGTGCTTGCTTCTCTTTGCGTACCGGTCCGGTACCGCCGGGCCACCGCCCGTCCACGGTCCTTACAGTAGACTCCAATCAGCCACTCCTGCAGACGGTCACCACCATCTGCCAACCTTGCTGTACCGCCCGGGCTACACACCCGGACGCCGTCAGTTAGTTGCTCCACTACCACTTCTCTTCCTTCCACCTTCACCTGCAAAACTAATCTCTGAACTGCCTGCTTTTCCCGCCTCCAGGACTGTGTACTCCTCGGTGGGCGGAGACCAACCGCCTGGCTCCACCCCCTGGTGTGAACATCAGCCCCTGGAGGAAGGCAACAAGGGTTTTGTGTCTGACTTCGGTGTGCCTGACCGGGAGTGTGGGGTGTGTGGGTGTTGTGCTCTGTGGCCCCTGGCTTGTCCAGGGCGCCACACATTATACTATATAGAGGACTATGGAGAGTGTATTATAATATATGGAGGACTATGTGATGCATTATACTATATGGAGGACTATGGAGAGTGTATTATAATATATGGATGACTATGGAGAGTGCATTATACTATATGGAGGACTATGGGATGCATTATACTATATGAAGGACCATGGGGTGCATTATAATATTGGATATTGTATTGGGATATCGCAGTATGGGAAAGCTGGGTACTGAAGGAAGGAGCCAAGTGTCAGCATGCTTATCTTGAACCCCAAGGGGACGGAAGGGGGGGGAGGAGCGGGTCCAAATTTTGCACCGGGGTCCATTGAACTCTAGTTACGCCACTGGCTCCGAAAGTTGTCAAGATTTATATAGCAACATACTGTACTACCCGGCTTCGCTCGGGTTAATAACTGTTAACAAAATAGAATGTATTAACAAAAATGTATTCTGCACACAAAAACCAGAAAGCAAATAGATAGAAATGTAATTATTAAAAGGCAAAAACTAAGGTAATAGAAGTATTTCACAACATATATTTCAACACCACAGATATTCCACACAGATTTAACTAAATTGGCCAAGTAATGTGCTCTGTCTGTCTCTTTCCCCATCTGTCTCTTTCCCCGTCTGTCTCTTTCCCCGTCTGCCTGTCTCTGTCTGTCTCTTTTTTTGTCTGTCTCTATCTTTCTGTTTCTTTCCCCATCTACCTCTTTCTAGGTCTGTCTCTTTCCCCGTCTGTCTCCCCGTCTCTTTGTCTGTGTCTTTTCCTGTCTGTCTCTTTCCCTCTCTGCCTGTCTCTGTCTCTTTCCCTGTCTGTCTCTATCAAGGTCTGTGTCTTTCCCCATCTATCTTTCTCTGTCTCTCTGGTTGTCTCCTCCTTCCCTGTCTGCCTGTCTCTGTCCCTGTCTGCTTGTCTGTCTGTCTCTTTCCCCATCTGTCTCTTTCCCCGTCTGTCTCTGTCTGTCTCTTTCCCCGTCTGTCTCTTTCCCCGTCTGTCTCTGTCTGTCTCTTTCCCAATCTGTCTCTTTCCAGGTCTGTCTCTTTCCAGGTCTGTCTCTGTCTGTCTCTTTCATCGTCTGTCTCTGTCTCTTTCACTGTCTGTCTCTATCTCTCTGTCTCTCTGTCTGTTTCACTTTTTCCCCATTATGTAGATAGGGGCAAAATTGATCGGTAAATAGAAATACGTGGGGTTAAAATTTTGCCTCACAACATAGCCTATGACACTCTCGGGGTCCAGACGTGTGAGTGTGCAAAATGTTGTGGCTGTAGCTGCGACGGTGCAGATGCCAATCCCGGACATACACACATACACACACACACACATAAATACATACATACACACACATTCAGCTTTATATATTAGATAGCTAAAGAGGTAAAAAATTGAGGCGGGATTCGATTGCTAGAACCATCTGTATGTATTTCCTTAGCTGCTCCTTTATTTTCCACGTGTCCGCAGTAGCAGAAAGATGCGCTAATCCCCCGAAGCAGCGCGGGGGGAAGATGCAGTAAGTGTCAACCCAGTAACTGTGATATTTAAGAAGCGGCTGCCTCCTTCAGCAGCATTTGTGCGCTTCCTGAGCCCAGACGCCTGTGTAATGGAATCCTTGGCCTGCAGCTGCAATGTGGAATGGATCATTTCTCCATATAAGATGCAGAGAGAGAGTGACAGGCCGGCTGGCTGCAGGGAGAAAAGTGAAGGAGCCGTGGCATGCAGACAGGTGCTGGAGCCCGCAGTCACACATATCCCCTGTATACTCATGGACAATAACACTGACACTTAGAAACACACATATATTTATAGAGTGGAGGAATAAACACACACATATGTCACAAAGTATATTCTCATAGCTGGGGCCCGGAAGCAAATGCATAATAGCCTTTTTGTCTGTGATCTATCAGCAGCGTTGGCACGCAGTTGTTAAACACTGACACTTTCTATATAAATATTTTCAAATTTGCACTCTGACAAATAGCATAACAAGACCTGGACGGGTGAATAACAATGCTAAATATTTAAAAAGAAGATTGGAAATAATCCACAATTGTGACCTGGGCACGACCGAACAAGGTGGTCACAAAACTCATGTTTTTGTGTGGCTGCGTTACTATTATATGTTTGATAAATTGAGATTTTCTTAAGATTTCTGTCTAAAAATGTTATCCAACTTATATTCCACTCCCCTACCGGCACAGACAGAAATAGGCCATATGCTATCCCTAAACTCAGGGATACTCCTAATGGTGGAGATGTCTGAGTCTCCGTCCAGGCCTTGCTCCTTACCAGCTCTGATCTTATTCTCTCTCCCCCCAGGGAGGCACGAGACAGGTGTGTGTTCGATTCACAAAAATTGACAGACAGTGGAAACCAAAACTCTGTTACTTATGCAAACACAAAGGTAAAGAGATTAGGAAGAAAATAAGAGCAGGAAGGAAGCAACAAAAGAACAGGAAAAAACTCCACAACCGCTCCAAGCAAAAGCACAGCAAAGCACAACTTTCACCAGAAAGACTGGGACACTAAAGCTCACAGACCAATGTAGAATAAACTATAGCTGGCATGGGTAGAAACTTTCATCCAGCATAAATAGGAGGGGAGCAAATGTGATAGGTCTCCCCACAATATGTGATTAAAGGAGCAAGCACACAACAGGGGTAAACTCCACAACTGCTCCAAACAAAAGCAACCCTTTCACCAGAAACTCTGGGACACCACAAATCTCAGACCAACATAGACAAACTATAGCTGGCATGGTAGGAAGGATTCAACCAGCATAAATAGGAAAGGAGGAGATGTGATAGGTATCCCCACAATATGTGATTAAAGGAGCAAGCACACAACAGGGGTAAACTCCACAGATACTCCATGCAAAAGCAACGCTTTCACCAGAAAGTCTGGGACACCACAGCTCACAGACCAACATAGACAAACTATAGCTAGCATAAATACAGGATTTCATCCAGCATAAGTAGGAGGAGAGCAGATGTGATAGTTCTCCCCCCCCCCACATGTGATCACAGCAGCCTAACAAGCAGGCTAGCAGAGAACAACTCTTGCTATCTGGCCTATGAATCAGCACACAGCAGGTCAACGCCCAAGTCTACCTGTGTTGATCCCACACACCAGAGAAAAATTGTGTGAGCAGCGTAAAACAGAAAAAGGTTGCACATTTTTAGCACAAAACATAAGACTTTTTAAGGTCAATCAGCTAGAGCAAAAACCTTGGTACATCCCCCAATGACCTACTGCTCATCACTATCGATCTGTCTATAACAATACAAAATAAGAAAAAGCAGCAATAGTCAAGGATAGCAGTCAGGCATGATTTTTACTTGTAGAATAGAAGGTCACAGTGTTTGACTGCACAAAATGCTCCCTGACTTTCTATTGCTCCTGCTGTTAGTATTCAGTGTCCTAGGTATCTCCTCTGATGGGTTTTCTTTCTTTTCCCTTTAGGACCCAGCAGAGCTCATCTTCCTTTCAGCTGCTAATCATCTGCATTTCCCCTTGGCTTTAAATACTCATTTTCCTGGACTTGTGCTGGTGATATTCAGTTCCTTCACAAGCTCTGGATGCAAGCATGCGGCTTGCACCCATCTATAGGATCGTTGCTGTTCTTTCCTGAACTTCTTCTTGTTCATGCGCTTTCCCTATGTGTGAGCTCCTGGTGTCTTTTTTAGTGTTTAGTGGGGTTGATGAAGAGCTCATCCCACCAGTTCCCTATTTATGGCCCAGCTCTAGGGTCAGGTATCTTGCTTGGCGCATAGGTGTGGAACCTATCTATGGTGGTGAGGGACCCCAGGGGCATACGGTAGGTTTGGTCATATGTCACCATCTCCTCCTTCCCTAGACGCAGTGTTTGTCTTCCATATTGCCGTTCGTTTGGTACTTCCCTGTACCTAGCGTGATAATCCATTCATCTATCCATTTATCTGTCTATCTATCCGTCTATCGTTATTTCTATCTATCCATTCATCTATTCGTCCGTCCATCTGTCATCCTTCCATTCATCTATCCATCCATCCTTATCTATATATGTATATATGGGATTCAGTAAGGCTGATGCACAGGGCTCCATCTGAAAGCGGTGCCGTAGAAGGGTTACCATTGGCAGAACTTTGTATAAGGATCTCTAATTGCTCAGTGTTGGTATTATTTGAGCACTGTTTGGTGGTATTAACTTAAGGCCGATGGATGGATGGATACTTTTATATTCTTTGTTTGTCTCCTGCTAAGTCTTACTATGCCTTTTATCACAAGGCTCGGTGGCCTGGCATTGGACATGCCCACTGATTTGGTCCCATCTGTGGTTGAGGAGCTAGGTCGGAGAATGAAAAACAAGATATTATTTCTTCAAGCAAAATATATCATACAGAAATAAATAAATCTAGAACTGCAAATGTGAAACTTCTGGCTTTCAATCATATGCCATTAGGGATTATAAGCATTGCAGATGCGCTTACAGTTTCCTTTCAACACTAGGCTCCTAGGTATGTACTGTATAAGGTTATGGACAACATCTATATCATATTCACCACATTCACCACAGTGTTGTAACACTAAGGGGTACTTTGCACGCTGCAAAATCGCTAGTCGATGCTAGCGATGCCGAGCACGATAGTACCCGCCCCGTCGCACATGCGATATCTTGTGATAGCTGCCGCAGCGAACATTATCGCTACGGCAGCTTCACATGCACTTACCTGCCCTGCAACGTCGCTCTGGCCGGCGACCCGCCTCCTTCCTAAGGGGGCGGGTCGTGCGGCGTCGCAGCGACGTCACGCGGCAGTCGGCCAATAGAAGCGGAGGGGCGGAGATGAGCGGGACGTAAACATCCCGCCCACCTCCTTCCTTCCGCATTGCCGGTGGAGGCAGGTAAGGAGATGTTCCTCGCTCCTGCGGATTCATACACAGCGATGTGTGCTGCCGCAGGAACGGGGAACAACATCGTATCTCCTATTGGTGCGATATTATGAAAATGTCCGCCGCTACACAGATCACCGATTTTCGCCGCTTTTGCGATAGTTTATTGGCGCATCTAGGCTTTACACGTTGCGACGTCGTTACCGGCGCCGATTGTGCGTCACTTTTGATTTGACCCCGACGATATCGCAGTAGCGTGCAAAGTACCCCTAAATGTTACCGTAATATGCCATACATATCTGATAGATGGGGGTCCCACTCTTGGAGAATCGTTGTCCCCTACCCCGTATTATGCCTGGTCCCATGAAAGCAGGTAGAAAAAAGATGGTTGCTCCATGCTTCCTAGTGGTGTAACCACCAAGCTTACTGCCTATTTGTATTGTAACTGCCTAGTTCCGTGCTTCCTAGTGGTGTAACAACCACTCGTAATGCCACCTTGCAGTGTAACTGCCAAGCTCCATGCTTCCCAGAGGTGTAATTACCACGCTTAATGCCTTCTTGTAGTGTAACTGCCTAGCTCTGTGCTTCCTAGTGATGTAACCACCAAGCTTAGTGCCTCTTATAATTTAACTGCCTAGTTCTGTGCTTCCTAGTGGTGTAACAACCACTCGTAATGCCACCTTGCAGTGTAACTGCCAAGCTCCATGCTTCCCAGAGGTGTAATTACCACGCTTAATGCCTCCTTGTAGTGTAACCACCAAGCTTAGTGCCTCTTATAATGTAACTGCCTAGTTTTGTGCTTGCTAGTGGTGTAACCACCAGGCTTATTACCTCCTTGTAGTATAACTGCCTAGCTCCGTGCTTACTAGTCACAAAGCTAAGTTCCTCCTTGTACTGTAACTGCCTAGTTCTGTGCTTTTTAGTGGTGTAACCACCAAGCTTAGTGCCTCCTTGTAGTGTAAATGCTTGGCTTTGTACCTCCTAGTGGTGTAACCACCAAGCTTAGTGCCTCCTTGTAGTGTAAATGCTTGGCTTTGTACCTCCTAGTGGTGTAACCACCAAGCTTAGTGCCTCCTTGTAGTGTAAATGCTTGGCTTTGTGCCTCCTAGTGGTGTAACCACCAAGCTTAGTGCCTCCTTGTAGTGTAAATGCTTGGCTTTGTGCCTCCTAGTGGTGTAACCACCAAGCTTAGTGCCTCCTTGTAGTGTAACTGCCTAGCTCCGTGTTTCTTAGTAGTGTAACAACAAAGCTTAGTGCCTCCTTGTATTGTAATTGCTTAGCTCCATGCTTCCTAGTGATGTAACCACCAAATTTAATGCTTCATTGTAGTTTAACTGCCTAGTTCCGTGCTTCCTAGTGGTGTAACCACCATGCTTAATGGTTCCTTGTACTGTAACTGTCTAGCTCCGTTCTTCCTAGTGGTGTAACCACCAAGCTTAGTGCTGCGTTGTAGTGAAACTGCCTAGCTCTGTGCTTCTTATTGGTGTAAGCACAAAGCTAAGTGGCTCCTTGTAGTGTAATTGCCTAGCTATGTGCTTCCTAGTGGTGCAACCACCAAGCTCAGTGCCTTCTTGTGGTGTAACTGCCTAGCTTCATGCTTCTTAGTGGTGTAACCCCAAACTTAGTGCCTCCTTGTAGTGTAACTGCCTAGCTCTGTGCTTCCTAGTGGTGTAACCACCATGCTTAATGGTTCCTTGTAGTGTAACCCTAACTTAGCAGTGGTTTCCTAGCAGCTATTTTACCATGAAGGCCTGCTGCACAAAGTCTCCTCTTAACAGCTGTTCTAGAGATGGGAAGGTGTGTCCAAACTTTTGGTCTGTACTGTATAATAGATTTCTATGGGGAAAATATAGATCTGCATCTTTGCTGGTATTTCTGATATGAATCTAATCAATCAATCCTGGGTGACTCCATTATCAGAGCCTGTCGGATAGGAATATACAAACCATCATGCATTTGCTGACATTATATACTTAACAGTAAATTAATGCAAAGATGATATAATTGAAGACTGATGCATGGGGAACATTTTGGCTTCCAAATGGGATTTTGATTGGACAGTAGTTTATATGAACCTCATGGAAATTAATGGATTATTGTAGAAGACGATCAGCAGTCGAGAGTATCTATATGTAGATTTCTGAGTGCATAGTCCTGCCAGAAGCTTTTCCATCCATTCGTCATACCTAAGGAGGAAAAAAACATTGATCATTCCGAGACGAAAATACTATAGAGTGGAAGCCTAAAAATGTCAAAAAACGTGGTGCCCAAAAATGATGGCAGCAAACTCTTCTTTGAGCCCCACTGGGCTGACATTATACTATGATATATCTAAATTTGGGAGGGGTACAAGAGACAGAGAACCAAGTACAATGGAGCCATAAGTATGAGACCAAAGATGAGGGTTCATTGGTGATAAGGCACAGCCCAAAATAAGCCAAGCTTCCAAAATTTCTCTCGCTATTGATTATCCAAAATATGGCAAATCCACCTGTCACACGGAGGCACTTCAGATTGCAGAGTCTTACACTCCACCCGATGGTTTTTCTGGTTTCTGGGATCAAAACAGGCAGACTCGGGTGTCGACCTGCTGTGTGTTGATTCATAGGCAGGTTAGCATTAGTTAATCTCTTCTAGTCTGCTTCCTCCTTTAATTACATGATGTGGAGAGACCTATCACATCTGCTCTCCTCCTATTTATGCTGGCTGAATCATTCTACCTATGCCAGCTATAGTTTATTCTGTATTGGTCTGTGAGTTTCAGTTTCCCAGACTCTCTATGGTGAAAGTTGTGCTTAATTGTGCTTTTGCTTGGAGTGGTTGTGGAGTTTACCCTGGTTGTTTTGTTGCTTCCTTTCTGCTCTTGTTTGCCTCCTAATCTCTTTACCTTTGTGTTTGCATAAGTAACAGAGTTTTGGTTTCCCCTGTCTGTCTATTTTTTTAATTGAACACACTCCTGTCCCGTGCCTCCTTGGGGGGAGAGGGATTAAGATCAGGTCTGGTCAGGAGATGGGCCAGTTAGGAGACTCAGGCATCTCCACCATTAGGAGTATCCCTGAGGTTAGGGATAGCATAGGATCCTTTTCTGTCTGTGCCAGTAAGGAAGTGGAATATAAGTATAATAACATTTCTAGACAGAAATCTTAAGATGCTCTTAATCTGCCAGCTATAGTTTATTCTGTGGTGGTCTGTGAGTTTTAGTGTCCCAGACTCTCTCTGGTTAAATTTGTGCTTAGTTGTGCTTTTGCTTGGAGTGGTTGTGGAGTTTACCCTGCTTGTCTTGTTGCTTCCTTCCTGCTCTTATTTTCCACCTAATCTCTTATTGTCTTTACCAAGCTAGCAAGAGTTAATCTCTGCTAGTTTGCATGCTCATCTAATCATATGTTGTGGGGAGACCTATCACATCCTATTTATACTGGTTGAATCTTTCTACCTATGCCAGCTATAGCTTATTCTATGTTGGTCTGTGAGGTGTGGTGTCCCAGACTCTCTGGTGAAAGTTGTGCTTAAATTGTGCCTATTGCTTGGTGTGGTTGTGCAATTTACCCCTTTTTTTACTTCCTTACTGCTCTTGTTTTGCCTCCTAAATCTCCTATTGCCTTTACCTTTGTGTGTGTGTGTGTGTTGTGTGACAGAGTTTTAGTTTTCTCCTGTCTGTCTGTTTTTCTGTGGTTTCAACACACTCCTATCCCGTCCCTTACTGGGGGGAGGAGAAATCAGATCAAGACTGGTCAGGATTAGGGTCAGGAAGGAGATTCAGACCGCTCCACCATCAGGAGTATTCCTAAGCTTAGAGATGGCATGCGACCCTTTTCTTAAGGGTCATTTTAGGAGCCCTGGTTCCCTGCTAACCCATAGTCATCATGACACTACCTTCACATGTGTCTCATTATAAGACATGATTGCTGCCTATAAATATCTCATTGGATGAAACTAGGTTAATGTTTCCATCCTCCACCAGCTTTGTCTTCAGGTAATTTGCTTTTCCACGTCCCTCTGGAAGGTTCACATATCAGCAAAACGAAGGCAGAAGAAAACAGACATTTATGTCCCTTCATCTTAGAACAAGCTCCCTCCTCCTCCTCTCTCCCTAGAATTTGCTGATTTGTCTTTTATTTCTTCTACCTTCTATAATTGAAAAGAAGAGATATACCCGCCCAAATTGTACGCCTCGGAGATTGCGGCACATCAGAGGAGCGCTCTTATTGTTACTCTTATGGGATATTTTTTTTTTATTAATTCAGTAGATTTATAAATACAATCTGCAAGAAAGAGTAGAAAGTGTGTATTTTTCAGTTACTTTTCATCTTGTGTTGTGTAAACTGGAGGCAGGGTTAGCAGCAGTCTCATTATCATCAGAGGGCAGGATCACAATTAAATGGAACACCTCTGATATAAAGATGGAGGGAAAAGAGACAAGATCAAACCACAGATAAAATCTGACATCTCCTCCTCCCTCTTCCCCTCTCACACAGCAATGACTATCATTTATATGCAATTGGGTCTCGTTAACGTGGGGTGATACATTCGTGTTAAGAATATGTGGCGCCCTGGACTAGCCAGGTCGTCATAGGTAACACACACACACCCCCACCCCCACTAGACAGTAACATTAGCCAAACACAAAATCCTTGTTGCCTCCCTCCAGGGTCTGATGCCCACACCAGGTGGCATGGATTCAAGCGGTCGGCCCCGCCCACCGAGGAGTTCACAGGCCTGGAGGCGGGGAAGAACGGTCAGAGTAGTTTTGGAGTTTAGTTCAGGAGGTTGAAGTGAGAGGAGTGAAGTGGAGAGTGTCTGGGTTTGTGGCCCAGGCACTGACAACAAGGTTGGCAGACGATGGTGGCCGTCTGCAGGAGTGGTGAATCAACGCGGAACCGTAGGACCGGGGTCGGGCGTTGGCCCGCCGGTACCGACCGGTGAGCGAAGTGAAACCAGCACACACAGGCAGGGCCATCGGACCCCGACTAGGCTTGGAGTCACTGTCAACAGTCAAATCCGAGTGTGACAGGAACCCCAGGGGTTTCCTAACAGCCAAAGACCCGTTAGAAGGCAACCGCCCACACCGTGAGGGTATACAGCTACCGCCTAAGGCTAGAGACCCAAGGGCCAGCACCTGCGGGCAAACGAGCTCCTCCGGCATCCATACACCGGGGAGCGGACTACCGTTGGGGACCCATCGTAGTCAAGACAGTACACAAAGGTGCAGGGAAAGACAGCTGCCATCACCTGTCCGGGTAGAGACACTGCAGCTGGCTGCGGGACCCGTCCATCCAGCCGTTTGGTTTACCGAGGACTTTGTGCATCTCTTACTGAGTGAGTACACCCGTGCCATCCGGCACCGCGCCGCGCTGTCCCTGCAACCCTGCACCTCACCAACCCTGCCTCCCCGTCACATCATCGGGCCCCGGGACCACCGACCCCTACCCACGGAGGGGGGAAAACACATCCCAGCTGCTCCCTACCATCGCTCCCGGGATCCCCGTCACCAGCAGCGGTGGTGCCCATCTTCACCACAACCCGTGGGTGGCGTCACAGACTAAATCCCCCAAACCAACCACCCTTTTCACTCACGGGCGAGGAGCGCCGCTCGAGTCTCCAGATCCGGCCCACCGCTCGAGCCACCGAGCAGCAGCCGCAGCAGCACCGGACCCGAGCGTTAGCGAGCGCAGCGGCGGCGTCCTCCCCGCCCCCGACAAATATAGCCCATGATTTTCATATTTGGAAACACTAGATATAATCCTCATATTTCTTTTAGAATGAGTGATATCATTTTTTTCAGAGAAATTAGAAGGATGGTATTTACTGGTCATCTGTTCCAACACACTATGGGTGGTCCATGGACTCTCCATCTGTTAGACCAGGGGTCCCCAACTTAAGAGCTCGGGAGCCCAATATGGTCTAGCAAACAGCTATGAAGAGCCGGTCTACAGTTGGTGTCTTTTTGGAGTAGCAGATCTGAATGGCAATTATGTAAGAACCCCTGGATCTTGGCTTACTGCAGGGGTGGAGAAACGTTTTACTGCCAGGGGCCATTTGGAAATTTCTACCATCCTTCAGGGGCCGCACAAAGTGATCAACTTGAAAATTACCCTGCTGTGTTTGGTCAAATAATTAATTAACTCACCCCTACTGTGGTGGCTGGAACTGCTTCTCTTTGGTGCGGCTGTGATGTTAGTTGATATTGATCATTTTGCTTCTCCCAACTGCTTTTCCAGGTTTGTCTCGGTCTGGAGCGCAGTCAACTCTTTGTGATAATAAATTTTGTAAATCATATACATCAAATAGGAGATGCTGGGACTGTGGTATATATATCACAGGAGACGCGGGGGGGGCATATACATCACAAGAGACGCTGGGGGCATATACATCATAACAGACACTGTGGCATATACATTACAGGAGACCCTGGGGCTTATACAGCAAAGGAAATGCTGGGGCATAAACACCACAAAAAGGGCTAAGGGCATATACATCACAGGAGAGGCTGGGGGCATATACCTCACAGGAGATGCTGGGGCATATACATCCCAGGAGACCCTGGGGCTTATACATCAAAGGATATGCTGGGGCATATATATTATAGGGCTGGGGGCATATACATCACAGGAGGGGCTGGGGCATATACATCACATGAGATGCTGGGGCATGTACATCACAGGAGTGGCTGGGGCATATACATTATAGGATGGGCTGGGGAATTTACATCACATGAGTCACTGGGGCTTATACACCAAAGGAGAGGCTTGGTCATAAACCTAACCAGAGGGGTTGGGGGCATATACATGACAGGAGGGGCTGAGGACATATATATCACAGGAGACCCTGGGGCATATGCATCACAGGAATGGCTGGGGCATATACATCACAGGAGGGGCTGGTGCACATACATACAAACACATACACAAAACATATACACAAAAATCTACTCCCAAACTTACTAATTTTTCTGATGCCGGTTTTGTTGTTGTTTTTTGTTGTTTTTTTTACCAGAAATTGAGCCAAAATTGTGGCATATTTAACTTAAAGGAATCTGTCACCAGGTTTTTGCTCCCCCATCTGAGAGCAGCATAATGTAGAGACAGAGACCATGATTCCAGTGATGTGTCACTTACTGGGCTGTTGCTGTGATTTTGATAAAATCAATGTTTTTTCTGCTGCAGATCTAGCAGTTTTACAGAGCTCATGAATAAGCTGGAAAATCTGCAGCCCGTCAAGTAGTCGTCTAATGATATTCTGTGATTTTATCAAAACTACACTAAGCAGCACAGTAAGTGACACATCACTGGAATCAGGGTCTCTGTCCCTATGTTATGCAAATCTCAGATTAGGTGGCAAAAACCTAGCGACAGATTCCCTTTAAATCTTAACCAGTATTTTCATGGCTCTGCGGCTATGCACAGAGGTCCTCTTTAGAATCTGCTTCTCCGAGCTCTGGGCTCTCTCCACGTTGCTGTTTAGTGATATGCAATCTAAGATTTCATTCATCAGGGAGCATAATGTGACCTTTATATGGACATTAATGGTCAGCTGCCAGATGCGGAAGGGATGGCAAACAACCCCCAATCTATGGTACTGAGGCCAGAAACAGATCAACAAGGACTCACATAATGAATCCAATATGGGAAAATGTCAACCGGTTCTGGGCCAAATGCCCGACACTCTATGGGACAATAAAAGAACTCCTATAAGAGTCCAATCTCGCTTATTATCATTTGTGATTGACCTTCACATTCTTCAAGGTCAATTTAATTACATGATGTGATTCATAGATGTGGCTGTTCTACGTCTGTCAGTGTAGCAGAGCAAAATTTTTTACCATATGGACCAAGAGAAAAAAGCCTGTGATTCTCCCACATACAATGATTAACGGGTCTTCCGAAATACAAGTGTAGCGCCCCATGTGGCAGGTGTTTTAACCTACTCGTAGCCGGGCTGGAGTGTGTAGATCCTCTGCGTCGTCACTGTGTGGCTTTGCCCGGTTCCGTCGCCCCGAGGCATACAGGAAGGAGGATAGGAGGGTGGTAGGGAGGATGGAGGAGGTAGTTGGAGGTTTAGGAAAGTCTTTTAAGGTGATCGTGATGCCACCTGTGGTTCGCGGCCAGGGTAGGTGGCCGCCGCTGCAGGGTCTCTCACCGGGGCAGATGTTGGGTGCAGCCGGAATGGTGTTGCTCCCCACAGGTGGAGAAGGATTACCCCAGGAGGATGGCGGGGGTGGTGGAAGTCCCCGTTGGCGCCGCGGCGCTGGACGTTGGCAACGGGTAAAGGAGAGGAAGAGATATGGGCTGCGGTTCCAGGTGTTTTTACTCACAAGTCTTTCAAGTGCTGCCCCGAAGTGCCGTTCTCTGCCACGATGGGCTCCAGACAATCCCGGATCCGTCAGCAGTCACCGACAGTGTCTGTTAGTGAAGTGTCCCTTGGTTACTATCCGGTACCCGGGCTGAGCCTCCTGCTCCAAGCCATGGGCCCACGAAGAGAGAGAGGGACACTAACTCCAGTTGTCAGTGCTAGGTGTTATCCCAAGCTGGGCTCAGGAAGGTCCGGAAGGTTTTGACTAAAGTGTGTTGGTTGCACCTACTTCTACCCCATGTTGTGGGGGCCAGTGGTTGTCATAGCGACTGGGAAAATCCTATGCTTCGTGATGGCTAATAATCCTGTCTGCCCTAGTCCAACCCCTTGTGAGTAAGCACCTGCTGTTGTTTGTGTGTGTTTTGTGAAGGCACCGGAGGGTTAACACCCTCCTGACCCGGGATAGATATTACCCCAGAAAAGTGGTGTAATACCCTGTGGCGCTTGAAGCCCAAGGGTGCCACATTAGCCCATACAAGAATAGCTGTCAATCACTCTGTGTGGGCGGAGCTAGTAGAACTATGCGTTCTCTTGGAATCCTGGCAACATTTAAATAGAATTTGAAATGAAAATTTTGAATTCAAACTGTTTTTCTTGAGCTCCACATCTCGCCCTCTATCATGTGCCACCCTCAGATAGAAACCCAATTAATGCACTTTAATTTGTTTTAATATCGCTTAATATTGGGGGAATGTTATTTTAGACCCACACATCCACTTCCATGTTACAAAAAATAGGTTTCATTGTTTTTTACATTGTTGTTGGTAACCTTAATCTTTTTCAGGCTTCTTCTTGATGTTGATGTGGTCAAGAGGTGTTGTCTACTGGTTATTAGAGGTAATATAAGAAATCCACACCTTCCTAGGGACTACTTTTGAGAAAAAAAGGCTTGGATTTGGGGTACAAATCATTACCAGAGCAGTGAATTAAAGTGTATGTGTGGCGCCCCTGCGGCTTCAGGCGCCACAGAGTACTGCACCTCATCCGGGGTACAGTATTCATCTCGGATACGGAGGAGGTTATCGCCTGTAAAACCCCCACAATCCACCAAAATACACAGTTAGTTGCTCTCTCACCGGGACTGGGCTAGGGTAGGGTCATATGTACGGTCACCATAACGTATAGGACCTCCCACCCACTAGCTTAGCAACCTGGGGGGTGGAACGACACACGAGGAGCAAGGCGACACACACACACAGCGATTCAGTCGGTGGTCAGACAAGTGAGAGACAGGGAACAAATGAGACGTGGAGGACACGGTCGCTGAGGAGAGAGCTGGGACGCTGCTTCCTCAGGACCAGGCACAAAGAGAACAGGGTGCGGAGCCCTAGGCTGGTGAGTACTGCACGTCCCACCAGCAGAATCCACCGGGCAGAGGATTTTAAGTCTTCTGGCCCCCACACCGTGCCCGGGGCACAGCAGCATATATTGCCAGGGGTCGTGACACAACAGCAGCACCAGTGACGGACTCGCGCTGCCTGCCATACGGGTCAGGAACGGAGCCAATCCAAGGACTCGGGTCCCAGCATAGCTTCAACCCGCAGGGACTCACACAACACAGCACAAGTAAGAAGGACTCACAGAAAGAAGCACCGGTTCTGACCTCCGAACTATCCGGGATCTCCTGGAGACAATGACAGTGGAGTCCGGCAGTCCAAAGGCGGTGACATCTCAGTGAGTAAAGATCTTTAACAGCAACCGCTGTGTCGTCTAATCCTTCCCGCACCCCGTGCTCCTTTAATAGAGCGGACTACTACCAGGGCCGCCATTAGGGCATTATTAGTGGAACTCCTGTAGCGGGCCCGTTGAGCAGCAGGCAGGAGGGGGGGCCCGGACACGCTGACAGGCCCCTCCCCTTTCCTCTGCTCCCCGGGCCCCAGCGCAGGGGACGTTAACAGTACACTTTGCAGGGCGGGCTGGTCGTGCAGTGAGCAGGAGGCGGGGCCTGGACACAGCCCGGGCCCATCCCCTTTCTCTGCTCACCGGGCCCCATGGGCAGGGGGTGGGGACGTTGCACTGACAGCACCTGCAGTCGCACAGGGGCCCCAAGCGGGAGCGGGCCCCTAAAGCCTGAAAACGTACTGGGTACGTCATAGCTCCCTGGTACTTAAGGACCCATGACATACCCAGTAAGTCATGGCGAGATCGTGGCCCCGGTGGCTGCGATCGCTGCAAATATCTTAGATTCGGGGAGGAGGGGCCCTCTGCCTGACCTCAGGAGGGTGGTGTCTCCTCCCCGGACCTAAGGAGGCTGTGATTGACTGACGAACGCCGCTCAGCCAATCACAGCCATTGTAATGTTCCAACCATTGAAAATCGCTGAAACATTAAAATCCAGCCCTGATCAGTGCAGCTGTAGCACCGATCATTGGCTGGAGCTGGGTGACCTCAGTTTCACCCGCCCCCAGCTCTGATTGGAGAGATCGGCCTTGTGACCGATCTCTCCAATCACTGTGGATCTGGGGCCGGTGACCACTCCCCTCAGCTTCACTCCAGCGTCTATGGAAGGTGAGGGGAGCGATCGGTAAGTTTAAAGTCACTGTCTCCTTTCAGCCGCCGCCATTGCCCCAGACCCCACCCTTCAGCTACCGGCTGCAGCAGTCACTGCCCTTGATCCAGCAGCACTGAACCCATCTGCTCCCCTCCATCTGCCACCCCCTCCCTCATCTGCTGCCCCTATCCCACCTCTCACCTTCCTCCATCTGCTGTGACCCCACCCCCACCTGCTGTGACCCCACCCCCACCTGCTGTGACCCCACCCCCACCTGCTGTGAACCCACCCCCACCTGCTGTGACCCCACCTGCTGTGACCCCACCCCACCTGCTGTGACCCCACCCCACCTGCTGTGAGACCCCCCCACCTGCTGTGAGACCCCCCCACCTGCTGTGAGCCCCCCCCACCTGCTGTGAGACTCCCCACACCTGCTGTGAGACCCTCCACCTGCTGTGAGCCCCCCCACCTGTTGTGAGACCCCCCCACCTGCTGTGAGACCCCCCCCCACATCTGCTGTGAGACCCCCCCACATCTGCTGTGACCCCACCTGCTGTGAGACCCCCCACCTGCTGTGAGACCCCCCCACCTGCTGGGAGACCCCCCCCACCTGCTGTGAGACCCCCCCACACCTGCTGTGAGACCCCCCACCTGCTGTGAGACCCCTCCACCTGCTGTGAGACCCCCCCACATCTGCTGTGAGACCCCCCCACATCTGCTGTGAGACCCCCCCACACCTGCTGTGAGTCCCCCCCCCACACCTGCTGTGAGACCCCCACACCTTCTGTGAGACCCCCCCACCTGCTGTGAGACCCCCCCTCACCTGCTGTGAGGCCCCCCACCTGCTGTGAGACCCCCCCACCTGCTGTGAGACCCCCCCACCTGCTGTGAGACCCTCCCCACCTGCTGAGACCCCCCCACCTGCTGTGAGACCCCCCCACCTGCTGTGAGACCACCCCCACCTGCTGTGAGACCCCCCACCTGCTGTGAGACCACCCCCCCACCTGCTGTGAGACCCGCCCCACATCTGCTGTGAGACCCCCCCACATCTGCTGTGAGACTCCCCCCACACCTGCTGTGAGACCCCCCCACACCTGCTGTGAGACCCCCCACCTGCTGTGAGACCCCCCCACACCTGCTGTGAGACCCCCCCACCTGCTGTGAGACCCCTCCACCTGCTGTGAGACCCCTCCACCTGCTGTGAGACCCCCCACTGTCTATCCATCCCTCTGTCTATCCGTCCCTCTGTCTATCCGTCCCTCTGTCCCGCTGTCACTCCGCCCCGCTGTCCCTCCGCCCCGCTGTCCCTCCGTCCCGCTGTCCCTCCGTCCCGCTGTCCATCCGTCCCTCTGTCTATCCGTCCCTCTGTCTATCCGTCCCTCTGTCTATCCGTCCCGCTGTCTATCCGTCCCACTGTCTATCCGTCTCGCTGTCCCTCCGTCTCGCTGTCCCTCCATCCCGCTGTCCCTCCGTCCCGCTGTCCCTCCGTCCCGCTGTCTATCCGTCCCGCTGTCCCTCCATCCCTCATCTATCTGTAGCACCCACGGGGCAGGGGTTAATGTTACTCGTTGCCGGGCCGATGATGTCGGGTCAGGAGGATGTCACAGGTGGCTCTGCCCGGCTTTGTGGCCTCGAGGTGTACAATAAAAGGGGATTTGGATGATGTGGAGAATGATGAGGATGATAGTCTTGTGACGCCACCTGTGGTACGCGGCCAGGGATTAGCCGCCGCTGCTGTCTCTGTCCTCCGGGGCGGATGGTGTTGCAGCAAGGATGTGTCTGCTCCCCACAGGTGGAGCGGGGCCCCAGGGAGCATGATGAGGAGAGTAGTGGCCGTTGGTGCCGAAGCGTGAGGCGACGGCAATCAAAAGGCTGAATCAGCTGCTGTGTTTCCAGCCGTGATGGGCTCCAGCTGATCCCGGATCCGTTGGAGGCTAGAACCGGTCCAGTGGTCGATGGGCCCTTCCTTCTTGCGCCTTTACAGATGGATCCCCGAGCTTGATGCTGCTTGGGGATCCCGGTTCGTGTAGTGTTAGCTCCTGTCCCGTGTGTAGGTGACGCGGGGCCGCTGTGGGGCTTCACTGTAATCACGACTCCGGACCCTATGTGGCACTGTGCTCCGGGATCTCGTGGTGGTCAGAGGGACATGCAATCCCCCTGTCCTGCAGATTCTGGTGATACAAGGTGAAGTCTGTTCCACCCTAAGGCTCTGCACCCTGAACCGCACCGGTCCCGCTCCTGTTCTCTCCTGCTGGAGAAAACTCTAACTGTTGTGTAAGCTCCTAACTCACCCTGGTGGCTGCTCCTCCCCCGGTTCCCTATCACTAGTGGGTGGCTGCCCCCCTTGTTTGGTGACTAACTTAAGACCCGACCCTAGCCTGGTCCCCAATGGGGAGGGCAACCTGGTTGTGTATATGAGTTTGTGCTGTGGAACTGGTACCGACCTCCTCTGGATCCAGGATGAGTACTGCACCTTATGTGAGGAGCAGTACCCTGTGATGACTGAAGCCACAGGGGCGCCACATATCCATCTATCTATCTATCTATCTATCTATCTACTGGAAGAGCCTTAAAGTGAATCTGTCAGCAGGTTTTTGCTCCCCCATCTGAGAGCAGCATAAAGTAGAAACAGATACCCTGATTCCAGCGATGTGTCACTTACTGGGCTGTTTGCTTTCATTGTGATAAAATCCATGTTTTCTCTTTTCAGATCTAGCAGTTATACAGAGCTCATGAATATGCTGGACTACCTGCAGCATGACAAGTAGCCCTGTAATGATAATCTCCTGCTGATTAACCAGTGATGTTATCAAAACTACACTAAGCAGCCCAATAAGTGACAATCGCTGGAATCAGGATCTCTTCCGCTATGTTATGCTGCGCTCAGATTAGGTGTTAAAAACCTGGTGACAGATTCCCTTTGAAGGGGTTGTCAGGTCTAAATCCACAAGTCTGCATTATCACAATTTGGTTTCAATTAGTTTAATAACTGTATGTGACATATTCCCTTAAAGAAAAAAAATAGATGATATATACCAAAGAAGTTAGATTTAAAAAGAAAAAAAAAAGTTAGAGTAAAGTAGGGCCCGGCCAAAAGAGTCCACCTTGTCGTGGTGACAGGCTTAAAAAAATCTTTTGGCCAAAACAAAATCTGATGGCTGAGTGTGTGACACGGTGTTCAATGTGAAGGGTTAATGTGTGATTGGTGAGGTTGTAGTGCAGAAGTGAAGTTTTCCAAGAGTGGCGGTGGGATTGTGGAAGATTCGTGGGGTGGAGGCGGAGCTGGGGCGGAGCCTCTAGGGGGCCGAGCCTCAAGGGGGCCCCAAACTTTTGCCAGTATGGGGCCCTGAAATTCCTAGTGGCAGCCCTGACTACTACTCCCAACATCCCCCCTGGGGCCTGAGCTCTGCCTGTGGAGAGCTGTACCATCCGAGCTGCGTTATCATCCGTCTCAGAGAAGACCTCCGTCAGCAGCGGCTAATACTTGGTCGCACACCACAAGTGGTGTTACGAATAATTATTAACTCCATCATCCTCAAATCCCCCTTTATTGACAGTGACGGGGCCTGGACGCTGTGACAACCTGAATCGACACCAGCCCGGTGACAAGGAACCCCCTGGGGACACCATAGGTGCGTCATATGGCCGGAAAAAATGCTAATGAGAAAGGTTTTATTGTCATATATGATATAAGTTTTCAGCAACGATGGTGTGCCGCCCCCGTGCCAGCAGCCAGGGTCTCCGGACCAGGGGGTCGTGCGGCCACTCAATGAAGGGGGTATTTACAGGGGATTGTGTTAGAGTTTGTGACGCCACCCGTAGTATGTGGTAATTTGGAGTACCACCGCTGCAGTTGGGAGTACCTGGCGTTGATGGAATGGGGCAGCCAGGTGTTAGAACCTTCCATGGGTAGGGGGGATGCCCCAGGACTCGGTGATGTTGTCTGGGGAGTGCCGTTGGGTGCAAAGGGGATCACTTTCGTACTCACTCAGTCCAGTAAGCTGACACCGACAACTGGATAAACCAAAGTTCTGGATACCGCTGCCGCTGTGGGGAGTTAGTTCGGGTCCCGTTCCCAATGGTGCTGCCTGGTGATCCGTGACCTTCCTCCTGGCGCTAAGTTCACTTCTCTGTTGGTCCCGGTAGTATGAAACTAGTCGGGTCCCGCATGTTGCATGCAGCTACTCCCCGACGTACCCCGTCGTGCCTTGATCCCAGCCCGGTGATGGTGCAAGGCCGCCGGCCATCATGCTCGACAGACCCAAGCCCCTAGCCACGATCTCCTGCGACCGGGGTTCCAACTCAAGGCCCAGACTACCGTCTGCTACCTAGATGTTTCCAATAAGCCCAGCTCCTGACCTCCTCTCTCCTTCACTTCCAACACTTCACTACTGCTACTCCTGACACTCCTGACCTCCCCTTAACCAACCCCCCAAGTGGGCGACCCTATTCCACTCAGGCCGTCCACTGGTGTGTCTGGTGGGTGTGGTGCAGAGTGTACCTAGGATTTTAATTAGCTGATGTAGGCAACACCATGTAGTTGGGGACCCCTAACCAAGAAGGAGGTGGATATTACACGGGAGGGCAGATTGTACAATACCCTGTGACGACCTGATAGTCCAGGGGCATCACATTAGCTCTGAGGAGTACAAGTTTCCTGCTTGTAACCAAGGCTTGAATGAACTGAAAATATCACCTGCACCAAGGAAGAAAGGGGTATTTAAGCACCAATATAATGCTGATGATCTAAGACGGGCCCTGCTGGGTCTGAAGGGGAGAGAGATTAATCAACAGGAAAGCTAGCTATTCCAATGAATACTGACAACAGGAACAATGCAAGTCAGGGAGCATTCCGTGCAGCAAAACGCTGTGACCTTCTATTGCCAGAAACTACACAACTGTCTGTCACCCGTGACAGGTGCATTCGATTGACTAGAGTCGTATGCATGCCTTCTTTCTCTAAGGCCAAAGATTCAGTTCATTGCCCTATTTCTGTATTTAAAGTCCTTGAGAAAGTAGAGTTGAATGTTTGGCACACAAGTGCTGCCCATTGCGCCTAACTAAACCCCTGTCTTCTGCTATTCTGACAACCCTCATACTTCACATACCAAGCCTATGCCAGAGTCTGACAAATCTCTTGGTTGCCCCTGAAAACTCCCAAGATTGTTGTGTGGTGTTCACCGTTGCACTCGCTGGGTGTCATAGCGGCGTCGGACTCTGTTCACACTATAGAGTCCAACAAACAGCCCAGGATTCCTTAGTTGCACAACCTGTCATGGGCGTTGGCTGGCTCTGGCTTCAGTACTGGAGGAATAAATTCCTGCTGGCTTGTGATCATCTGTTGGGAGCTCAGGGTGCTGATCACCATCCTGAGTCGCCTTCACCCTTTGTAAGGGTCTTAATTCTGGTGCTGAGTGCCGGATATAGTTTCTGCTTCCATCAGTTCCTCTGGTTATCCAGTCCTATGGTGATCTACAAGTTGCGGTTCTGCATGGTGTGTGAGTTCTCCAGTTGTGCATTTATTGTCTACCCCTTTTTGCGTTGCTCACATACTGTATTGGAGTGCAGTGTGCACGAGTTTTCGTTTACCCTTGTCCGTGCCTATTTGTGGGTTTATCGTTACTGGGTTTCCGGTCTGTTTCCTGGGTGGGGGAGAAGTAGTATCAGGGCTCGGACAGGAGACAGGGTCAAGCTGGGGGATCGAACCTGGCAACCTTCGAGCCTACCTTCAAGATAAGAGACAGCACAGGGGCCACAGTCTTAGGGTCAGCCTAGGAGCCCCTGTTCCATCGGTACATAGCCCATGACAAAAACTCTGCGAAACCGGAAAGTTACTTCTACATGATACCGAGATTCTCAATCATCAGGGGCTGTGATAGAAATAGACTTGGCTATGGGGAAACATATTTGTAAGTGAGTAAACTCCCCAAAAATTGGCAATTATGCAACAACATCATGGGTGGTTTGTCCTACATGAGATATGTACAGTGTCTGCAATCTGTTCTTCTGGCGGATACTTGTATACACAACTATTCTCTATAACTGTACAAATATAGGCATTGTTACAGACGTCTCACCCGCTAAATAAGATGTTAGTTATCCTCGCCTAACCCTCTCGTAGTAAAGGGTTGTATCTCTGACCCACAGACAGACATAACAGCCGGTTAATTGCTTACAAATGACTGTAACCTGCTGCTGCTCCTGGTGAAGGGTAAGACGCTGAGTGAGAAAAATGGTGCCAGATCTTAGCAAGGATAGGGTGACGTAAAGGAGCTCTCTGATATAGGCCGCTGCATAAAGAGCTCCTCATGAGTGAGAAGGTGGAAGATATCAGTTCTATGCAAAAAGCTTTGCAGTTTACAGAACAAGGCTTCTATATGGAGCTCACCGTACAGACACTATTAACTATTACTTCACCATAAGGGTATGCTTGGATTACTATCCTTGTAACTGCTTTTGATGCACATACTGTCTTAAATATACAGGAACTTTCCAGATTCTTATGCACAGTAACTTCGATTCCTTTTCATCAGCATTCTGACAGCACTATTGTGACGCCCTGGACCCCAGGGGTCACAGGTCACTACACAACACCAGACACCCCACTCCCTGGACAGGTTACACCAGTCAAACATTAAACCCTTGTTGCCACCCTCCAGGGTTGATGTCTATACCAGGTGGGGCGGAGCCAGGTGGTTGGCCCCGCCCACCGAGGAGTTCACAGCCTGGAGGCGGGGAAAAACACAGTAGTCAGTCCAGTTGTGGTCTGTAGTGAGTGAGGAGTGAAAACTGTTGGTGTCTGGGTCGGAACCCAGGCACAGTCAGCAAGGTCGGCAGACGGTGGTGGCCGTCTGCAGGAGTTGGCGAAGGTCAGCGGAACCGTAGGACCGGGGTCGGGCGGTGGCCCACCGGTACCCAACCAGGGAGCAGATTGGAGCCAAGCAGCAGGCAGGGTACTCAGACCCCGACTAGGCTTAAAGCCAACCTTTACTCAAATTCTCTGATTGCGGTCTGGACCTCAGGGGTTCATTCCCACCCAAGTCCCAATTGAAGGCAACAGCCCAACCGTTCCGGATAAGTGCCACCGCCAAGGGCAGAGATCCAAAAGGCCAGTGTCTGCAGGCAAAGGAGCTCCTCTGGCACACATACGTCGGGGAGTGGACTCCCGATGCTCAGGCATTGGGGTCAAAACACAAAACACAGGTGCAGGGAACGACAGCCACCATCAACCCGTCCAGGGAGAACACGGCAGCCAGCTGCGGGCCCCGTCCATCCAGCCGTTTGGTTTACCAGAGACTCTGTCCATCTGTGTCTGAGTGAGTACAGCAGTGCCATCCGGCACCGCGCTGAGCTGCACCGCGACCCTGCACCCTGTCAAAACCCATCCTGAGGAATTCCACCTCCTACCGGGCTCCGGGACCACCAGCCCCTACCCACGGAGGGGCTAACACCTAGCTGCTCCCCGCCATCGCTCCCGGGAACCCTGTCGCCAGCAGCGGTGGTGCCCACCGTCACCACAACCCGTGGGTGATGTCACGAACACTCCATCCATCCCAAAAATTCAACCCCCCCCCTTTTCACTAGTGGGCGAGGAGCGCTGCTCGAGCCCTGGGTCCGGCCCGCTCGAGCCACCGAGGAGAAGGCACCGGATCCGAGCGCGACCTCCCCGAGCAGCCCCCTTTCCTTTGCCTTGCTTTCCAAATGTATGTTCCATAGCTTCCTTGACCTGGGCCGCTGCATCCTTCCTTCATATCCTTTTTCTTTGGTACTTCTAGGCTTTCTCAGGTAGCATGGTAAAAATCTTGTAACATCATCACCCTAAGCCTTTTAATGACGTCTAAGACAGCAGTGTGTCTGAATGTTTACGTAGCTTTGCATTCAGTTTCCGTCTACTTTTAAATTTGCTTTACTGTCTCTTAGGGGCACTTTGCACACTACGACATCGCAAGCCGGTGCTTGCGATGCCGAGCGCGATAGTCCCCGCCCCCGTCGCAGCTGCGATATCATGGTGATAGCTGCCGTAGCGAACATTATCTCTACGCCAGCTTCACATGCACTCACCTGCCCTGCGACGTCGCTCTGGCCGGCGAACCGCCTCCTTATTAAGGGGTTGGGTCGCGCGGCATCATAGCGATGTCACACGGCAGGTGGCCAATAGAAGCGGAGGGGCGGAGCTGAGCGGGACGTAAACATCCCGCCCACCTCCGTCCTTCCGCATAGCCGACGTGAGCCGTAGGACGCAGGTAAGGTTATGTTCCTCGCTCCTGCGGCTTCACACACAGCGATGTGTGCTACCGCAGGAACGAGGAACAACATCGTAACATCGGTCCTTCCAAAATTATGGAAATGACCGACACTACACCGATGATACGATTTGGACGTTTTTGCGCTCCTTAATCGTATCAAAAAGGATTTACACACTACGATATTGAATGCGACGCCGGATGTGCGTCACTTTCGATTCGACCCCACCGACATCGCAGCTGCGTTGTCGTAGTGTGCAAAGTGCCACTTACTCTCCGCTGACAATCACTTCTTTAGCAAACTCCTGTTTGCTTGTTTCTTAACTAACTGCATTTACTTCCTTGCTGAGATCTGCAGTTAACCATTCATCTGCTGTAGGCATAACAAACTCTTCACTGGTGCTATACACACTACCAACGCTGCCACAACAGTGTGTGTCCACACCTCCCTGACGAAGGCCACGTGCCGAAACACGTGTTGGTTTGGCGTCGGCACGGCAGCAGGACATGACCACAGGTAACCCCTTCCTACTACCTCTTCTTGTCATTTGACTTTACAGTTAGGTCCAGAAATATTTGGACAGTGACACAAGTTTTGTTATTTTAGCTGTTTACAAAAACATGTTCAGAAATACAATTATATATATAATATGGGCTGAAAGTGCACACTCCCAGCTGCAATATGAGAGTTTTCACATCCAAATCGGAGAAAGGGTTTAGGAATCATAGCTCTGTAATGCATAGCCTCCTCTTTTTCAAGGGACCAAAAGTAATTGGACAAGGGACTCTAAGGGCTGCAATTAACTCTGAAGGCGTCTCCCTCGTTAACCTGTAATCAATGAAGTAGTTAAAAGGTCTGGGGTTGATTACAGGTGTGTGGTTTTGCATTTGGAAGCTGTTGCTGTGACCAGACAACATGCGGTCTGAGGAACTCTAAATTGAAGTGAAGCAGAACATCCTGAGGCTGAAAAAAAAGAAAAAATCCATCAGAGAGATAGCAGACATGCTTGGAGTAGCAAAATCAACAGTCGGGTACATTCTGAGAAAAAAAGAATTGACTGGTGAGCTTGGGAACTCAAAAAGGCCTGGGCGTCCACAGATGACAACAGTGGTGGATGATCGCCGCATACTTTCTTTTGTACCAGAATGATGGGAAGAAAAAAGTTTGGAGAAGAAAGGGAACGGCACATGATCCAAGGCACACCACATCCTCTGTAAAACATGGTGGAGGCAACGTGATGGCATGGGCATGCATGGCTTTCAATGGCACTGGGTCACTTGTGTTTATTGATGACATAACAGCAGACAAGAGTAGCCGGATGAATTCTGAAGTGTACAGGGATATACTTTCAGCCCAGATTCAGCCAAATGCCGCAAAGTTGATCGGACGGCGCTTCATAGTACAGATGGACAATGACCCCAAGCATACAGCCAAAGCTACCCAGGAGTTCATGAGTGCAAAAAAGTGGAACATTCTGCAATGGCCAAGTCAATCACCAGATCTTAACCCAATTGAGCATGCATTTCACTTGCTCAAATCCAGACTTAAGACGGAAAGACCCACAAACAAGCAAGACCTGAAGGCTGCGGCTGTAAAGGCCTGGCAAAGCATTAAGAAGGAGGAAACCCAGCGTTTGGTGATGTCCATGGGTTCCAGACTTAAGGCAGTGATTGCCTCCAAAGGATTCGCAACAAAATATTGAAAATAAAAATATTTTGTTTGGGTTTGGTTTATTTGTCCAATTACTTTTGACCTAATAAAATGTGGAGTGTTTGTAAAGAAATGTGTACAATTCCTACAATTTCTATCAGATATTTTTGTTCAAACCTTCAAATTAAACGTTACAATCTGCACTTGAATTCTGTTGTAGAGGTTTCATTTCAAATCCAATGTGGTGGCATGCAGAGCCCAACTCGCCAAAATTGTGTCACTGTCCAAATATTTCTGGACCTAACTGTATGTGCCGATATTTTCGGCTTTCTATCTCCACCTCATTTAATATGGACCTATGATTCTGTGATAGCCCTATAATCTAGCACTTGCGCAAACATTTTATTATGGAAATTCCACTTGGATTCACTAGTCATATATTCTACTGATAAGTGTATTTTTTCACATTTTTTGCACTAGCTTTGCACTTTATTCATTGTGCAATATTCCCCCTTTTTATTTTTTCATATTTTTTTACACATTTATACCTTTTGTACACTTTTTTCTATAATATATTCTTATCCATTTTGTACAAATAGTGCTATGCCTTGCCACTTGCCACTTGGCATATATTTTTTTCTTGGGCTTTTTATATACATATAAAAAAATGTTTTCTGTCCTCTATATATACTGTGGAGTAATTTATATTTATGCTTATATGTACCTATGTCCCTAATTTTTGTCCTCTGTCGTGCTGTTCTTGTGCTTTTGCACTTTTAATATTTTATTCATTAATAAAACCTGAATTCTATTATTACTATTTGTGTATTGGCTGCATTTTTTATAGGTTTACACAATCACTTCTTTAGCAAACTCCTGTTTGCTTGTTTCTTAACTAACTGCATTTACTTCCTTGCTGAGATCTGCAGTTAACCATTCATCTGCTGTAGGCATAACAAACTCTTCACTGGTGCTATACACACTACCAACGCTGCCGCAACAGTGTGTGTCTTCTCCACAAGAAAGTATTCAGCCCTGTTACTTTTGTCTCTGCCAAGGACAATCCTCTGATAACATGTAACAACTCTATCTTTAACCATTTGTTTTCTGGAAATCCTGGACAGTCTATACATCTACAGTTCTTGTTTATGTCTACACTTCTAGCTCTGTGTCTTTTGGTGTTTCCTACGTATCCTGCTATCCTGGTCCTCACTGATCCACATGCCACTCGGCAAGTCCTACCCACTGTGCTTTTGGTCTGTAATACAGGCACCGGCATCCCTGCACTGTCTTGGCCCCCTCCCCCAGTGGGGACACCAGCATTCTCACCTTCCCAGCCACTCAGTAGTGGCTGCTCCGTCCCTGTCCCTTGCTGCTAACTCCCGGGGCCTGCGCAAGCCCCACAGGCCTCCTAGGATCTCTCCTTTTTCTTAAAGGGTCAGTACGCCCTAACCCGAAGGGCCTCTTAGTCAATGGCTGAGAGACACTAAGTATTTAAGGCACCCTCCACTTAAGAGAGGTGCCTGGACAATGTGGTCTTTAAGTTGTTAGTTGTCAGGACCCTTGTGTGCCACATTACCAATACTCATCAGTGTTTCAGTACCTTATATAACGTCTGCTGCAACTATGCATACTACCTGTATCTGCCGAACCGCCGCTGCAACTATCCGAACGAACTGTGTCTGCTGAACTCGCTGCTGCAACTTTTCATGCCAACTATATCTGCCAATCTGCTCCTGCAACTATCCATACCACCTGTATCTGCTGAATCGCTGCTGCAACTATCCGAACCAACTGTGTCTGCCGATCCTGCTGCTGCAACTTTTCATACCAGCTGTATCCACTGATACCGCTACTGCATTCCTCTGTATCGACCAAGCCTGCCCCATCAGCCATCCCAGATGCATCTGCCATTACAGAGACTGTCCATGTCCATATCTCTGGCACTGAGATCCCATGGCGCTGCCTCTAGCGGCTACCTACCAGCTCAAGTCTATCGCCACCTCCTGTGGTTTAGTGAAATCTTGGTTCACTAATGCAACTCCAGGTCAGAGATTGGTGGCTTGGTCCAGTGGGTCCAGACCCCGCTCATACCCAGAACGCTACATGGTCCACGTTGTGTACTCTGACCTTAGATATACCACTTCACCAGGTAACCCTATAGCATATAGGGACCATTTAATATATCTTCATAGTGCTTTGTATTTCCAATACTGCTATTTAAATCCTCTGCATTAGAGTTTTGCCACAAAATAGATGGTCTGTTTTAAGGCTAGGGATAGGTCATTAATATCTTATGGGGTGTGGAGGGCAATTACAGCAAGCCCATCCTTTGGCTGATTTTAGTATCCTTACCAGACATAGCAATGTAATTTGGATTTTCCAAAAATTTTCAAATTTTGAAGGCCCAAAAATTTTAAGGAGTTGATTTGCACACATGGCCGAGTGCTTTCCGATATACAAAGTCAACTCGGACATCCTGCCATATTTTCGTTGGACAGACTTGGTGTGAGGATAAAAGTTGGACTTGTGCACGGCCCCATAGATAAACGGGTCCAAGTCCGAGTGCGATCTGAGGTTTTGTTGGAGTGCACCTGGTCGGGAAATATAGTCGTCTGCTCTTAGCCTAAGCCTAATCAGTTCTAATGGCAGCAGATCACCAATCTTCAAATATGGGTATAGTGCCCCCCGTAGTAGGTGAAACATGTCTTTGATGTGTACATCGAAAAGCTTCTGATGGAACAAGAAGACATCTTTGAGCATTTAAAGATCACTATAGATCTGCAATTTTTCTGATCTGTGAAAGTCTTTGAAAGGTTTTCCCCGTCTTAGTATTTATGAGGCTGTCATTCAGGGACTTAGTATATGTGATGCTGTCCTCTTTTGCTTTTAAATTATGTAAATGCTAAGCATTAGGCAAATGATCGCAACGAAAATGGAACTACTCCTTATTAAGTAGTCATTTGTATCCTCCGTACAGAAAGGAGGAGAGGCAGGAGTCTGTGTTCAGCACTTTACAGTATGTATAGCACAGAAGTAACTTCGATATGTATAATATATACAATGCATTTCTGGGAAGAGTGATAGATGGATGGGTTGTCATGCTAGGTATGGGGAATACCAGACCAACGGCGAAAGTGGGAAGAGGGAAACACGCTCTAGGGAAGGGGAAAAATGGTGACCCCTGGTAAAACTTACTCCTGGTTCCTGGCTCCCCTGGCATCCCTAGATAGATTCTGCACCTAGGTGCTGAACTGGATACCTAGGCCTTAGCTGACCCTGAAATAGGCCCTAGGTAGTGAACAGATGGGATGAGTACTAGTCAACGCCACTAAGATCTAACAAAAACACAGGTAAATGCACCTATGCGCCAATCAGGATACTCAGGCCATAGTTGACTCTGAAATAGGCCATAGGTAGTGAACGGATGGGATGAGCACTAGTCAACCCCACTAAGACCTAAAAACACACAGGGAAAACAAACAGTGGAATGGAAATGGACAACTTATCTGCAAGATGACTTTGGGACAACGACAGCAACATACAACAATGAGTTATGACAGGAGACTTCAAGCCGACTGCTGCAATCTGGACAGCATAGGAGTAACCTCTATCACCGGCAACAAACCAAGGGGAAATGCAGGTATATATATATATATAGATATATATATATATATATATAATATACGTGTTTTTCCAAAAATAAGACCTCCCCCAAAAATAAGCCCTAGCAGGGATTTTCAGCATTTTCGGAGAAAGGCTTAAATATAAGCCCTCCCCCGAAAATAAGCCCTAGTCCCGGATCAATAATGAAGTGTCCGTGCAGCTAAAAAAGATACAGATACTGCAGGACACTTCATTATACACAGCGGCACCAGGCAATTACACTCACCCGACACTGAGCGGCAGGACCTGCAGTGATCACACACCCGCACACATCAGATCTCTCTCACACACACACACACACACACAATCAGTTCTCACACACACACACCAGATCTCACACACAAACATCGGATCGCACACACAAACATCGGATCGCACACACAGTCAGATCGCACACACAAACATCGGCTCACACGCAAACAACAAATCACACACACACACAAACATCGGATCGCACACACATCGGATCGCACACACACTCACCTCATCCAGTGACACCGATCTCTTCTCGCCGGGAGAATCCTGAGAGACAGTGCGGTGCAGCGCGACGAACAGGACCTGCGGCCGGACACGTGACTTGCTCTCATTCTCTGCTGCCGTAAGTGCTGGATGTGATTGGCTGTGTGTGTGTGTGTGTGTGTGTGTGTGTCTGCGATTGGCTGTGTTTTTCTGCGATCGGCTGTGTGTGTCTGCGTTCGGATGTGTGTATCTGTGATCGGCTGGGTGTGCCTGTGATCGGCTGTGTGTATTTGTGATCGGCTGTGTGTGTCTGCGTTCGGATGTGTGTATCTGTGATCGGCTGTGCGTGCCTGTGATCGGCTGGGTGTATCTACGATCGGCTGTGTGTGCCTGCGATCTGCTGTGTGTATCTGTGATCGGATGTGTGCATCTGTGATCGGCTGTGTGTATTTGTGATCGGCTGTGTGTGCCTGCGATCGGATGTGTGTATCTGTGATCGGCTGTGCGTGCCTGTGATCGGCTGGGTGTATCTGCGATCGGCTGTGTGTGCCTGCGATCTGCTGTGTGTATCTGTGATCGGCTGTGTGTGTCTGCGATCTGCTGTGTGTATCTGTGATCGGCTGTGTGTGATCTGCTGTATATATCTGCGATCTGCTGTGTGTGTATCTGTGATCGGCTGTGTGTATCTGTGATCGGCTGTGTGTGATCTGCTGTGTGTATCTGTGATCGGCTGTGTGTGATCTGCCGTGTGTGATCTGCTGTATATATCTGTGATCGGCTGTGTGTATCTGTGATCGGCTGTGTGTATCTGTGATCGGCTGTGTGTGATCGGCTGTGTGTATCTGTGATCGGCTGTGTGTGATCTGCTGTGTGTGATCTGCTGTATATATCTGTGATCGGCTGTGTGTATCTGTGATCGGCTGTGTGTATCTGTGATCGGCTGTGTGTGATCTGCTGTGTGTGATCTGCTGTATATATCTGTGATCGGCTGTGTGTATCTGTGATCGGCTGTGTGTATCTGTGATCGGCTGTGTGTATCTGTGATCGGCTGTGTGTGATCGGCTGTGTGTATCTGTGATCGGCTGTGTGTGATCTGCTGTGTGTGATCTGCTGTATATATCTGTGATCGGCTGTGTGTATCTGTGATCGGCTGTGTGTATCTGTGATCGGCTGTGTGTATCTGTGATCGGCTGTGTGTGATCGGCTGTGTGTATCTGTGATCGGCTGTGTGTGATCTGCTGTGTGTGATCTGCTGTATATATCTGTGATCGGCTGTGCGTATCTGTGATCGGCTGTGTGTATCTGTGATTGGCTGTGTGTGATCTGCTGTGTGTGATCTGCTGTATATATCTGTGATCGGCTGTGTGTATCTGTGATCGGCTGTGTGTATCTGTGATCGGCTGTGTGTGATCTGCTGTGTGTATCTGTGATCTGCTGTGTGTGTCAGTATCCTTGTAAAACTGTAAAGGGGAAAAAAGCGCAATAGGGTCTTACCCGGTATGAGGGTGGACAAACAAGACAAAGAAGCACTCACCTGGTGAGGTTGTGCCAGTCACAACCCCTTATGATAGCCTGTGAGTGCCTGGTGGTTTAGCTGCAGCCCCGGGAGAGGAATTTTGTATCACACAGGTAGAAGAAAAGACCGGGTTTATGCCGCGCTGAAAACCACTGATGCGTGTAAATTAAAAGATTTCCTTTTTATTGGATAGTTCCTACGCGTTTCAGAGACATCCGTCTCCTTCCTCAGGAAAAGAAATCATATTACAGCAAGGCCGCTTGGACCTATATATAAGGAGCAAACAGCCATGTATGCATTAAGGACTGCCTGTATGACTCAGAGCTGATGACTCAGAGCCACATGGTAAAAAAAAAAAAAAAAAAAAAAAAAAAAAAAGGGGGAGATGGAACGATCGTGAATAACAGAAAAAAGTGTCTGATAGAGCATGATCCCAAGAAACATGGATAATTCCAACAAAGGGAGTACTGAAGAAATAAAAAATAAATAAATAAATGAATGAATAAAGACATGAAAACACTTGTTCCTCGTGTTATTTAATAAAGTCATGGGGGGAAGAAATGTGAGGGATGTGTTCAAGATGGTGTGCGAACCTATGAAGTATAGGTGAATTTATTAGTGTTTAGTCCTCTACTCTACATGGGGATACAGAGATTTAGAGTGAAAAATCAAAACAATGTGTAAAAAAGTATATATATATATATTGAACTATATATGGGGATACAGCGATCGTGAGTGAATATCCAGAGGGACGTGAAAAAAATCTTTTTAAATTTATTTATTTATAAATAAAACTATAAAGAATGAGGAACTGCAAGGGCACTGCGATTGAAAATTATTTTGATTAAAAATGTTTATAATGTCCGACAATGACAAAAAGAGCCCGCTCTTTTTGTCATTGTCGGACATTATAAACATTTTTAATCAAAATAATTTTCAATCGCAGTGCCCTTGCAGTTCCTCATTCTTTATAGTTTTATTTATAAATAAATAAATTTAAAAAGATTTTTTTCACGTCCCTCTGGATATTCACTCACGATCGCTGTATCCCCATATATAGTTCAATATATATATATATACTTTTTTACACATTGTTTTGATTTTTCACTCTAAATCTCTGTATCCCCATGTAGAGTAGAGGACTAAACACTAATAAATTCACCTATACTTCATAGGTTCGCACACCATCTTGAACACATCCCTCACATTTCTTCCCCCCATGACTTTATTAAATAACACGAGGAACAAGTGTTTTCATGTCTTTATTCATTCATTTATTTATTTATTTTTTATTTCTTCAGTACTCCCTTTGTTGGAATTATCCATGTTTCTTGGGATCATGCTCTATCAGACACTTTTTTCTGTTATTCACGATCGTTCCATCTCCCCCTTTTTTTTTTTTTTTTTTTTTTTTTTTTTTTTTTTTTTTTACCATGTGGCTCTGAGTCATCAGCTCTGAGTCATACAGGCAGTCCTTAATGCATACATGGCTGTTTGCTCCTTATATATAGGTCCAAGCGGCCTTGCTGTAATATGATTTCTTTTCCTGAGGAAGGAGACGGATGTCTCTGAAACGCGTAGGAACTATCCAATAAAAAGGAAATCTTTTAATTTACACGCATCAGTGGTTTTCAGCGCGGCATAAACCCGGTCTTTTCTTCTACCTGTGTGTGTCAGTATGTCAGCTAGCAGCAGGGTAGGACGGCGTGCAGCACCGACCGGAGATCACAGGAGGACCTGGGAACCACGCAGACGTCCTGGTCTGGTATGAGTCTCCTGGGAAGTGGGGGGGGTCTGCTTTTTTGGGGGGTAAACTTACCCCCAACCGTGTTTCTCCAAGAATAAGACCTCCTCCAAAATTAAGCCCTAGTGCTTTTTTGGGGGGCAAAAAAAATATAAGACAGTGTCTTATTTTTGGAAAAACACGGTATATATACACAGGGAGTGGGGATAAGGATTTGCAGCTGAACTGCCAAGATATCCAATGGGTCTAAATGGGAAAGAGTTAACCCTAACAGGGAAGATACATAGAATGCCACAAAATATCAAGGAGTTGTTTGTGCAGCCAAAGGCAGTGACCTTCTGCAGCCGGACACCACAGGACTGTCTGTCAACCGTGACACTGACTTCATACCTCCCAACCGTCCCGGATTCTGCGGGACTTGCACGATTTATCAGGGCTGTCCCGCACTCCCGCGGCTCACAGCTGATGTCCCGGCTCCTCCCCTCAGTGGAGTGAATAAATTAAATTAAAGTATCATCGGCTCTGGATTTTCGGGGCGGCCAGGGCTCAAACTCGTGGAACTGTAAGTTCATTGTTTCAAAGGCAGCAGCTCTACCACTGAGCTACTGCCTCTATTGAAACCAATAGGAAGATTTTGTTATCTTGACCTCTATACTGCAGGTGACACACCAGAAGCAGATTATTCAGCTGCAAAGATGGATGGAGGGATGAATGGAGAGATAGAGGGAGGGAGGGATGGATGATAGAGGGATGAATGGAGGGATAGAGGGATGGATGGATGATAGAGGGATGAATGGAGGGATAGAGGGAGGGATGGATGATAGAGGGAGGGATGGATGGATGATAGAGAGATGAATGGAGGGATAGAGGGAGGGATGGATGATAGAGGGATGAATGGAGGGATAGAGGGAGGGATGGATGATAGAGGGATAGAGGGAGGGATGGATGGATGATAGAGGGATGAATGGAGGGATAGAGGGAGGGATGGATGATAGAGGGATGAATGGAGGGATGAATGGAGGTATTATTATTATTATTATAGGTATAGAGGGAGGGATAGAGGGAGGGATGGATGGATGGATGATAGAGGAATAAATGGAGGGATGAATCGAGGGATAGAGGAGGGATGGATGGAGGGATGAAGGGAGGGATAGAGGGAGGGAGGGATGGATGGATGATAGAGGAATGAATGGAGGGATGAATCGAGGGATAGAGGGAGGGATGGATGGAGGGATGAATGGAGGGATAGAGGGAGGGATGGATGGATGATAGAGGGATGAATGGAGGGATGAATGGAGGGATAGAGGGATGGATGATAGAGGGATGAATGGAGGGATGAATAGAGGGATGAATGGAGGGATGAATGGAGGGATGAATAGAGGGATGAATGGAGGGATAGAGGGAGGGATGGATGATAGAGGGATGAATGGAGGGATGAATGGAGGGATAGAGGGAGGGATGGATGATAGAGGGATGAGTGGAGGGATGAATGGAGGGATAGAGGGAGGGATGGATGGATGATAGAGGGATGAATGGAGGGATAAATGGAGGCATAGAAGGAGGGATGAATGGAGGGATAGAGGGATGAAAGGAGGGATGGATGGATGATAGAGGGATGAATGGAGGGATGAATGGAGGGATAGAGGGAGGGATGAATGGAGGGATAGAGGGATGAATGGAGGGATAGAGGTATGAATGGAGGGATGAATGGAGGGATAGAGGGAGGGATGAATGGAGGGATAGAGGGATGAATGGAGGGATAGAGGCAGGGATGGATGGATGGATAATAGAGGGATGAATGGAGGGATGGATGGATGATAGAGGGATGAATGGAGGGATAGAAGGAGGGATGAATGAAGGGATAGAGGGATGAATGGAGGGATAGAGGGAGGGATGGATGGATGATAGAGGGATGAATGGAGGGATAGAGGGAGGGATGGATGGATGATAGAGGGATGAATGGAGGGATGAATGGAGGGATAGAGGGAGGGATGAATGGAGGGATGAATGGAGGGAGGGATGATGGATGATAGAGGGATGAATGGAGGGATGAATGGAGGGATGAATGGAGGGATAGAGGGAGGGATGGATGGATGAATGGAGGGATGAATGGAGGGATAGAGGGAGGGATAGAGGGATGAATGGAGGGATGAATGGAGGGATGAATGGAGAGATAGAGGGAGGGATGAATGGATGATAGTGGGATGGATGGATGATAGAGGGATGGATGATAGAGGGATATATAGATACACGACAGATAATAGATAGATAGAGATAGAATCATAGATAGAATCATAGATAGAGAGATAGAATCATAGATAGATAGAATCATAGATAGAATCATAGATAGATAGAATCATAGATAGAATCATAGATAGATAGATGGATAGATAGAATCATAAATAGAGAGATAGAATCATAGTTAGATAGATAGAGAGATAGAATCATAGATAGATAGAGGGATAGAAATAGATAGATAGAGAGATAGATAGATAGATAGATAGATAGAGGGATAGATAGATAGATAAATACTGTATCTCAATGTAGGTGAAAGAGTCAGATTCATTTGTTCCCATAAAACTACTATAAAGAAATGAGGAAAAAAATACAAATACAATTTTTTTTTTTTTATCTTCACCACCTTGGATTTAAACCAGCAACGTTCAAAACTTGCGTCCAGCAGCCTCCTAGCTTTCCTAGCTGCTCTAGCTGTTGAGCCACTAGGATTGATGATGTCAGAGGGAGGATTTCACATAAATGAACCTACAATGCAGCTTCTTACACAGCAGATTACACAGGACACAGCTACATTGTACAGAGCAGCATCTCTATGTCCTGTATTCTAGAGGGAGAGGAAAGGAGGATTTTGGGTTTTTTTAATAAAGTTACTAAAAATAATAAAAAAAATAGAATAATGTAATTTTATTACACTTTTTTATAAAATAATAAACATCACAAATCAGCAAATAACATGGACATATTTGGTGTCCCTGTAATCGTAATGACCTGAACAACACAGCGAACAGATTATTTATGGGGATTGGTAAATGGCGGGAAAAAAAAGGCGCAATTTATTATTTTTCTTTATTAAAACCCATAAAAAATGTAATAAAAATGGATCACTGAGGCCGTGTTCACACATAGCGTAAATGCTGCATTTTTTCTGCAGGTGTCCGCGCCAAGAGTGCAATAACAATGTTCTCTGATTATTGCGTGTTTGCGGTATTTTTTATGCATTGTCCCCTTATTTGATACATGTTTGTTGCTGATGTGAATCCTGAAGCTTATAAAGAAAGAAACACCAAATCTGCACCGTTCAGCGGCGTCTTTCCACGCACCAGGAGCGGAGATTTCAGGACGTCTCATCCACTTTGCTTGGACAATTAGTCCATATTCACATGTAGTGTAAATGCTGCATTTTTTTCTGCTGTTTCTTTGCACATTTATTCTGCTGTGCTTAATTGTCCAAGTAAAGTGGATGTGATTCCATGAAAAGACGCTGCTGAATTCTGCAGTTTTCGGGGGGGAGGGGGGGGTGTTGGGTTCTCTGGAGGTTTCTATGTGGAGCTTAAAATAATGCAGGAAAAAGCTTCTCTGTACAATAAAAACACTTAAAAACGCAGATTCACATCTGAACCAAAAACGCATTAAATAATGGAGAAAAGGCAGAAAAAATGCAGCAAAAATGGAAAAAACAGAGAAGATAGTTATTGTGTAGTTTGGTGCAGACAGAAACAAAAAGAAACAGAATTTATGCAACGTGTGAACACGGATTGATAGGCACAAATAAGCAACATGTCATATAGTGACACAGAAATATAAAAAAATTCTGACTGCTATAAATATGAATGAACAGTCCGGGGCATCTGCTGAATGACCCTTACTGCCAAATGGGTGTGGCTAGGGGTGTGGTCAAAATTTGCCGCGGCGCACTGCGCGCGCCGCATACTATGTCCCTCTTTCCTTTCTTGAAAAGTTGGGAGGTATGCTGACATGGATAGATAGATGATAGATTAATACGCTCCACTAGTAACTGCTTGGAGCTGGAATTTACTGAAACAGAAGCTGGAATTGTATCACTAGGTTCTTGGCAGTGGATTTAGGGAGCTCTGACCACAGTAAAGATATAGTAAGAAATGAATGGGTAAGGAATTTCAGATCTTTATGTTCCGCACACTTCCTGTCTCCCGCGCTGGGTTTTCTGTCTATTTCCTGCCCTGGCCAGTTCCTCTGTTCTTCTGCACATCAGGTTATCATGGTTACCTACATAAACCACCTCCATCACGCTGCCTGGCCTTATAGGTCAGTTTCTGAACTACTATACTCTATTACAGCACTCACCAGGCTCTTTTATATTGCCACAGTGAGTCTACCAACCTACTCAGATCTGCTACATTACTGGACTCTGCTACAGCACCACAGTGAGTACCCTGACCCTTGTAGTTTAGCTACATTGCTTGGTTCTGCTACAGTGCCACAATGAGTCTGCTGGGCTGCTCAACTCTGCTACATTGCTAGGTTTGGCTACAGTGTCACAGTGAGTCTGCTGGGCTGCTCAACTCTGCTACATTGCTAGGTTTGGCTACAGTGTCACAATGAGTCTGCTGGGATGCTCAACTCTGCTACATTGCTAGGTTTGGCTACAGTGTCACAGTGAGTCTGCTGGGCTGCTCAACTCTGCTACATTGCTAGGTTTGGCTACAGTGTCACAGTGAGTCTGCTGGGCTGCTCAACTCTGCTACATTGCTAGGTTTGGCTACAGTGTCACAATGAGTCTGCTGAGCTGCTCAACTCTGCTACATTGCTAGGTTTGGCTACAGTGTCACAGTGAGTCTACTGGGCTGCTCAACTCTGCTACATTGCTAGGTTTGGCTACAGTGTCACAATGAGTCTGCTGGGCTGCTCAACTCTGCTACATTGCTAGGTTTGGCTACAGTGTCACAGTGAGTCTACTGGGCTGCTCAACTCTGATACAGTGCTTGGTTCTGCTACAGGCTATAGTGCCACAGTGAGTCTACTGGGCTGCTCAACTCTGCTACATTGCTAGGTTTGGCTACAGTGCCACAGGGAGTTTGCTGGGCTGATCAACTCTGCTACATTGCTCGTTTCTGCTACAACGCCATAGTGAGTCTCCTGACATTCTCAACTTTGCTACATTACTGGACTCTGCTACAGCACCACAGTGAGTACCAAGACCCTTGTAGTTTAGCTACATTGCTTGGTTCTGCTACAGTGCCTCAATGAGTCTGCTGGGCTGCTCAACTTTGCTACATTGCTAGGTTTGCAAGTGCCACAGTGAGTACCCTGACCTTCTTAACTTTGTGACATTGCTGGTTTCTGCTACATTGCCACCAGTAATCTGCTAGGCTGCTCAACTCTGCTACATTGCTAGAATTGGCTACAGTGTCACAGTGAGTCTGCTGGGCTGCTCAACTCTGCTACATTGCTAGGTTAAGCTACAGTGTCACAGTGAGTCTGCTGGGCTGCTCAACTCTGCTACATTGCTAGGTTTGGCTACAGTGTCACAATGAGTCTGCTGGGCTGCTCAACTCTGCTACATTGCTAGGTTTGGCTACAGTGTCACAGTGAGTCTGCTGGGCTGCTCAACTCTGCTACATTGCTAGGTTTGGCTACAGTGTCACAATGAGTCTGCTGGGCTGCTCAACTCTGCTACATTGCTAGGTTTGGCTACAGTGTCACAATGAGTCTGCTGGGCTGCTCAACTCTGCTACATTGCTAGGTTTGGCTACAGTGTCACAGTGAGTCTACTGGGCTGCTCAACTCTGCTACATTGCTAGGTTTGGTTACAGTGTCACAATGAGTCTGCTGGGCTGCTCAACTCTGCTACATTGCTAGGTTTGGCTACAGTGCCACAGGGAGTTTGCTGGGCTGCTCAACTCTGCTACATTGCTCGTTTCTGCTACAACGCCATAGTGAGTCTCCTGACATTCTCAACTTTGCTACATTAGTGAACTGTGCTACATCACCAAATTTACTCTTTTGACCTACTCTTCTCTGGTATACTATTGTGCACTGCTACATCACCAGATTGAGTTTTCTGAACTAGCCAACTCTGCTAAATTGCTGGTCACTTTTTTACATTGCCACAGTGAGCCAACTAATCTACTGAAATCTGCTACATCACTGGGCTCTACTACAGCACCGCAGTGAGTGTTCTGATCTTCTTAACTTTGCTTCATTGCTGGGTTCTTCTACATTGCCAAAATTAATCTGCTGACCTGCATAGCTCTGCTGAACAAATCTATTTTGAGCCACCAGAAATTCCCAGCCCTGCTGCATAACTTGGCTCTGCTACATTGCTCCACTTTGCTTTCTTTCATTCCATCAAGCCTCCTGACACACCTAGCTCTGCTACATCACTTGGCTTTGCTACATTGCTCCACTCTGCTTACTTTCATTCCATCAAGCCTCCTGACACAACTAGCTCTGCTACAGCACTTGGCTATGCTACATTGCTCCACTTTGCTTACTTTCATTCCATCAAGCTTCCTGACACATAGCTTTGCTGTGATGGACACACATAGCTTTGCTCCAAGTGATGGAGTAGAGCCCCAAGTGATGACTTGACTCTACTCCATCACTTGGCTCTGCTACATTGCTCCACTCTGCTTACTTTCATTTCATCAAGGTCTGCTACATCACTGGGCTCTGTTAGCTTTATTTAGCTATCAGGGCTCTGCCCTGCCTCCTTACAAAAGCTTCTCTGTTATGCCACTATCTCGACTTTGTCTCATCAGTCTACCTACAATGGGTCTCAGGGTTCCTAGTATATTACTTCTCAACCTCTATAGTTGCTGTCCAATCTCTACAACATTGTTGCTCTATCATCTGCATCTGGGCCCCCAGCTGCAACATCATCATCTGCATCCGGGCCCCCCAGCTGCAACATCATCATCTGCATCCGGGCCCCCAGCTGCAACATCATCATCTGCATCCGGGCCCCCAGCTGCAACATCATCATCTGCATCCGGGCCCCCCAGCTGCAACATCATCATCTGCATCCGGGCCCCCAGCTGCAACATCATCATCTGCATCCGGGCCCCTGGCTGCAACACCATCATCTGCATCCGGGCCCCTGGCTGCAACACCATCATCTGCATCACAACAGCTCATCTGGAGCAAAGTCTTTGAGTATCCACCTTACCAGGTGAGACACAACACTCTTTAGGTTAACAAAATGGTTTTGAAGGATGACTCAAAATTTCGAGCTCCTATTCTGTGCCCCGGCCTTACACTACAGTGGAGACACAATTGAGCATGTAATATCCCTATGTGAAGTTTCTGCATCACCCCAGCCTTGCCATTTAGCTGTGACCCTGCAGTGCAGGTGGTGTAAATGTATTTGTTCACATAGGCACATCTTGCCCGTAGCTGGTGGTCGATGGCAGGGAGAAAGGAAAATGACGCATTTCTCAAGGGGGAATGAAGCGCTCGCCGTCCCCTCCTAGTCAGGACATTGTAGCCAGTGGATACACACAGTAGAGCGGACATGGCTTCAGGGAAGGTGACAGCGAGCAGGAAAGGGATATGTCACAGGTTGTTACATCAGAGCGGCTCTCCCACTGAGACAGAAGTCAGGACAAGGTTTACGTGGTGATGGGCTCAGGCTGCGGAGCACTATATCTCTCTGTGTAGCCCCAAATTTATTTCTACTGAGCCCCAGGGTGGTGGTTTACGGTCGTACAGCTTTAAGAGCCAACATTCGTATAGGAAATTGCTGCACGAATTATGATAATGTCAGAATGGACATTTCATCAGATTTATTGGACGGCGGAGTCCTGAATGAGCACTTTATAGCCGAGTAATACCGGCACCGGGCACAAGAGGACGTATGGCAAAGAAGGATTTCTGTCCCCTTCAAGGATGCCAAATCTTCCATTCCAAGTTTTAGTATTCTCCACTCACAATCTACATTTTATAGAAACTGGAACACCTATCCCAATATCCTATCCCAATATGTAATAGGTGTAATCATAATATTAGAAAATATCTTCAATTAGAAATGTAGTATAGTTCTCCTAATTAGCTATGTCACTTACCTCATGTGCAGGGCATTGCAGTAGCTTACGTATCCATGGTTATGACCACTAGCGCCTAACTGTCAACTCACTGTCACTATATGCGTAGTCATATCCATGGATACCTACGCGACTGTTGTGCCCTGAACATGAGGTAAGTGACATAGCTTATCAGGAGAACTATACTACATTTCTAATTGGCGTTATTTGCTAATAGAGGTGTCTGAAATTCATGAATTAATAAGCAAAAGAAATGTAAAGTAATAATATTAATTACATAATCAAAGCTAAGGTCAGTTAACCAAAGTACACCCTTGTGCAGTCAAAATACTTAGTAAAGACATAACAAACTGCAACCAAGTAAGCATAGTGTGCCCTTGTGCACTCAAAATATTTATTAAATACACAACAAAACTACAACCAATTAACCAACGTGCACCCATGTGCACTAAAAATACTTAGTGGAGACAGATGAAAATTGCAACAAATTAACCATAGTGCACCATTGTGCAGTCAAAATACTTAGTAAAGACACCACAAAACTGCAACCAATTAAGCATAGTGCACCCTTTTGCACTCAAAATACTTAGTAAAGACACAACAAAACTGCAAACAATTAACCAAAGTGCACCGTTGTGCACTCAAAATACTTAGTGGAGACAGATGAAAACTGCAACCAATTAACCATAGTGCACTCTTGTGCAGTCAAAATACTTAGTAGACACATACAAACTGCAAACAATTAACCATAGTGCACCCTTGTGCAGTCAAAATACTTAGTAGACACATACAAACTGCAAACAATTAACCGTAGTGCACCCTTGTGCAGTCAAAATACTTAGTGGAGACAGATCAAAACTGCAACCAATTAACCATAGTGCAGTCAAAATACTTAGTAGATACACATCAAAACTTCAACTAATTAACCATAGGGCACTTTTGTGCAGTCAAAATACTTAGTAGAGACACAAAAAATTGCAACCAATTAACTATAGTGCACCCTTGTGCAGTCAAAATACTTAGTAGATACACATAAAAACTGCAACCAATTAGCCATGGTGCACCTCTGTGCACTCAAAATACTTAGTAGAGACACATATAACTCAGAATAAGAAATGACAACTGTTTTAACCGTTTTTGTCTAAATTTGGTCCAAACTCTCCTAGTAAAAATTCTATCTAATTTCTACAACATATTACAAATGAAATTTGACTAGCATAAATCTTTATTGATTTTCAGCTTCTAAACTCTGATCTTTTCCTCGTTACATGAAGGTCACCGCATAATGTAAATGTTAAAAGCTTAAAAGAGACACAAAGGATCGAGGGCAGTTTTTTTCAGCTGCTTCTACACTAAAGAATGTCTCATAGCTTCAGAATTAAAACAAAATAATGTCAAATAAATCAGCTGTCAAAATTTTATCAGCCAAAAACAAATATATCAACCTCATATTTCCATGTTTGGAAAAAAAATTTGGTATTTTCTTTCGAGATAACCTCAAAATTGCTAATATTTTCTAATTTTCCAGCATAGACCTTTAAATGGAACCAACTAGAATAACCATCAAATTACAAAAATGCTTGTTTTTACATTTTCTATCTGACAATATTTGTATACAGTGGTTGAAATAAGTATTGAACATGTCATCAATATTTAAAAAGGGGCTATTGACATTAATTTTTCACCACATGTCGGTAACAAACCATTCAAGACACACAGGCAAAGAGAGCAAACCCTAAATGACCATAACTTGAGTTATGTGTAATAATGAGAAATAACACAGGAAAAAAGTATTGAACACATAAAGAAAGATATGTGTAAAAAACATGGAAAGTCATGACAGTAGCTGAAATCTATCAGTAATTAGAAAGCAATCCTTCCACTTAGCGAAAAATTATAACAGCTGGTTCAACTGATGGGCTATAAAAAGTCTCATTACCAAAGGTGCGACACAAGAAACATCCCATGATGGGTAAAACCAGTGAGCTGTCTCAAGACCTTAACAACCTTATTGTTGCAAAACATACTGATGCCATTGGTTGCAGAATTTCTAAACTACTGAAGGCTCCAGTGAGCACTGTTGGGGCCATAACCTGGAAGTGGAAAGAACATCATTTCATCCTAAACTGACCATGACCATGTTTTGCCACAAGATTTCAGAGAGAGTGAAAACAATTATCAGAAGAGTTGTCCAATAGCCAAGAACCACCTGTGGAGCGCTGCAAAAAGACCTGCAATCAGCAGGTACAATTGTTTAAAAGAAAACAATTAGTAATGTACTCACCCTCCATGACATATATGCACGCTCCTGTATGCACACTCACCACACAAGACTCCATTGCCAAACAAAAAGCAGGTTCAAGTGCATTTAAAGTTTGCTCAACAACATTTAGAAGAACCTGTGAAATGTGGGAGAATATAGTCTGGTCAAATGAGACCAAAATTGAACTCTTTGGATGCCTTAATACACACCATGTTTGGAGGCCAAAAGGCAAATCACCCCCAGAACACCAACAATAGAGAAGTGTGAAGGTGGGAACATCATGGTGTGCGGCTGTTTTTCAGTATACGACACTGGAAAGCTTCATTTAATTAAAGGAAGGATGAAGGGACAAATGTACCAAGACATTTTTGATAAATTTCTGCTGCCATCTACCAGGATGATGAAGATGAATAGAGGGTGGAGATGTCAGCAACACAGTGATCCTAATCAAATAGTCAAGGAAACTCTCATTGGTTTCAGAGAAAGAAAATAAAGCTGCTAAAATGGCCGAGCCGATCACCTGACCTGAATCCAATAGAAAATGTATGGAAGAAACTAAAGCTCAGAATTCATAGAAGGAATCTATTGGAACTTCAGGATTTGAAGAGTGTTTGTGTGGAAGAATGGGCCAAAATCCCACCTGAGCAATACATGCAACTTGTGTCTCCATACAGGAGGCATTTTGAAGCTTCATCACCAGCAAAGGCTTTTGCTGTATCCACATGGGAATAAACATTTCAAGGGATTTTCCATTAATAAACTATAATAAACTATCCACTAAACCCATCATGGTCATGCTCATTAGGATCATGCTCCATCATTATGGTCTTGCTGACATGTTCCTTAGGCAGATTGTTGATGAGATATATGGACACCAAAGAGGGAGGACATCCAGAATGAAGAGTAAGAACCCCTCCTTGGATGGTGCTCTCACCTTACCCATACATTACATACACCCTGACCTAGCACGGTCAAGTTTGGCCACATTTTGGTGCTTTATTACAGAACGAACAAAAATAATAGTACAGAAATCATTTGTGTTTTTGAGACTCCTGAAGCATTCGAGGATCTGCGCTCCTCCGAATACCAGCCCTCTACTAGGGAGAATTACCAGTCAAATCATTCATGAGCTGATTTTATGATCTGAGACATTAGGACTCCAGGCACATAAAGTGACAGACATGGATCGTCAGACAGCGCGGTGTCTACACATTACTGATGCAGCGGCTGCACAGTAGAAGAAGCGGACCACTGCTGAACGGCACACAGAAGCCACGTCTGAATATTTTTTATAATGATCGTAAAAATACAATTATGACAAGTACAGGTTTATTGATGTCTTTAAAGTATAAACGATCCATCCTGCCTTTGTATTTCACCTCTAGTTCTCCCACTACTTTTCCACATTAGGCAGCAGAGTCTTTGGGGTCCTCTACCAAAGGCATTGCTTAAAGAGGTTATCCACTACTACTTTAACATTAACGGTCGCAGTCCAGGTTGCAGATTCTCACACTCCACCCGATAGTTTCTCTAGTATCAACACAGGTAGACTATGGCATTGACCTACTGTGTGCTGATCTATAGGCAGGCTAGCAAGAGGTAATGTCCGCTGGTCTGCTTGCTCCTTTGGTAACATGTTGTGGGGAGACCTATCACATCTGCTCCCCTATTTATGCTGGTAGAAACCTTCCACCATGCCAGCTATAGTTTATTCTATGTTGGTCTGTGAGGTGCATTGTCCCAGACTTAATGGTGAAAGTTACACTTTTTGCTTGCTTGAGTTTACCCCTTTTGTTTGTAGCTTCCTTCCTGCTCTTGATTTTCCTCCTGAACATCTTATTGTCTTTACCTTTGTGTGTGCGCGCTGTGTGACAGGTTTTCCCTTGTCTGTCTTTATTTGTGGTTTCCATCACAATTCGGTCCTGTTCCTCCCTGGGGAGGATGGGGAATCAGATCAGGAGACTGGTAAGGAGCAGGGCAAGGAAGGAGACTCAGACCTCTCCACCATAAAGAATATCCCTTAGTTAGGGATAGTGTGGCGACCCTGACTATATCAGGGTGCCACAGGGTACTGCAATCCTTACCCAGGGTGCAGGGCCTACCCCCCATGGTTCGAGGTTCAAAATAACCGGTGTCGCACCATCAGCATCATAAATTCCAATCACACCTCACATCAAACCTGTCAGACACACCAGTGGGATTGGCTAAGCTAAAATAGGGCCACCCACCTAGGGGTCAGGCAGGGTGGGAGGAAGGAAGTCAGTTTAGAGTCAGTTCTCAAGGTGAGAGGAGTTGATAGTAGCCCTCAAAGAGTGAGGAGCTGGGAGTTGTAGCTCCCGGGGAGCGAGACCAAGGTTGGGTCGGAGACGGTGGCCTGGGACCACGGGAGTCGGGGCAGTGACTGAGGGTGCGACGGACTTAGTCTAGGAGGACTGTCGGCATCACAACCCCAAAAGAACTGACCGGTACCGAGCACGGCGGGGTACAGGACCCTAGATCAGGGAAGAGCTTCAGGCGCCTTGATAATTAACCGGTGGAGGATAGTCTCTTTATGAACATTCCCCAAGAGCTTAGAGAGTGAAGGCATCAGCACAATGCGCTGGATAGGGTTTTCCAGAAAAACAACCCAACTGAAATCCCACGTGCCAGCCATCAAGAGCACAGCTGCCATACACACGGGTAGCAGGGCCCCAACAGCTTCACGCCAAGGGGCCATAACGGACACCAAAAATTGTGCATGGAGGTAAAGGTCCAGGCTATCAAATGACACCGGTGGGAGCAGACACCTGGATGGGCTTCCCTGTAGTGACTGTGATGCACAGAGATTCTGGTTTATCTACAGTGTGAGTGTCTGCTTTATTTCTCCATCCAGCACCACAACTACCGACAGTGAGTACTCCTGTGTTCCCCCTGCACCCTGCACTCCCAATAATCCCACCAAAACCCCAGAGGCTGGGGCCTTCCCTACCTGCAGAGGGACTGACACCTTGCTGCCCCACACCATCTGCCTCGATACTCCCATCAGTAGCGGCGGTACTCCCCTTACCGCAACCCGCAGATGGCGTTACAAACTTCTCCCCTGTAAATATCCCCTTTTCAAGGATCGGTGTGTTAGCCGAGCCTGCGTCCGGACCCCTCGAGCCACGACCACCCCGGAGCCAAGCACCCCGGTCTGTGCAGGGGCAGCACAATAGCATCTGGCCCCTTAGCTTGAGAGACAACTCAGGAGCCCCAATTCCCTGCTATCCCATAGTCATTGTGACAGATATTGCGCACAAAGCTCCGCAGGCCGTCCTCCTCTACTGCCAGAATACCACAGCCCTCTATTTCAAAATGGTATCATACGAGAGGGTCAGCTCACCTTTGGCTCTCTACAGACATTGCCCTGTGATATTCCTTGACAGCCCTTGGTTAGCAGGCCTTCTAAAATATAAGCTAGGCAAACCAACATTTATATAGGTTACATTCTCTGGCCCTTAGCCCACTGACTTCATTGCAGGGGTCAATGCACTTTGCCTTCAGGCACCTGATCTTATTATAAACACGTCTTACTGACCTATCTCATCTCCACGGCTGGACCCTGCAACTTTCCACTATGGCCACCAACCATTGCTTTAAGCGGGCTTTACATGTTACAATATCGCTAGCAATATTGCTAGCGAGCGTACCCGCCCCCGTCGTTTGTGCATCACGGGCAAATTGCTGTTCGTGGCGCACAATATCGCTAACACCCGTCACACGTACTTACCTTCCCTAGCGACATCGCTGTGGGCGGCGAACAACCTCTTTGTTAAGGGGGAGGTTCGTGCGCCGTCACAGCGCCGTCACACAGCGGCCAACCAATAGAAGCGGAGGGGCGGAAAACAGCCGCATTATCGACACGCCCACCTTGTTGCCGGAGGATGCAGGTAAGCTGTTGTTCATCGTTCCCGGGGTGTCACACGTAGCGATGTGTGCTGCCTCAGGGACGACGAACAACCTACGTCCACAACGACCAACGAGATTTTGAAAATGAACGACGTGTCAACGATCAACGATAAGGTGAGTATTTTTCATCGTTAACACTCGCTTGGAGCTGTTACATGCAACGACGTCGCTAACGATGCCGGATGTGCGTCACGAATTCCGTGACCCCCGACGACATATCGTTAGCAATATCGTTGTGTGTAAATGGGCCTTTAGTACAGACTGTTTTTTTTAGGTTAGTAAACTCTACTGACATCATCACCCGACTATGACACCCATGTGTGTCTGAATAAGAAGTAATCTTTTTGTTCCACTACCTTGCCTTTCAGTTTGTTTTATCAGTTCTCTCTCAGCTGGTAATCATCTCAGCAAACTCCTGTTTGCTTCTACAATTTGCATTTACTTCATGAATAAGGTCTGGATCTAAGCTGTGAGCATACTCTTCTCTGGACTTGCTCACACTACAAATTCTGCTGCATCAGAGTGTAGACTTTTAACAAGACAAACAAGTGTGTAGTTCATCTTTGCTTCCATCAGATACCTATTTGGTTGGTTGAAAACCTATTTGTTTGCTGTATAATTATTCATTTTCTGTAGGTACTGTATAAAGAACTCTTCTCTGGACTTGTTTACACTAGAAATTCTGCTGCATCAGAGTGTATATTTTTGACAACACAAACAAGTTTGTCTGTTCATCTCTGCTTCCATTGGATACCTATTTTTTTGCTGTATAGTTATTTATTTTCTTTAGGCATAAATACCTCTTCTCTGAACTTGTTCACACTACAAATGCTGCTGTATCAGAGTGAATCTTTTGGGCAAGACAATCAAGTGTGTTTGGTCATCTCTGTTTCCATCGGATACCTATATGTTTGCTGTATCATTTTCTGCACGCATAAAGAACTCTTCTCTGAACTTGTTCACACTACAAACGCTGCTGTATCACAGTGAATCTTTTCGAGAAGACATTCAAGTATGTCTGTTCATCTCTACTTCCATAGGATACCTATTTGTTTGCTGTATAATTATTAATTTGCTGTAGACATAAAGAACTCTTCTCTAAACTTGTTCACACTACAAATTCTGCTGCATCAGAGTGTATCTCTTACAAATAAGTTGCTTGTTCATCTTTACTTTCATTGGATACCTATTTGTTTGTTGTATAATTATTAATTTTCTGTAGGCGTAAAGAGCTCTTCTCTGAAGTTGTTCACACTACAAACACTGCTGTATCACAGTTAATCTTTACAACAAGACAATTAAGTTTGTCTGTTCATCTCTGCTTTCATCGCATATCGATTTGTTTGTTGTATAACCCTTCATTCTGTAGGCATAAATTTCTCTTCTCTGGACTTGTTCACACTACAGACATGTTGCCAGTGTATGTATCCATAAATGTCTCTTATACGCAGCTTTGGCAGCATACAGTACGCATTAGTGCACCTCTGCTAAGGCAGACCTTTGGGTGCCTACATGTTCTACAGAGAATTTGGAACGGCATCTGCACACGAGTTTGCCACATTCATGGGCTTCTAATGGAAGCAGTCTTTGGAAATCATAGATGGAACAGTCACCATTACAAAGTTCACGCTAATGGACAAAGGTCTATGTATTTTCTAAGCATATATACTGTATATATTATGTATGAAGTGGGATGGAGTTAACGATATTTATGGAATTAATTCTTTAATAAAGAATGCATTTTATGACAGAGTTTTTCCTATCAATGAAGTGCTATTAATACCTTATGCATAAATAAATGATCTTACATATAAAACAAATAGATCCATTACCAATATTGCTGTGTTCCACTATGGCAATGTTAACCCATGAAAAAGGAACCCAACCAGATCACACAATTTGCCTATTGGACTTTACCGAGGTACTTTTCTACTGGCCAGTAGACTTTGGTGGTTCCTCTGGGGTTAATTTTCTGTAAAACTTACGGGAAACTATTAAATAACCCACTTAGGGACCTGAACACTAACTTTTCCCATTATAGAGCAAGAATGTTGCACCCAACATTTTGGGAAGGCATTCGATCCTATTTTGGGCTTCTTATAAATGGCCCAAAGCCATAAGATGATTGCATGAAATGTCCAAGGTATAAGGAGGATTGCTTTAAAGTGGGCTTGTCATCAGATTCTACAATAGAAACTGCATGCATTATTAAAAAGTGCTATTAGACCTGATGAGACTGATGTACTTACTTTGAAAAAATTGATGTAAGTTTAATAGTCTTTGAAAGTGTCCCTGCTTTAGCTTGACTCATAAATTTCCAGTTTATATTGTTAAATCTGATGACAGATCCACTTTAAAGTACTACAGCTACATTGTATTTTACAGTGCGAGCGTACAGTCTTTCCACAACATGCGCCAGATCTGACCAAACATGTACTTTAAAAATGAAGCACACATCTGCAGCATTTTTGACATCTTTCACCAATCAAGAATTAATTTTGTTCCTACCATTTTTTTTTACTCTGCAGATTCTCTACTGTCTAAGCAATGAGAATGTGGATTTTTTACTGTACCAGCAGTGAAACTAATGGATTCTTTACTGTACAAGCTGTAAGAGTGTGGATTCTTCACTTATGAGTACTAAAACTGTGGATTCTTTGCTGTACAAGCAGTGAGTCTAATGGATTCTTTATTGTACGAGTTGTAAAAGTGTGGATTCTTTTCTGTGCGAGCAGTGAGACTGTGGATTCTTTACTGTATGAGCAGTGAGACTGTGTATTCTTTACTGTACAAACACTGAGACTAATGGATTCTTTACTGTACAAACTATAAGAGCGTGGATTCTTTATTGTACAAGCAGTGAGACTGTGGATTCTTTACTCTGTAAGCAGTGAGAATAATGGATTCTTTACTGTATGAGCTGTAAGACTGTAGATTCTTTACTGTACGAGCAGTGAGACTGTGGACTTTTTACTGTATGAGCAGTGAGACTGTGGATTCTTTACTCTACAAGCAGTAAGACTGGATTATTTACTGTATGAGCAGTGAGACTGTGTATTCTTTACTGTATGAGCAGTGAGACTGTAGATGCTTTACTGTATGAACAGTGAGACTGTAGATGCTTTACTGTATGAGCATTGAGGCTGTGGATTCTTTACTGGAGAGCAGTGAGACTAACATAGTCTTTACTGTACAAGCTGTAAGAGTGTGGTTTCTTTACTGTACGAGCACTGAGACTGTGGATTCTTTACTGTACAAGCAGTGAGACTGTAGATTCTTTACTGTATGAACAATGAGACTGGATTAATTACTGTACGAGTAGTGAGACTAATTGATTCTTTACTGTACGAGCTGTAAGAGTGTGAATTCTGTACTGTACGAGCACTTAGACTGTGGATTCTTTACTGTACAAGCAGTGAGACTGTGGATTTTTTTACTGTATGAGCAGTGAGGCTGGATTCTTTACTGTACGAGCAGTGAGACTAGTGGATTCTTTACTGTACGAGCTGTAAATGTTTGGATTCTTTACTGTACGAGCACTGAGACTGTGGTTTATTGTTATCTACCTTCACACGATCACCTTTCCTGCTATAGGATCACTACAGTCACAGAGTCGCCCAGGTTCCATACATTTCTATAGTTCCTGCTATCTCCTCCCCATCTTCTGCTCCTACAATATTTACACTGGGAGAAAATGTTGAAAACTGTAAAATATTAATTTTTTCCACAGTACAATATTGTTAGGGACTTTTGCCCATGTACTTTTATAGCAATAAGATCCATTTGAAATCCTTGCATTTTTTTCAGTATGATTAATGAGAGGTAATTACATTGCTCACTGTTAACCTTACATTATACTTCGGCTTTATTAACAAAGTAAATCATTACTTCTCCAATAAAGACAGCCGACGCTCCGTGCGCATCGTCATGAGAGTGTCCAACCAGGACGCGATATAGGATGTGTAATTTTAAAGTCAATTTCCATCTTTGAAAAACATTATGGGCCGATTGAATAATTCTCTATAAAGGTTGAGAACTCAAAATAGTTTAAGGGTTATTCCTCAATGATCCAAGGCTCTATAATGCCCTGTTAGGTAAGAGCAATGGTCAATCATGGGAAATACCACTCAATTAATTGACTACAGGACAAGGAATGGGATTGGTCATTTCAGAACTCATTTCTATTGATTATGTGAGAGAATAGAATCCATTCTGTTCTTAAAGGGAACCAAACATCAGGATTTTTGTATATAAGGTAAAGCCAGTGCAGTACTGGCACTATCAGGCACATTGTGTACATACCATTAGTGGGCAGTTCGGATGTTTAGGCTGTGAAATCCAAGTTTATAAAGTTTGAAAATTCATCCACTTTTTGATTGACATGTGCACCTCTGCTGATAATGTCCAGGCGGGTTATGCACATGATTCCTGCCCCTCCCCCCCCCCCCGCCTCCTGTTCCTTTCTTTCACTGGCTGTATGTAAATTTCTCTATTCAGTAACATGGCGTCGGAGTTGGTGCCTGCGCATAGCGCTTATCTCCGGCGCCGTGTTTCTGAAGCCCGCAGTACCTAGTATTGTGCATGAGAGGGCAGCGCATGCGCCCTCGCTTCTTCAGATCTCGCTGTGACTGCAAGAGCGTGTGCGGTCACAACAGGACTGGAGAACAGCTGATCTTACCAATTAGCTGCAGCAGACGATATCGTAGCAGCTAATCTGGGTAAGATCAGCTGTTCTCCAGTCCTGTTGTGACTGCGTGCGCTCCCGTGGTCACAACGAGATCTGAAGAAGCGAGGTCGCATGTGCCGCCCTCTCATGCACAATACTAGGTACTGCGGGATTCAGAAACACGGCGCCGGAGATAAGCGCTATGCGCAGGCGCCAACTCCGACGCCATGTTTCTGAATAGAGAAATTTACATACAGCCAGTGAAAGGGAAGAACAGGCGGCGGGGGGCGGGGATACACTTGCATAACCCGCCCGGACATTATCAGCAGAGGTGCACACGTCAATCAAAAAGTGGATGAATTTTCAAACTTTATAAACTTGGATTTCATAGCCTAAACATCCGAGCTGCCCACTAATGGTATGTACAGCCTGTGCCTGATAGTGCCAGTACTACACTGGCTTTACCTTATATACCAAAATCCTGATGTTTGGTTCCCTTTAAAGAAACCATTTTGTCTTATAACTGAATGATATCATAGGGTTCAGCTAACACTGATGGGTGGGAAAGTTTCACATTTCTGTTCACGCCCCTACTGCTCTTATTGGTGCATAGTTCAGAGGAGTTATTTCTTTGTTTGGGGTACTATATAAACTGGGCACATGATGTAATAAAGTAGAAACTTTCAGTACACTACAAAGCATGTGTGTGCTGTATTGATTTCCCCAGCGCTCCAGATGCATAGAAGGAGTGTATTTTGCTCATAACTAGTTGGGATACACCAAGGGGTTTTGTGGCATCCTCCATCTATATAGAATATTCAAAGGTCATCATGACCACACAAATCCTCCATGCCATTGACTTCATTATGGTTCATAGGGGAAGCGGTTGCACTGTGAACTACATGAAGAAGCTCAACATTGTCGCTACCGACTGTGATGACTGTCACAAGGTGGGACTAGACTCTTCTTGTATGCAGTAAATGTGGAGGTAGTCAGACAGGCCGAGATCATAAATATAGAGGGCACAACAGTACACAGGGGGCAGACCGAGACAAAGTCGAGATAGAAGCCGAAAGTCAGGGTTCCAAAAGAGTACATACAAGATACAGGGATCAGGCAATTACACGGTCAGGAGGAAGTCCGAGAATTCACAACAGAAACGGGAAGACAGGCAGAAATGGGTAAGCAGCAGTCCGGAGTTGAGAGACCAAGATCTGAACACTGAGCACCATGGGAGCCAGCAGCACAACTGTAAATGTGAAGTACCACTGGCGGCATCCTGAGCTAAAACACTCCCTAATGAAGCAGGGCAAATGTGACGCCCTGGACTAGCCAGGTACTCACAGACAGGCCCTTGCACAAACACCCGTCCCCTAACAAGGTAACAGCAGCCAACCTAAAAACCCTGACTCACCCCTCTCAGGTCTTGATGTTCACACAAGGGGGCGGAGCCAGGCGGTTGGCCACACCCACCGAGGAGTTTGGATAGCCTGAGGCGGGAAAACAGATGAGATCTGTTAGGAGAGGAGAGTGGAGTAGTTGAAAAGTAGTAAACATCTGTTAGGGATCTGGGTCGTAGCCCGGATACCCTGTGGTCAGGAGGCAGACAGTGGTTGCCGCCTGCAGGAGTCGGGAAGACGGCTGGTGGAACCGTAAGGGACCGGGACAGGGTAGTGGCCCGCCAGTACTGAACCGGGGAACCAACTGGAAACCGGAGCACCAGGTGGGGTACTCAGACACAGAACTAGGCCCAGAAGCCACTGGACCGAGTCAAATTGATTGGGGTCTGGACCTTAGCTTCTTTCCCACCCAAGTCCCGACTGAAGACAACAGCCCAAAGAGGGGGATAGAAAGCCACCGCTTGGGCAGAGAGATCCCACGGGCCAGCATCTGCAGGCAACCGGGCTCTCCCGGCACACACAATGCCGGGGAGCGGACTACCGTCGCTGAAGCATAGGCAGTCAAATTTTACAAATCGAGGTGCAGGAGAAAGGCGGGAACCACCGAACCGGGTGGGGGACCAGACGCAGCCGGCTGCGGGCACCGACCACCATCCTTTTGGTTTACCAGAGACTCCGGTGTATCTGTCATAGTGAGTACAACAGTGCCCTCGGACCGCGTACCGCACCGCACTAACACGCCCGCACCTCGCAACCACCGGGCCCGGGACCATCACCCCCTGCCCACAGAGGGGTCAACACCAAGCTGCACAACACCGTCCCCGGGAGCCTAGTCAACGGCAGCGGTGGTGTCCACACTCACCACAACCCGTGGGTGGTGTCACGAACTTAAATTCCTAAACACCACAGCCCCGGGCGTGAACCTCCCCCCCGAAACCCTTCAGGTAGCGCCAACTTCCCTTCAGAGCGACGTGACCCACGGGTCCGGTGGTGCTCGAGCCACCCACCAAACGAGCCCGGACCCGAGCGGCTCGGCTGTAGCCAAGCGTGGGGCGGTACACAATCACCAGGAACAAGAAGCATTTGCGAGAGTACCTCCCAGGAGCAGCGTGAAACCCAGTCCTGTGAAACAACCAGCAGAGCATTCATCCTGCAAAACGCTCTGCACCATAAGCAACATATACTGGCTCTGCAAGAGAGCATAGCAGCACAATACAGAATGTTCTGCACAATGGAATCATGACAGTGATAAAGGAAAAGACCCACCATCACCAAAAATCACTAAGGCTATGGCTTAAAATGGACACAACAGGAGAAGAAAACAAACCTACATGAGTCGCACTTACAAGACAAAAAAAATGAGTCATCCTATGACGCCACACTCAACAAACAACCAAATGCAACTTTGAGTCATCTCAGCACCATGTTAGGGAAATGTTGGGAGAGCGCTGACTTGTGGAAGAGTGGGCAACCGTTCTAGAAGGTCTTCTCCACCATTCTGGAACCCATGGAGGTTCAAGGAAGGGTGACTTGTATGAGTGTTTGTCAACCTACACAAGAGAAAAAATTTCTAGTGACCAATGATTGGCTCCATAATCACATTCAAATAGGGTCAACATCTGCTGGACTTTAGGTGTTCATTATTATTAGGGATGAGCGGACTCGTGGAAGTTCGGGTTCTCTGGGTTTAGCTGGACTTTAGTTAAAAGTTCGGTTCTGGACCGAAACATGACCCCAAACTTTTTATAAGTCAATGGGGACCTGAATTTCTGTGCTGTAAAATGGCTGTAAAATTGCTATAGTAAGGTCTAGAGGGCTGGGAAAAGGAGCAAACTGGGGGCAATTGTCTTGCAAACAAATCTGGATAGGGAATAAATACAAAAAATGATGTGGGGGTTCCCTGTATTTTTGATAACCAGCACAGGTAAAGCAGACAACTGGGGGCTGCAATCCTCAGCTGTCAGCTTTATCTTGACTGGTTATGCAAAAATAGGGGGGGGGGGCCCACACTGTTTTTTTTTTTTAATTATTTAAATAAATGATTTAAAAAATAGTGTAGGCGCCATCTTATTTTCGTTAACTGGTGCAGGTAACACAGACAACTGTGGGCTGCAACCCTCAGCTGTCAGCTTTACCTTGGCTGGTTATGGACAATATGGGGGACCCCACACATTTTTTTCTAATTATTTAAATAAATAATTTTAAATGGGTTGGGTCCGCCCTATTTTTGATACCCAGCCAAAGTATAGCAGACAGCTGGGGGCTGGTATTATCAGGCTGGGAAGGACCATGGTTATTTGGTCCCTCTCTGCCTAAAAGTAGCAGCCTGCAACTGACCTAGAAGTAGTGCATCCATTAGATACTCCAATTCTGGCTCTTTATCTGACTCTTCCCGATTGCCCTGGTTCAGTGGCAACTGGGGTAATACTTTTGGGGTTGCTGTTAGCTGTGAATTGACAGCTGGCATCAAGCCCAGGGGTTAGTAATGGAGAGGCATCTATCAGACACCCCCATTACTAACCCAGCTTAGAGTTAAAAACCACGGACAGTAAAAATAGTTTATTGGCATTAAGACTTGACCACACTACCTTGTTCACCAATTTATTAATTAAATAGAAATGATCAAAGTTCCAACGTAATCCAATCTTGTAATGTCTCTGGCCACCCATCGATTCCTATGGAGCCTCGTTCTGAGAACTTTCTCAGAACGAGGCTCCATAGGTCACTGCCGGTCAGCTGGAGGTATAGCATTTTTCCCCGAATAGTATTATAACTTTGAAGCAATGGTGGTGGGCACATCGGGGACTCACTATGACTATGGATTCAGCTCTGCACTATCTCACTAAGCGCTTAATAAAAAAAAAACAATAAATTAATAACTAAGGCTTTCTGGGATTCCAGATGAATTCAGGATAAGGCATTGATGATAACCTCCTCTCGCTCTGAAAGGTAGCGATGATCCACACTATATTTTAGGAAGGAGATGATATATGAATTTTAGCAACCAAATATTATTGTAGTGTAGAGAAAATATTTGGGCAGAGCTTTCATGGTACACAGCTCATGATTATTCCAGATGTAGATTTCTGCTGTCCTGCTACTGTCCTCTAGTGGTTAGGAAGTGTAATTACAATGAAATGTACTGGTTTAATTTCTGCAGCTCTGCACTAGAACTCTATAGTCAATAAATGAGAAATAATGTAAGGCAAATTGGCTGATGATTTTTATATATTGTTGCTGCAGAAATGTGCATGAAGTTCATTGATATTCTGCTCTGCTCCTACATGCAAAGCGCAGACATCCCCTTACTGCCTACAGTCTCCCCATGCCGCAACAAGATGAAAGGGAACCTGTCTGCAGTTTCGAGCAGCATGACAGACGTACAGACTTCCATCCTGCATACATGGAGATCCAAGAGTCGACACAGACGGAAGAGGCTCCTGTGCAAGAACAGTATATGGGCCCTTTGCAGTCCATTAGCCCATAATAAAGCACAATTCCACCTGATTTGGAGGTATATGTGGCCTGTCTATCGCTCGTGGCACAGATTGTACCAATGGTATGCCTGCCCCTGTGGACCTAGCAGTGTTTGGATGGTTGAAAGAAATGTTTGTACACAATATTACCTCCATAGACTAGGATATATAGGTTGTCCATCCTCCCCCTTCAATTTGTAGTAATATCCCCCATTCTGTACTAATGTCCCCCATCCTGGGACCCTTCCAGGTATATATGTCGCCCATCCCAGGCCCCTTCCAGGTGTCCCCCAGTATGAGCCCCATCCTGGTATATATATATATATATATATATATACTCCATGCTGGTATATATGTCCCCCACCTGGCCTCATCCTGGTATTTATATGCCTTATCCTGGTATATGTCTCCATCCTGGGTCCCCCCTCCTGGTATATATATCCTCCATCCTGGGCCTCATCCTGGTATAAGTGTCCCCCATCTTGGTCCGCTTCCATATATATATATATATATATATATATATATATACATATATATATATATATATTATATATCTCAATCATCCAGGTATAAATGTCCCATCCTGGACTCCATTCTGGCATATATATACTCCACGCTGGTATATATGTCCCCCACCTGGCCTCATCCTGGTATTTATATGCCTTATCCTGGTATATGTCTCCATCCTGGGTCCCCCCTCCTGGTATATATATCCTCCATCCTGGGCCTCATCCTGATATTAGTGTCCCCCATCTTGGTCCGCTTCCATATATATATATATATATATATATATATATATACATATATATATATATATATATATTATATATCTCAATCATCCAGGTATAAATGTCCCTTCCTGGACTCCATTCTGGCATATATATACTCCATGCTGGTATATATGTTCCTCACCTGGCCTCATCCTGGTATTTATATGCATAAATGTCCCCATCCTGGGCTTCATTCTGGCATATATATTCTCCATGCTGGTATATATGTTCCTCACCTGGCCTCATCCTGGTATATGTCTCCATCCTGGGCCCCCTCCTGGTATATATGTTATCCATTCCAGGCCCCTTCCAGGTATATATGTCCCCCATTATGAGCACCACCTTGGTTTATATATATATACTCCATGATGGTATATATGTTCCCGACCTGGCCCCATCCTGGTATTATATGCCTCATCTTGGCATATATGTCTCCATACTGGGCCCCTTCCTGGTATATATGTTCCCCCTCCTGGTATATAAGTCCCCCATCACAGGCCCCTTCTAGTTATATATGTTCCCAATTATGAGCACTATCTTGGTATATATATATATATATATACATATATATATATATACACGCTATACTGGTATATATGTTCCCCACCTAACCCCATCCTTGTATTTATAAGTTTCATTCTGCTTTATATGTCTCCATCTTGGACCATTTCCAGATATACACTATATGCCCCCCCATCCTGGTATACATCGTGTGCAGAATTATTAGGCAAATGAGAATTTTGATCACATGATATTTTTTATACATTTCGTCCTACTCCAAGCTGTATAGGCTGAGAGCCAACTACCAATTAAGTAAATCAGGTGATGTGCATCTCTGTAATGAGGAGGGGTGCAGTGTAATGACATCAACACCCTATATAAGGGGTGCTTAATTATTAGGCAACTTCCTTTCCTTTGGCAAAATGAGTCAGAAAAGAGATTTGACGAGCTCTGAAAAGTCCAAAATTGTGAGATGTCTTGCAGAGGGATGCAGCAGTCTTGAAATTGGCAATCTTTTGAAGCGTGATCACTGAATAATCAAGCGTTTCACGGCAAATAGCCAACAGGGTCGCAAGAAGTGTGTTGGGCAAAAAAGGCGCAAAATAACTGTCCATGAATTGAAGAAAGTCAAGCGTGAAGCTGCCAAGATGCCATTTGCCACCAGTTTGGCCATATTTCAGAGCTGCAACGTTACTGGAGTATCAAAAGGCAGAAGGTGCGCCGTACTCAGGGACATGGCCAAGGTAAGGAAGGCTGAAAAACCACCACCTCTGAACAAGAAACATAAGATAAAACGTCAAGACTGGGCCAAGAAATATCTTAAGACTGATTTTTCCAAGGTTTTATGGACTGATGAAATGAGAGTGACTGTTGATGGGCCAGATGGATGGGCCAGAGGCTGGACCAGTAAAGGGCAGAGAGCTCCACTCTGACTCAGACGCCTGCAAGGTGGAGGTGGGGACTGGTATGGGCTGGTATCATCAAAGATGACCTTGTGGGACCTTTTCGGGTTGAGGGTGGAGTGAAGCTCAACTCCCAGATCTACTGCCAGTTTCTGGAAGACAACTACTTCAAGCAGTGGTACAGGAAGAAGTCGGTATTGTTCAAGAAAAACATGATTTTCATGTAGGACAATGCTCCATCACATGCATCCAACTACTCCACAGCGTGGCTTGCCAGTAAAGGTCTAAAAGATGAAAATATAATGATATGGCCCCCTTGTTCACCTGATCTGAACCCCATAGAGAACCAGTGGTCCCTCATAAAATGTGAGATCTACAGGGAGGGAAAACAGTACACCTCTGGGAGCAGTGTCTGGAGGCTGTGGTGGCTGCTGCTCGCAATGTTGATCGTAAACAGATCAAGCAATGACAGAATCTATGGATGGTAGGCTGTTAAGTGTCATCAGAAAGAAAGGAGGCTATATTGGTGTCTTGCTAAATTCTACTAAAAAGGGGGCTGAAAGCCCGTACTTACGAAGCGCTCACTGATATCCTAATCAGGCACGAATACTAATATTCTTTATAGCAAGATACTATTTATTTTAATAGCACATGAATAGTTAATGGTACATAGGCATTTAGAACTATAGTCATAGAAACTTATACAATAACAGAAATATGCATCAACATTACCGTTTGTTGTAGCAATCCTTTCACATCGGAGGGAACTCGAGTTAATGATAAAGGAATCAACATCATGGCATCTTGCATCACAGGAACAGTGCGTACGTACACTTCAATGTCCTGGAAGGTATCCCTAACATTAAGCGAGTTCGGTGTATTTTTATAGGAAAATTTGTAGGTTATGTTTAAATGGTCACCAGCATGTGACAGCTGAGTCATGTTCATGTAACTTGACCACAAACTGTTGTGGGCACCGGCAGCTTCCTGCACATTTACTTGTACATCCTGCCAGTTGACAACTGACCGACCACAGTTTGACCATAGTGTTAGGAAATATTGCAATGAGCCGTAAATTTCATATGCAAGCTTCCTTAAACCTGTCTTTAAGCTAACCACAAGTTTCCGGTAAGTGGAACTGTCCTCATTATCTTGAAACTGCTTCAAAAACCTGTGACATGTATTCTTTGGTCATCATATTGGCCATCAAAGGACATCTCTTTGATACTGAATTATTGATAGGTCAAATAATATCTGGGATCACTCCTATCTTTTGATTATGATTCCTATCTAATCACACATTCTTTCAGTCATATCACATTGGTATCACAATCGGTCCTTGATCCCAGGGATTATTTTCCATCATCAGTATTCCACTAGAAGAAGATCACTCGGAATATACCATACCATGACCAAGAAATATTGTTTGCCACAAATTTTGTTTTCTTGGTTTGTTTAGATAAACGTTGAATCACAAATATAATCACTTTAACTACTTTTGTACAGTATATTAAAACTAAAAGCAATATTATCTGAAAAGCTCCCTTGAATATCATGTGTTTTGGCATTTGCTCGATATTCAAAGGAATCATTACACATTACATTTCCCGATATGTTACTACAAATTTCACTAGACCCATTTATGAACATATTGGCAAAAGGCCATAACATATCATGAATTGTCCTTTCCACTAAGCTGGGTTTAAAAGCATCTACAGTATTTATAACTGTCCCAAAACTTATTTTTATATTCCCCATAGAGATGAATCCCAGGTTAGTCAGTCCAGTCTTATATCTTAGTACCCAAATTCCTCCCTTAAAAGCCAGATATTGCAAATTGGTGACTGTTGCATTCAAATTGCCTTGCCACCATGGAAGATTGATCCATCCCACTATGGAAATGGGTACTGTAGTATTCTATAGACGAACAGTTCGAGTGTCTTTATCAGCAAGATGATCAGAACAACTTTTCTACTTTAAGATTTCCTCCATCGATACCGGGACATCCAGATAAGGGATACTGGTGGCTGTAACCGAAGAATGTGTACAGATCCAGCAATCTGTGTGTTGAAAATGTGATGGTGCATCAGAAATTCATTCGCCACAGGTTCCTCCTGATGTAGACTTGTCCATCCAACGACCAGAGAGGCAAACATCAAACACAGGAATTTCTCCATCTCATCACTATCGAGCTCTTCCCAGTAACCGATACCATGGATTCCGCTTATTTACAACACCATCTGCAAATAAAGATACACTATTATTCTCGTAAATAACATTTTTCTTGTGGGACATATTCCCACTTCCCCACTCCTGATCTCATTATCAGGAGAGTACGATCTTTTCCGACCGCTATTACCTCTGTCTCTGAGGGCGGTCCTTGGAGGTTTTGAATCCATATTTTTGCTCCTACATTTGTGATATTAGAGGATCCAAAACCTTTAATACCCCGTATTGTTAATTCTGCCGGGGCAGTTCCTTCTCTTATTTCAGACAAGTTTATTGGAATTATCAACACCTGAGCCACCTTCTGGTGCTTCATCAATATCAAAGGTTCATTTCCCAAATTTAGCATCAGTACCTTGATTTCTCCCTGATAATCTGCATCTATTACCCCTCCCACCACTATGGCTCCTTTTAACACTAAACTAGGAGTGGCTATTTGACCATAATGATCCTTTGGTGTATGGCAACCCAATCCTGTTGAAATTGGTTTTACCTTACCTGGGGGTACCACGACAGTTTCCAATGTACTGAGGTCTAAACCTGCTGAATAAGGTGTCGCTCTTTCTGGTGTGCCCAAACAGCTGTACCTTGCCTTGTCAACTGTTGGACTGACTTGTCTGATGGCTGCTGCTTTATCTGCTTCTGAATTAAACAAACGTTCAAGTGAGTTAGTAGGGACATGAGCATCGACATGAAATACAGTGGTCTTGGTAGATTGAATAATCCCTTCAATGTCTTGCCACACTTCCCTGACCATCTCAAACACATTTTGCTGTTCCTCTCCCCAGTGGAACTCATATTTTTTCCTCGTTACTTTGTACAAAGGAGCCAACATTTGTCCCAAATGAGGGATATGTTGTCTCCAAAAATCAAACAATCCAATATAAGACTGAGTCTCCTGTTTGGATTTAGGGACCGGAAAATTAATAATTTTCTGTCTGGCATTGGGCAAGATCTCTCTCTGCACCTTGCTCCACTGAATCCCTAGAAATGTTACCACCTGAGACGGTCCTTGAACCTTGGCATCACTGATTTCCCATCCTTTACTCCACATATGAGCAATTTTTACGGCAGCTTTTTCTGCCACATTCTGATAATGTTCCAATTTATCCTTCAACAGTCTGGTATTACATTCCATAACTGTTTTCAGGCCACCTAATTCTATCATCTTTTGTTCCATCTGGGAACTTTTCTTCTGCATTTTTAGATTCCGCTCATGCATTACACTATATGCACTTGCCAAAATCCAGATGTGCCGTGCTAAAGACACTACATCACCTGCTTTCACAGGGACACTACCGAATACATTCACAACATCAGTAGCTTCACTACCCTTAAGCTTATCCTGCCATTGTTCTGCCAATCCACAAGATGCTACATCACCTGTTTTCACAGGGGCACCACTGAGTACATTCACAACATCAGTAGCTTCACTACCCTTAAGCTTGTCCTGCCATTGTTCTGCCAATCCACAAGACACTACATCACCTGCTTTCACAGGGGCACCACTGAGTACATTCACAACATCAGTAGCTTCAATACCCTTAAGCTTGTCCTGCCATTGTTCTGCCAATCCACAAGACACTACATCACCTGTTTTCACAGGGGCACTACTGAGTACATTCACAACATCAGTAGCTTCACAACCCTTGAGCTTATTCTGCCATTGTTCTGCCAATCCACAATTGACCAATTCATGTGCTATAAGATTGTAGGGAGCCTCAGTCCAGCCGGGGATCTCCACAACAACCTCCTTAACATTATCCTTACGTTTTCTGAACATTTTGACACTATGCAAAAAGATTGAAAAAAAAATATATATCTGGAAATTTGCCAATTATATGTTTTTAACTTCTAAATTACAAAAATTCGTTAATTACTTCTTATAGAAGTAATCCTGCCGACTACGCCAATTTATGTCTTGCTAAATTCTACTAAAAAGGGGGCTGAAAGCCCGTACTTACGAAGCGCTCACTGATATCCTAATCAGGCACGAATACTAATATTCTTTATAGCAAGATACTATTTATTTTAATAGCACATGAATAGTTAATGGTACATAGGCATTTAGAACTATAGTCATAGAAACTTATACAATAACAGAAATATGCATCAACATTACCGTTTGTTGTAGCAATCCTTTCACATCGGAGGGAACTCGAGTTAATGATAAAGGAATCAACATCATGGCATCTTGCATCACAGGAACAGTGCGTACGTACACTTCAATGTCCTGGAAGGTATCCCTAACATTAAGCGAGTTCGGTGTATTTTTATAGGAAAATTTGTAGGTTATGTTTAAATGGTCACCAGCATGTGACAGCTGAGTCATGTTCATGTAACTTGACCACAAACTGTTGTGGGCACCGGCAGCTTCCTGCACATTTACTTGTACATCCTGCCAGTTGACAACTGACCGACCACAGTTTGACCATAGTGTTAGGAAATATTGCAATGAGCCGTAAATTTCATATGCAAGCTTCCTTAAACCTGTCTTTAAGCTAACCACAAGTTTCCGGTAAGTGGAACTGTCCTCATTATCTTGAAACTGCTTCAAAAACCTGTGACATGTATTCTTTGGTCATCATATTGGCCATCAAAGGACATCTCTTTGATACTGAATTATTGATAGGTCAAATAATATCTGGGATCACTCCTATCTTTTGATTATGATTCCTATCTAATCACACATTCTTTCAGTCATATCACATTGGTATCACAATTGGTCACTAAGTTTTTGGGGTTTTGTTTTTGCATGTCAGATATGTTTATTTCTAAATTTTGTGCAGTTATATTGGTTTACCTGGTGAAAATAAACAAGTGAGATGGGAATATATTTGGTTTTTATTAAGTTGCCTAATAATTCTGCACAGTAATAGTTACCTGCACAAACAGATATCATCCTAAGATAGCCAAATCTAAAAAAAACCACCCCAACTTCCAAAAATATTAAGCTTTGGTATTTATGAGTCTTTTGGGTTGATTGAGAACATAGTTGTTGATCAATAATAAAAAAATCCTCTAAAATACAACTTGCCTAATAATTCTGCACACAGTGTATATGTCCCCCATCCTGGTATTTATGTCACTCATCTTGGTATATATGTCCTCCAACCTGGGCCATTCCTTGTATATGTGTCACCCATTCTGGGTCCCTTTCTGGAATATGTCTCTGATCTGGATATATATACAGTGCCTTGCAAAAGTATTCGGCCCCCTTAAATTTTTCAACATTTTCCCACATTTCAGGCTTCAAACATAAAGATAAAAATGTTATTGTTATGCTGAAAAATCAACAAAGAGTGGGACACAATTGTGAAGTTGATCGAAATTTATTGTTTATTTTAAACTTTTTTAAAAAATAAGTAACTGAAAATTGGGGTGTGCAATATTATTCATCCCCTTTACTTTCAGTGCAGCAAAATCACTCCAGAACTTCATTGAGGATCTCTGAATGATCCAATGTTGTCCTAAATGACTGATGATGATAAATTTAAGCCCCTGTGTGTAATCAAGTCTCTATAAATGCACCTGCTCTGTGATAGTCTCAGTGTCCTGTTTAAAGCGTAGATAGCATCATGAAGAACAAGGAACACAACAGGCAGGTCCGTGATACTGTTGTGGAGACGTTTAAAGCCGGATTTAGTTACAAAAAGATTTCCACAACTTTAAACATCCCAAGAAGCACAGTGCACGCAATCATATTAAAATAGGAGTATCATACCACTGCAAATCTACCAAGACCCAGCCGTCGATCCAAACTTTCATCTCAAACAAGGAGAAGACTGATCAGAGATGCAGCCAAGAGGCCCATGATCACTCTGGATGAACTACAGAGATCTACAGCTGAGGTGGGAGAGTCTGTGCATAGGACAACAATCAGTCCTACACTACACAAATCTGGCCTTTATGGAAATGTGGCAAGAGAAAGCCATTTCTCAAAGACATCCATAAAAAGTGTTGTATAAAGTTTGCCACAAGCCACCTGGGAGACACCAAACAAGTGGAAGAAGGTGCTCTGGTCAGATGAAACCAAAATCGAACTATTTGGGCACAATGCCAAATGAAACGTTTGGCGTAAAAGCAACACAGCTCATCACCCTGAACACACCATCCCCACTGTAAAACATAGTGGTGGCAGCATCATGGTTTGGGCCTGCTTTTTTTCAGCAGGGACAGGGAAGATGGATAAAATTGATGGGAAGATGGATGGAGCCAAATACAGGACCATTCTTGAAGAAAACCTGTTGGAGTTTGCAAAAGACCTGAGACTGGGATGGAGATTTGTCTTCCAACAAGACAATGATCCCAAACATAAAGCAAAATCTACAATGCTATGGTTCACAAATAAACGTATCCAGGTGTTAGAATGACCAAGTCACAGTCCAGACCTGAACCCAATCGAGAATCTGTGGAAAGAGCTGAAAACTGCTGTTCACAAACGCTCTCCATCCAACCTCACTCTGCTCCAGCTGTTTACAAAGGTAGAATAGGCGAGAATTTCAGTCTCTCGATGTGCAAAACTGATAGAGACATTCCCCAAGCGACTTGCAGCTGTAATCGCAGCAAAAGGGGCGCTACAAAGTAATAACTTAAAAGGGACCAATAATATTGCACGCCCCAATTTTCAGTTATTTATTTTTTAAAAATAAGTTTAAAATTAGCAATAAATTTTGTTCAACTTCACGATTGTGTCCCACTTGTTGTTGATTCTTCACCAGAACATTAACATTTTTATCTTTATGTTTGAAGAATGAAATGTGGGAAAAGGTTGAAAAATTCAAGGGGGAGGAATACTTTTGCAAAGCCCTGTATATATATATATACTGTATATATATGTATATATATATATATATATATATATATATATATATATATATAGCAATACCCCCAAAAGAACAAATTTTCTCCCACATGGCGAAAAGTTGCAATGCCCCCCAAAAAAACAAATTTGCTCCCAAATGGCCAAAAGTTGCAATACCCCCCCAAAGAAACAAATTCGCCTAGAAACGGCTGAAAGTTGCAATAACCCCCCCAAAAGAAATAAATTTGCCTTCAGACGGCCGAAAATTGCAATACCCCCCCAAAGGAACAAATTTGCCCCCAAATGGTCAAAAGTTGCAAAATCCCCCCCAAGGAACAAATTCGCCTCCAAACGACTGAAAGTTACAATACTCCCCCAAAGGAACAAATTCGCCTCCAAACGACTGAAAGTTACAATACCCCCCCAAATGAACAAACTCGCTCGCAAATGGCCAAAAGTTGCAATACCGCCCCAAAGGAACAAATTTGCTCCCAAATGGCCAAAAGTTGCAATGCCCCCCCAAAGCAACAAATTTGCTCCCAAATAGTCAAAATTTGCAATACCCCCCCAAAAGAAAAAATTCGCCTCCAAACGGATGAAAGTTGCAATACCCCCCGAAAGGAACAAATTTGCCTTCAGACGGCGAAAAATTGCAACACCGCTCCAAAGGAACAAATTTGCTCCCAAATGGCCAAAAGTTACATTACCCCCCAAAGGAACAAATTTGCCTCCAAACGGCCAAAAGTTGCAATACCCCCCAAAGGAACAAATTCGCTTACAAATGGCCGAAAGTTGCAGTACCCCCACAAAGGAACAAGTTTGCTCCCAAATGGCCAAAAGTTGCAAAACCCCCCCAAAGGAACAAAATTGCCTCCAAACGGCCAAAAGTTGCAATACCCCCCAAAGTAACAAATTCGCTCCCAAATGGCCAAAAGTTGCAATACCCCTCCAAAGGAACAAATTTGCCTTCAGACGGCCAAAAATTGCAACACCGCTCCAAAGGAACAAATTTGCTCCCAAATGGCCAAAAGTTACATTACCCCCCAAAGGAACAAATTTGCCTCCAAACGGCCAAAAGTTGCAATACCCCCCAAAGGAACAAATTCGCTTACAAATGGCCGAAAGTTGCAGTACCCCCACAAAGGAACAAGTTTGCTCCCAAATGGCCAAAAGTTGCAAAACCCCCCCAAAGGAACAAAATTGCCTCCAAACGGCCAAAAGTTGCAATACCCCCCAAAGTAACAAATTCGCTCCCAAATGGCCAAAAGTTGCAATACCCCTCCAAAGGAACAAATTTGCCTTCAGACGGCCAAAAATTGCAACACCGCTCCAAAGGAACAAATTTGCTCCCAAATGTCCAAAAGTTACATTACCCCCCCCAAAGGAACAAATTTGCCTCCAAACAGCCAAAAGTTGCAATACCCCCCAAAGGAACAAATTCGCCTCCAAACGGCCGAAAGTTGCAATACCACTGCCAAATGAACAAACTCACTCTCAAATGGCCAAAAGTTGCAATAACGCCCCAAAGGAACAAATTTGCTCCCAAATGGCCAAAAGTTGCAATACCCCCCCAAAGGAACAATTTTGCCTCCAAACGGCCAAAAGTTGCAATACCCCCCAAAGTAACAAATTCGCTCCCAAATGGCCAAAAATTGCAACACCGCTCCAAAGGAACAAATTTGCTCCCAAATGTCCAAAAGTTACATTACCCCCCCAAAGGAACAAATTTGCCTCCAAACGGCCAAAAGTTGCAATACCCCCCCAAAGGAACAAATTCGCCTCCAAATGGCCAAAAGTTGCAATACCCCCGCCAAATGAACAAACTCGCTCTCAAATGGCCAAAAGTTGCAATAACGCCCCAAAGGAACAAATTTGCTCCCAAATGACCAAAAGTTGCAATACCCCCCCAAAGGAACAAATTTGCCTCCAAACGGCCAAAAATTGCAATCCCCCCAAAGGAACAAATTTGCTCCCATATGGTCAAAATTTGCAATACCCCCCCAAAAGAACAAATTCGCCTCCAAACGACTGAAAGTTACATAGTTACATAGTTACTTAGGTTGAAAAAAGACCTAGGTCCATCTAGTTCAACCTTCCTCCACCAGTTCTACATTTAGTCACTAAGTCATTTATAACCAACAATGTTTTGTGTAGTGAGGAAATCATCCAGCCCTTTTTTAAAAGCTGTTATAGTATCTGCCATTACTACCTCTTGTGGTAGTGTATTCCACAGTCTGACTGCTCTAACTGTAAAGAACCCTTTCCTATTTAGGTGTCGGAATCGCTTTTCTTCCACTCGCAGTGAGTGCCCCCTGGTCCTTAGTACTGTCTTTGGAAGAAATAAGTCATGTGCCAGTCCTTTATATTGACCACACATGTATTTATACATATAAATGAGATCTCCTCTGAGACGTCTTTTTTCTAAGCTAAACATATCTAACTTTTTCAACCTGTCATCATATGGGAGGCCTTCCATTCCTTGTAATAGTCTAGTTGCCCGCCTTTGAACTGACTCTAACTTCTGAATGTCCTTTTTAAAATGTGGAGCCCAAAACTGGATCCCGTATTCCAGATGTGGCATTACAAGTGATTTATAGAGGGGTAACAATAGCCCCCCAAAGGAACAAATTTGCCTCCAAACAGCCTAAAGTTACAATACCCTCCCAAAGAAACAAATTCGCCTCCAAAGGTCTGAAAGTTGCAATACCCCCCAAAGGAACAAATTTACTCCCAAATGGGCAAAAGTTGCAATAGCCCCCAAAAGGAACAAATTTACTCCCAAATGGTCAAAAGTTGCAATACCCCCCCAAAGGAACAAATTCACTATCATATGGCGAAAAGTTGCAATACCCCACCAAAAGAACAAATTCGCCTTCAAACAGCCAAAAGTTGCAACACCCTCCCAAAGGAACAAATTCACCTCCAAACGGCTGAAAGTTACAATACTCCCGAAAGGAACAAATTTGCCTTCAGATGGCCAAAAATTGCAAAACTCCCCCAAAGGAACAAATTGTTCCCAAATGGTCAAAAGTTGCAATCCCCCCCAAAAGGACCAAATTCGCCTCCAAACGGCAGAGAGTTGCATTATTCCCCCAAAGGAACAAATTTGCCTCCAAACGGCAGAGAGTTGCATTATTCCCCCAAAGGAACAAATTTGCCTCCAAACGGCCAAAAGTTGCAATATCCCCCCAACGGAACAAATTCGCTCCCAAATAGCCAAAAGTTGCAATAACCCCCCAAAGGAACAAATTCGCTTCCAAACGGCCAAGAGTTGCAATAGCCCCCAAAGTAACAAATTCACCTTCAAACGACCAAAAGTTGCAATGTCCCCCCAAAGGAACAAATTTGCTCCCAAATGGTCAAAAGTTGCAATAACCCCCCCAAAGGAACAAATTCGCTCCCAAATCGCCAAAAGTTGCAATAACCCCCCAAAGGAACAAATTCGCTCCCAAATGGCCAAAAGTTGCAATAACCCCCCAAAGGAACAAATTCACCTCCAAACGGCCAAAAGTTGCAATACCCCCCCAAAGGAACAAATTCGCCTCAAAATGACCAAAAGTTGCAACACCCCCCCAAAGGAACAAATTCGCTCTGAAATGCCAAAAGTTGCAATACCCACCCAAAGGAGCAAATTCGCCTCCTTACGGCTAAAAGTTGCAATACCCCCCCAAAGAAACAAATTCGCCTCCAAACGGCCAACAGTTGCAATACCCCCACGCAAAGTTAAAAATCTGCTACCCAATTGCCCAAAATTGCAATACCCCCCAAAGGAATAAATTCGCCTCAAAATGGCCAAAAGTTGCAATACCCTCCCAATGGAACAAATTCACCTCAAAAAGACCAAAAGTTGCAATACTCCCCCAAAGGAACTAATTTGCTCCGAAATGGCCAAAACTTGCAATACCCCCCTAAAGGAACAAATTTGCCTTAAAATGACCAAAAGTTGCAATACCCCCCCAAAGGAACAAATTTGCTCCCAAATGGCCAAAAGTTGCAATACCCCTTACAAAAGAACAAATTCGCCTCCAAAAGGCCAAAAGTTGCAATACCCCCCCAGACGAACAAATTTGCTCCCAAATGGCCAAGAGTTCCAATACCCTCCCAAAGGAACAAAATTGCTCCCAAATGGCCAAAAGTTGCAATACCCCCCCAAAGGACCAAATTTGCTACCAAATGACCGAAGGTTGCAATACCCCCCCAAACGAACAAATTTGCTCCCAAATGGCCAAAAGTTGCAATACCTTACCAAAGGAAGGAATTCGCCTCCAAACGGCCGAAAGTGTCAATACCCCCCCAAAGGAACAAATTCGCTCTCAAATCGCCAAAAGTTGCAATACTCCCCCAAAGGAACACATTTGCTCCCAAATAGCCAAAAGTTGCAATACCCCCCCAAGGGAACAAATTTGCTCCCAAACGGCCAAAACTTGCAATACCCCCCCAAAGAGACAAATTCTCCTCTAAAAGGCGAAAAGTTCCAATACCCCCCCAAAGGAACAAATTCGCCTCCAAATGGCTGAAAGTTGCAATACCCCCCAAAGGAACAAATTCACTCTGAAATTGCCAAAAGTTGCAATACCCCCCCAAAGGAACAAATTCGCCTCCAAACAGACAAAAGTTGCAATACCCCCCAAAGGAACAAATTCGCCTTCAAACGGCTGAAAGTGTCAATACCCCCCCAAAGGAACAAATTCTCTCCCAAATGGCCAAAAGTTGCAATACCCCCCAAAGGAACAAATTCGCCTCCAAACGGCCGAAAGTTGCAATACCTTCCCAAAGGAAGGAATTCACCTCAAAACAACCGAAATTTACAATACCCCCCCAAAGGAACAAATTTGCCTTAAAATGACCAAAAGTTGCAATACCCCCCCAAAGGAACAAATTTGCTCCCAAATAACCAAAAGTTGCAATATCCCCCCAAAGGAACAAATTTGCTCCCAAACGGCCAAAACTTGCAATACCCCCCTAAATTAACAAATTCGCCTTAAAATGACCAAAAGTTGCAATACCCCCCAAAGGAACAAATTTGCTCCCAAATGGCCAAAAGTTGCAATACCCCACACAAAGGAACAAATTCGCCTCCAAACGGCCAAAAGTTGCAATACCCCCTGTGACGTATCAACCGGCTGTATTACAAAGGGCTTGTATGTTTTGCAGAAGCATGGGTGCTCTGCAATGTGAAGTTGGCTGGGACCTGTGGTTCCACAGGATTGCATTACATGCAGAGCCATGGAAGGGTGTGTGATGCTGATTACACACTCCTTACCACCTGTGGGTGTGGCTCCAGGGGTTAAAGCAATCCTGTCTCTGAACCTAGGTGGAGTGTGTCTAGGGCAGTCTAGATAGAGACTGACTCTAGACTTCCAGTGTGTGTGCTGGAGACGGGGAGAGCAGAAGCAGGGTGCTTTACTCTGCTCAGGAGACCTTCTCCTGAAGGAAAGGGGCTTTTAGGTCCATGTGCAAAGCCTGGCTGGAGCCAGGGGGAACTTGGTAAGGACACTAGCCGCCTTCAGAGGAAGGTAACCCGGATTGGACTTTAAGGATAAAGCCAAGTACTGACAAGGGTCAGTAACACGTGTGAGGATGTCCAAGAGTGTGTGGACTTTAAGGATAAAGCCAAGGCATGGCATCTTTCTGTTATGGGACCTAGCATGGTTTATTTGAGCTGTTAATAAACCATATGGTCTGTTAAAGAGACAAATTGTTCCGGTGTGCATTAATCCCGATACCTGACGTGTGGCCCCCATACACTCGGGGCCCCACATCGTTACATATGGTGGAGAATGCGGGCATGCGGTCTGGCTGCTAGGGGCAACGCAGCCTGGTTGCTAAGGGCAACGGCCTAGGACGTATTGCTGTGGATCGGCGGGTCCACGAAAATTTTGTCTGCGCACTCAAGCAGCTGGCGGTGGATCGGCGCGTCCACGAACAGTGACAGCGCTCTCAAGCACCTGGCGGTGAATCAGCAGGTCGGCGGGGTTCCGTGCTGCAGTGGCGAGAGTCCAGCGACTGGAGGTTCCAGGCCAGCCCGGAATTGCGGGGCCCTGTTTGGTGAGCAGTGATACACCACCAGCTGGAGATCCTGGTTGTACGGGCGGTACAACCCGGAAAGGTTAGTGGTTCTCTAACCCCCCCCGTCTTTGACCACCGGGTATTACCCATTGGAGCACCCCTCCTGTTCCTCTTCTCGTTGCAGCATGGAGGGGCTCCTGAACCAGCTGCTGCAGAGGCAGCAGCACCAACAGCATGTGCCAGGAGGTCCAGTGACAGCAGTGGGGGCTGAAAGCCAAAAAGAGGGAATGGTCCCTGCGGACGATGTGGAGGAGCTGTACCAGTTCCTGGTCCGGGGACAGCAGGAGCTGTCAGTGTGTAGCGATGTCGCAGCCATGGACCAGTTTGAGCGTTCCCTTCGGGGGCCAGTATGGACACTGGGTGCCCAGGGAGATAAGAGTGAACGGTGTGAACTGGGGGCTAAGGACATTGCATGGAAACCGCAAAAGGGGGCGGAGTCCCAGAAGGGGGTGGTTACCCAAAAGGGGGAAGAGTCCCAGAAGGGGGTGGTTTCCCAACAGGGGGCGGCGCCTCAGAAAGCGCTGATAACCCACAAGGGGGTGGAGCATTCACAAGCCGAACAGGTGGACTATGGCAAGGGGCAATGGGGTTCGCCTTACCTATGTCCTACCTGCGGTATAGGCTATCCAGCCGATGTGAGGCCACAGAAGTGCTCCGTGGACTTGAATGGGCTACGTGTGTCTGGTCTGTTAGACCCGGGGAGCCGGCTGACCTTAGTGAGACCCATGCCCAATCTTCATTTTATGGATGGTAGGACAATAGAAGGAAGCTGTGTGCATGGGACCACTAAAGAATATCCTCTGGCCAGAGTGATGATTCAGACGCCCAACTGTATGGGGCGCCCAGACGTGTGTGTCGTTCGGGATTTGATCTATCCCGTTATCATAGGACAGGACTGTAAGTTGTTTAAGCACTTATGGAAGACAGAGGCCGGGACCGATTGCATGGGAATGAGTCGGCAACCCCCTAAGAAAGCCTCTTTACCGTATGAGGTTAAAAGGGGTCCTTGTTGTGCAGTTATGTGTGGTAAAGAGGAGATAGCACCTCCTAAAATTGACTGTCCTAAGGGGTGACCAAAGAAAATGATGGACGGACCCAACTTAGTGACATAAGGACTAAGGGAATAACCGATAGTGTGACCGTTAAAAACGGGGTAGCTCCAGAAAGGGAGGCAGATATCTGGTTAAGTGGGGACATGATAGTCCAGGACACCAGGGGGAGTGATGATGACTCCAGTAAAGACACTGACTCTAGAAAGGTGACAAAAAAGTACAGTGAGGTACAGATGAGCGAGAAGGGTAAAACATCCTCTCGACGCCGAAGACGTAATAAGCGCCGAGAGGGGGCACAGTGTATGCCGTCTGAGGGTGCAGAGAAAGTGACATGCCTGGGTAATGAAGACATGGTGCCAGGACCAACTGCTATGGTAGAGTCAGACGGTGATATCCTACAAAAGAAAGAGGAATCAGAGACGGAACTGACACATTGTAACTACGGAAATCAGCAGGGTGAAAACGCAGAAAATGAGCCAACCAAGGACGTAATGGGGGGTGGTCCCTATGATTTCCCCGGGTGAAGCTGATAGTCTGTCAAGCGAGAGCGGTATAGGAAATGGAATCCTGGAGAGTGAGGGGGGAGGAATAATATAACAGTCATGGTGAGCAGACTGGTGAACTACCTGGTGCTGGGGTGGATGACAGCGAATTCAGCCCCAAATCTCTAAAAGGAACAGAGTGCCATGTTGAAGGGTGTGACAACCAGGCTGAGGGTGACACGGCAGAGACCCCAGAGGAAGTTGAAGGTAATGCAGTGAAAATCCAAGAAATAGCTGGCGCTGAAGTGAAGAGAGCCTCTGAGGAGGTGAAGTCTGGACCAGAGGTCTCATCCAGGACTGAGAGCCTGCCTGACATGCTTGGTAACACCAAGATGGAGGATATAGAGAATGTCGTGGGTAAGAAGAGTAAGAAACCCAAAGGTTCTGAAGCTGAGGCGGGTACACTGGCAAGCGGTGACGTGCTGCCAGAGAAACCGATAAATCGGGACAACAGTGGTCCGTGCGATGAAGCCATGGAGAAGGAGTCGACCCCAGAGTTGAAAGCTGAATTCTCTCCCGCTTCTGAGCAAGCTGACGAGCCACCTATCTGTGAGGCGGCTGAAAGTGAAGCAGCTGAGACCCAAGAGAGGGGTGACTATGACAAAGTTGCACCCCATGGAAAGGCCGGAGGTGTAGAGGTGGAAGAAGCCTTGGAAATAGTGTGTCGTAGACCAGAGAAGTCTGCAGGTGAAGACTTATTCAAGAGGATGAGCAATGGCCATCTGAAACACGAAACACTTCTTAGCCAGGCTACTGAGAGTCGAGTAAGGGAGTTAGAGAAAGAAGTGGCTGAGCTCCGAGGTCACTTGGCAGAGTACCAGTCCAGGTCCCAGGTAGCCTTGGAACAGATGGAGCAGCGAGTGTCGATCCTGACCAAACTTGTTGAAGCAGGGAAGGCCCAAAGAGAGCTGACTCTGAAAGCGAAACTGGACAAGCATGTGGAAGTGGCAGGGATGAATGAGACTTCGGTAGTCAAGTGCATGGTGGATATACCTGAGGACTTAAGAGAAGCGTGTGCCATCGAGTGCATGCATGACGACTTTAAGAGAGCTGTGGAAGCGTGTGAGGTCTACTGTACCCCAGAGGCTGAAAAGTTAGTGATATTGTCCACCAGTGAAATTACTGGGCAGCGGGTGGCTATTCTAAAGGACATGCACTTCAGATGTGTTCGTATGAAGTGGCAGGTCCAACTGCAAAATGAGGAACCACTAGACAGCTAGAGTATAAAAGGAAAGCGCAGTCTGGCAGAAGATATCGTCCAAGTACCCTGGGCTCTGGTGGGGAGAGTCATTGGAAGAACTGGACGAGTCATGCAAGACATGGTGAATAAGTCGGGATTGGTTAGATTAAGAATCCCTGCTGCTAATGAGAGCAAGATACCCAGGGAAGCTGGTATGGTTCCGTTCGTCTGTGTCGGGACAGTAGAGAGTCTTGGAAACATTCGAAGGCTTCTTGAATATCGGGTACACCATGTACGTGACATGGAGCGGTTGAGGCAAGAAAACCTGAATATTGAGGAGCAGCTTCGCCAACTGTGTGGGGGACAGCAGCCGTCTTCCACCCGTTGTTCAGGGGACAGAAGTGGAAGAAGGCGTGTCGGTCCAGTTGTTAAGACATGCGATAGAAGGAATCGCCGACAGAGAAGTAACCTACGATGTACTGTAGATAGTGGACGCTATGAGCTTAGAGTTCCCGACAGTAGCCCTGGGGGTACACGAGTAAGCCTAGTTTCGGAGAAGACTGTAGGTTTGACTGAGGACGTGTCTCTCTACTACGGTGACCCTGGGAGGGGGTCCGGGAGAGAACGGTCCGGAAAGGGGACGTCCTTTAACCCTAGGTTGACATGACAGGGTTTGGTGACAGTGTCGGGCGAGGTCTCAGGGACTAGTGCTCTTGGCACCTTGGACGGCCCTCTCGACTGGTGGGGCATGGCAGCGGGGATACCCTGTCTCGCGGCCCCAGGTCGTTGGCAAGTGTTCTCCCCTACAGGTTTGAACAGAGGGGGAGGGTATGTGACGTATCAACCGGCTGTATTACAAAGGGCCGGTATGTTTTGCAAAAGCATGGGTGCTCTGCAATGTGAAGTTGGCTGGGACCTGTGGTTCCACAGGATTGCATTACATGCAGAGCCATGGAAAAATGTGTGATGCTGATTACACACTCCTTACCACCTGTGGGTGTGGCTCCAGGGGTTAAAGCAATCCTGTCTCTGAACCTAGGTGGAGTGTGTCTAGGGCAGTCTAGATAGAGACTGACTCTAGACTTCCAGTGTGTGTGCTGGAGACGGGGAGAGCAGAAGCAGGGTGCTTTGCTCTGCTCAGGAGACCTTCTCCTTAAGGAAAGGGGCTTTTAGGTCCATGTGCAAAGCCTGGCTAGAGCCAGGGGGAACTTGGTAAGGACACTAGCCGCCTTCAGAGGAAGGTAACCCGGATTGGACTTTAAGGATAAAGCCAAGTACTGACAAAGGTCAGTGACACGTGTGAGGAAGTCCAAGAGTGTGTGGAGTTTATGTTATGTGTTGGACTTTGAGGATAAAGCCAAGGCACGGCATCTTTCTGTTATGGGACCTAGCATGGTTTATTTGAGCTGTTAATAAACCATATGGTCTGTTAAAGAGACAAATTGTTCCGGTGTGCGTTAACCCCGATACCTGACGTGTGGCCCCCTTAAACACCCGGGCCCCACATCGTTACACCCCCCAAACGAACAAATTTGCTCCCAAATGGCCAAGAGTTCCAATACCCTCCCAAAGGAACAAATTTGCTCTGAAATCGCCAAAAGTTGCAATGCCCCCCAAAGGACCAAATTTGCTACCAAATGGCCAAAGGTTGCAATACCCCCCAAATTTGCCTCCAAATGGCCGAAAGTTGCAATACCCCCCTAAAGGAACATATTCGCCTTAAAATGACCAAAAGTTGCAATACCCCCCCAAACGAACAAATTCTCTCCAAAATGGCCAAAAGTTGCAATACCCCCCCAAAGGAAAAAAATTGCTCCCAAATAGCCAAAAGTTGCAATACCCCCCCAAACGAACAAATTTGCTCCCAAATGGCCAAAAGTTCCAATACCCACCCAAAGGAACAAATTCACCTCCAAATGGCTGAAAGTTGCAATACCCCCCCAAAAGAACAAATTTGCCTCAAAACGACCAAAAGTTGCAATACCCAACCAAATTCGCCTCCAAACGGCCGAAAGTTGCAATACCCCCCTAAAGGAACATATTCGCCTTAAAATGACCAAAAGTTGCAATACCCCCCCAAACGAACAAATTCTCTCCAAAATGGCCAAAAGTTACAATACCCCCCAAAGGAAAAAATTCGCCTCCAAATGGCCGAAAGTTGCAATACCTTCCCAAAGGAAGGAATTCGCCTCAAAACGACCGTAATTTACAATACCTCCCCCCAAAGTAACAAATTCACTCTAAAATAGCCAAAAGTTGCAATACCCCCCCAAAGGAAAAAAATTGCTCCCATATAGCCAAAAGTTGCAATACCCCCCCAAACGAACAAATTTGCTCCCAAATGGCCAAAAGTTCCAATACCCACCCAAAGGAACAAATTCACCTCCAAATGGCTGAAAGTTGCAATACCCCCCCAAAAGAACAAATTTGCCTCAAAACGACCAAAAGTTGCAATACCCAACCAAATTCACCTCCAAACGGCCGAAATTTGCAATACCCCCCTAAAGGAACATATTCGCCTTAAAATGACCAAAAGTTGCAATACCCCCCCAAACGAACAAATTCTCTCCAAAATGGCCAAAAGTTAGAATACCCCCCAAAGGAAAAAATTCGCCTCCAAATGGCCGAAAGTTGCAATACCTTCCCAAAGGAAGGAATTCACCTCAAAACGACAGTAATTTACAATACCCCCCAAAGGAACAAATTCGCTCTCAAATGGCCAAAAGTTGCAATACCCCCAATGGAACAAATTTGCTCCCAAATAGCCAAAAGTTGCAATACCCACCCAAACGAACAAATTTGCTCCCAAATGGCCAAAAGTTCCAATACCCCCCCAAAGGAACAAATTCACCTCCAAATGGCCGAAGGTTGCAATACCCCCCCAAAAGAACAAATTTGCTCCCAAATAGCCAAAAGTTGCAATACCTTCCCAAAGGCACAAATTTGCTCCCAAATGGCCAAAAGTTGCAATACCCCCCACAAAGGAACAAATTCGCCTCCAAACAGCCAAAAGTTGCAATACCCCCCAAGACGAACAAATTTGCTCCCAAATGGCCAAGAGTTCCAATACCCCCCCAAAGGACCAAATTTGCTACCAAATGACCGAAGGTTGCAATACCCCCCAAACGAACAAATTTGCTCCCAAATTGCCAAAAGTTGCAATACCTTACCAAAGGAAGGAATTCGCCTCCAAACAGCCGAAAGTGTCAATACCCCCCCAAAGGAACAAATTTGCTCCCAAACGGCCAAAACTTGCAATACCCCTATAAAGGAACAAATTTGCCTTAAAAATACCAAAAGTTGCAATACCCCCCCAAAGGAACAAATTTGCTCTCAAATGACCAAAAGTTGCAATACCCCCCACAAAGGAACAAATTCTCCTCTAAAAGGTCAAAAGTTTCAATACCCCCCCAAAGGAACAAATTCGCCTCCAAATGGCTGAAAGTTGCAATACCCCCCCAAAGGAAGAAATTCACTCTAAAATTGCCAAAAGTTTCAATACCCCCCAAAGGAGCAAATTCGCCTCCAAACGGACAAAAGTTGCAATACCCTTCCAAAGGACCAAATTTGCTTCCAAATGGCCGAAGGTTGCAATACCCCCCCAAAAGAACAAATTTGCTCTCAAATGGCCAAAAGTTGCAATACCTTCCCAAAGGAAGGAATTCTCCTCCAAACGGCCAAAAGTGTCAATACCCCCCAAAGGAACAAATTCTCTCCCAAATGGCCAAAAGTTGCAATACCCCCCAAAGAAACAAATTCGCCTCCAAACGGCCGAAAGTTGCAATACCTTCCCAAAGGAAGGAATTCGCCTCAAAACGACCGAAATTTACAATAGCCCCCAAAGAAACAAATTTGCTCTCAAATGGCCAAAGGTTGCAATACCCCCCCAAAGTAACAAATTTGCTCCCAAATAGCCAAAAGTTGCAATACCCCCCAAAGGAACAAATTTGCTCCCAAATGGCCAAAAGTTGCAATACCCCCCACAAAGGAACAAATTCGCCTCCAAACAACCAAAAGTTGCAATACCCCCCAAGACGAACAAATTTGCTCCCAAATGGCCAAGAGTTCCAATACCCTCCCAAAGGAACAAATTCGCTCTGAAATTGCCAAAAGTTGCAATGCCCCCCAAAGGAACAAAATTGCTCCCAAATGGCCAAAAGTTGCAATACCCCCCCAAAGGACCAAATTTGCTACCAAATGACCGAAGGTTGCAATACCCCCCCAAACGAACAAATTCGCCTCCAAATGGCTGAAAGTTGCAATACCCCTCTAAAGGAACAAATTCGCTCCCAAATGGCTAAAAGTTCCAATACCCTCCCAAAGGAACAAATTCGCCTTCAAACGGACGAAAGTTGCAATACCCCCCCAAAGGAACAAATTCGTCTCAAAACGACCAAAAGTGTCAATACCCCCCCAAAGGAACAAATTCGCTCTGAAATTGCCAAAAGTTGCAATACCCCCCTCAAAGGAACAAATTTGCTACCAAATGGCAGAAAATTGCAAAAACCTCCAAAGGAACAGGTTCGCTCTCAAATGGCCAAAAGTTGCAATATGCCCAGAAAGGAACAAACTTGCTCTCAAATGGCCAAAAGTTGCAATATCCCCTCAAAGGAACAAATTTTCTCCCAAATGGCCAAAAGTTGCAATACCCCCAAAAGGAACAAATTTGCTCTCAAATGGCCAAAAGCTGAAATACCCCCCAAAGGAACAAATTTGATCCCAAATGGCTACAAGTTGCAATAACCCCCAAAGGAACAAATTTACTCCCAAACGACTGAAACTTGCAATAACCCCCCAAAGAAACAAATTTGCTCCCACACAGCTAAAACTTGCAATACCTCACCAAAGGAACAAAATCGCCTCAAAACAATCAAAATTTGCAATACCCCCCCAAAGATACAAATTTGCTCCCAAATGGCCAAAAGTTGCAATACCCCCCACAAAGGAACAAATTTGCTCCCAAATGGCCAAAAGTATCAATACCCCCTCAAGAAACAAATTCGCTCCCAAATGGCCAAAAGTTGCAATACCCCCACAAACAAACAAATTTGCTCCCAAATGGCCAAAAGTTCCAATACCCTCCCAAAGGAACAAATTCGCCTCCAAACGGCCGAAAGTTGCAATACCCCCCAAAGGAACAAATTCACCTCAAAACGACCAAAAGTTGCAACATCCCCCCAAAGGAACAAATTCGTTCTGAAATTGCCAAAAGTTGCAATAACCCCTCAAAGCAACAAATTCGCCTCCAAACAGCCAAAAGTTGCAATTCTCCCCCAAAGAACCAAATTTGCTACCAAATGGCCGAAGGTTGCAATACCCCCCCCAAACGAACAAATTTGCTCCCAAATGGCCAAAAGTTGCAATACCATCCCAAAGGAAGGAATTCGCCTCCAAACGGACAAAAGTTGCAATACCCCCCCAAAGGACCAAATTTGCTTCCAAATGACCGAAGGTTGCAATACCCCCCCAAACGAACAAATTTGCACTCAAATGGCCAAAAGTTGCAATACCTTCCCAAGGGAACAAATTCGCCACCAAACGCCCGAAAGTTGCAATACCTTTCCAAAGGAAGGAATTCGCCTCAAAAAGACCGAAATTTACAAAACCCCCCCAAAGGATCAAATTCGCCTCAAAATGACCAAAACTTGCAATACCCCCCCAAAGGAACAAATTTGCTCCCAAATGGCCAAAAGTTGCAATACCCCTCACAAAGGAACAAATTCGCGTCCAAACGGCCGAAAGTTGCAATACCCCCCAAAGGAACAAATTCACTCTGAAATTGCCAAAAGTTGCAATACCCCCCTCAAAGCAACAAATTCGCCTCCAAACAGCCAAAAGTGTCAATACTCCCCCAAAAGAACCAAATTTGCTACCAAATGGCCGAAAATTGCAAAAACCCTCAAAGGAACAAATTCGCTCTCGAATGTCCAAAAGTTCGCTCTCAAATGTCCAAAACCCCCAAAGGAATAAATTTGCTCCCAAATGGCGAAAAGTGGCAATACCCACAAAGGAACAAATTCGCTCTTGAATGGCCAAAAGCTGCAATACCCCCTATAGGAACAAATTTGCTCCCAAATGGCCAAAAGTTGCAATACCCCCCAGAGGAACAAATTTGTTCCCAAACGGCTGAAACTTGCAATCCCCCCCCCTCCGCCAAAGGAACAAATTTGCTCTCAAATGACCAAAAGTTGCAATACCCCCCACAAAGGAACAAATTCTCCTCTAAAAGGTCAAAAGTTTCAATACCCCCCCAAAGGAACAAATTCGCCTCCAAATGGCTGAAAGTTGCAATACCCCCCCAAAGGAAGAAATTCACTCTAAAATTGCCAAAAGTTTCAATACCCCCCAAAGGAGCAAATTCGCCTCCAAACGGACAAAAGTTGCAATACCCTTCCAAAGGACCAAATTTGCTTCCAAATGGCCGAAGGTTGCAATACCCCCCCAAAAGAACAAATTTGCTCTCAAATGGCCAAAAGTTGCAATACCTTCCCAAAGGAAGGAATTCTCCTCCAAACGGCCAAAAGTGTCAATACCCCCCAAAGGAACAAATTCTCTCCCAAATGGCCAAAAGTTGCAATACCCCCCAAAGAAACAAATTCGCCTCCAAACGGCCGAAAGTTGCAATACCTTCCCAAAGGAAGGAATTCGCCTCAAAACGACCGAAATTTACAATACCCCCCCAAAGAAACAAATTTGCTCTCAAATGGCCAAAGGTTGCAATACCCCCCCAAAGTAACAAATTTGCTCCCAAATAGCCAAAAGTTGCAATACCCCCCAAAGGAACAAATTTGCTCCCAAATGGCCAAAAGTTGCAATACCCCCCACAAAGGAACAAATTCGCCTCCAAACAACCAAAAGTTGCAATACCCCCCAAGACGAACAAATTTGCTCCCAAATGGCCAAGAGTTCCAATACCCTCCCAAAGGAACAAATTCGCTCTGAAATTGCCAAAAGTTGCAATGCCCCCCAAAGGAACAAAATTGCTCCCAAATGGCCAAAAGTTGCAATACCCCCCCAAAGGACCAAATTTGCTACCAAATGACCGAAGGTTGCAATACCCCCCCAAACGAACAAATTCGCCTCCAAATGGCTGAAAGTTGCAATACCCCTCCAAAGGAACAAATTCGCTCCCAAATGGCGAAAAGTTCCAATACCCTCCCAAAGGAACAAATTCGCCTTCAAACGGACGAAAGTTGCAATACCCCCCCAAAGGAACAAATTCGTCTCAAAACGACCAAAAGTGTCAATACCCCCCCAAAGGAACAAATTCGCTCTGAAATTGCCAAAAGTTGCAATACCCCCCTCAAAGGAACAAATTTGCTACCAAATGGCAGAAAATTGCAAACACCTCCAAAGGAACAGGTTCGCTCTCAAATGGCCAAAAGTTGCAATATCCCCAGAAAGGAACAAACTTGCTCTCAAATGGCCAAAAGTTGCAATATCCCCTCAAAGGAACAAATTTTCTCCCAAATGGCCAAAAGTTGCAATACCCCCAAAAGGAACAAATTCGCTCTCAAATGGCCAAAAGCTGAAATACCCCCCAAAGGAACAAATTTGATCCCAAATGGCTACAAGTTGCAATAACCCCCAAAGGAACAAATTTACTCCCAAACGACTGAAACTTGCAATAACCCCCCAAAGAAACAAATTTGCTCCCACACAGCTAAAACTTGCAATACCTCACCAAAGGAACAAAATCGCCTCAAAACAATCAAAATTTGCAATACCCCCCCAAAGATACAAATTTGCTCCCAAATGGCCAAAAGTTGCAATACCCCCCACAAAGGAACAAATTTGCTCCCAAATGGCCAAAAGTATCAATACCCCCTCAAGAAACAAATTCGCTCCCAAATGGCCAAAAGTTGCAATACCCCCACAAACAAACAAATTTGCTCCCAAATGGCCAAAAGTTCCAATACCCTCCCAAAGGAAAAAATTCGCCTCCAAACGGCCGAAAGTTGCAATACCCCCCAAAGGAACAAATTCACCTCAAAACGACCAAAAGTTGCAACACCCCCCCAAAGGAACAAATTCGTTCTGAAATTGCCAAAAGTTGCAATAACCCCTCAAAGCAACAAATTCGCCTCCAAACAGCCAAAAGTTGCAATTCTCCCCCAAAGAACCAAATTTGCTACCAAATGGCCGAAGGTTGCAATACCCCCCCCAAACGAACAAATTTGCTCCCAAATGGCCAAAAGTTGCAATACCATCCCAAAGGAAGGAATTCGCCTCCAAACGGACAAAAGTTGCAATACCCCCCCAAAGGACCAAATTTGCTTCCAAATGACCGAAGGTTGCAATACCCCCCCAAACGAACAAATTTGCACTCAAATGGCCAAAAGTTGCAATACCTTCCCAAGGGAACAAATTCGCCACCAAACGCCCGAAAGTTGCAATACCTTTCCAAAGAAAGGAATTCGCCTCAAAAAGACCGAAATTTACAAAACCCCCCCAAAGGATCAAATTCGCCTCAAAATGACCAAAACTTGCAATACCCCCCCAAAGGAACAAATTTGCTCCCAAATGGCCAAAAGTTGCAATACCCCTCACAAAGGAACAAATTCGCGTCCAAACGGCCGAAAGTTGCAATACCCCCCAAAGGAACAAATTCACTCTGAAATTGCCAAAAGTTGCAATACCCCCCTCAAAGCAACAAATTCGCCTCCAAACAGCCAAAAGTGTCAATACTCCCCCAAAAGAACCAAATTTGCTACCAAATGGCCGAAAATTGCAAAAACCCTCAAAGGAACAAATTCGCTCTCGAATCTCCAAAAGTTCGCTCTCAAATGTCCAAAACCCCCAAAGGAATAAATTTGCTCCCAAATGGCGAAAAGTGGCAATACCCACAAAGGAACAAATTCGCTCTTGAATGGCCAAAAGCTGCAATACCCCCTATAGGAACAAATTTGCTCCCAAATGGCCAAAAGTTGCAATACCCTCCAGAGGAACAAATTTGTTCCCAAACGGCTGAAACTTGCAATCCCCCCCCCCTCCGCCAAAGGAACAAATTTGCCTCAAAACGACCAAAAATTCCAATACAAACCCAAAGGAACAAATTTGCTCCCAAATAGCCAAAAGTTGCACTACCCCCCAAAGGAAAAAATTTGCTCCCAAACGGCTAAAACTTGCAATACCCCCCCAAAGGAACAAATTTGCTACCAAATGACCGAAGGTTGCAATACCCCCCAAACGAACAAATTTGCTCCCAAATTGCCAAAAGTTGCAATACCTTACCAAAGGAAGGAATTCGCCTCCAAACAGCCGAAAGTGTCAATACCCCCCCAAAGGAACAAATTTGCTCCCAAACGGCCAAAACTTGCAATACCTCCCCAAAGGAACAAATTCGCCTCAAAACGACCAAAATTTGCAATACCCCCCAATGGAGCAAATTTCCTCCCAAATGGCGAAAAGTTGCAATACCCCCCACAAAGGAACAAATTCTCCTCCAAAAGGCCAAAAGTTGCAATACCCCCCAAAGGAACAAATTCGCCTTCTACATGGCTGAAAGTTGCAATACCCCTCCAAAGGAACAAATTTGCCTCAAAACGACCAAAAGTTGCAATACCCCTCCAAAGGAACAAATTCACTCTAAAATTGCCAAAAGTTGCAATACCCCCCAAAGGAACAAATTCACCTGAAAACGGAGAAAAGTTGCAATACCCCCCCAAAGGACCAAATTTGCTTCCAAATGACCGAAGGTTGCAATACCCCCCCAAACGAACAAATTTGCACTCAAATGGCCAAAAGTTGCAATACCTTCCCAAGGGAACAAATTCGCCACCAAATGGCCGAAAGTTGCAATACCTTCCCAAAGGAAGGAATTCACCTCAAAACGACAGTAATTTACAATACCCCCCAAAGGAACAAATTCGCTCTCAAATGGCCAAAAGTTGCAATACCCCCAATGGAACAAATTTGCTCCCAAATAGCCAAAAGTTGCAATACCCACCCAAACGAACAAATTTGCTCCCAAATGGCCAAAAGTTCCAATACCCCCCCAAAGGAACAAATTCACCTCCAAATGGCCGAAGGTTGCAATACCCCCCCAAAAGAACAAATTTGCTCCCAAATAGCCAAAAGTTGCAATACCTTCCCAAAGGCACAAATTTGCTCCCAAATGGCCAAAAGTTGCAATACCCCCCACAAATGAACAAATTCGCCTCCAAACAGCCAAAAGTTGCAATACCCCCCAAGACGAACAAATTTGCTCCCAAATGGCCAAGAGTTCCAATACCCCCCCAAAGGACCAAATTTGCTACCAAATGACCGAAGGTTGCAATACCCCCCAAACGAACAAATTTGCTCCCAAATTGCCAAAAGTTGCAATACCTTACCAAAGGAAGGAATTCGCCTCCAAACAGCCGAAAGTGTCAATACCCCCCCAAAGGAACAAATTTGCTCCCAAACGGCCAAAACTTGCAATACCCCTATAAAGGAACAAATTTGCCTTAAAAATACCAAAAGTTGCAATACCCCCCCAAAGGAACAAATTTGCTCTCAAATGACCAAAAGTTGCAATACCCCCCACAAAGGAACAAATTCTCCTCTAAAAGGTCAAAAGTTTCAATACCCCCCCAAAGGAACAAATTCGCCTCCAAATGGCTGAAAGTTGCAATACCCCCCCAAAGGAAGAAATTCACTCTAAAATTGCCAAAAGTTTCAATACCCCCCAAAGGAGCAAATTCGCCTCCAAACGGACAAAAGTTGCAATACCCTTCCAAAGGACCAAATTTGCTTCCAAATGGCCGAAGGTTGCAATACCCCCCCAAAAGAACAAATTTGCTCTCAAATGGCCAAAAGTTGCAATACCTTCCCAAAGGAAGGAATTCTCCTCCAAACGGCCAAAAGTGTCAATACCCCCCAAAGGAACAAATTCTCTCCCAAATGGCCAAAAGTTGCAATACCCCCCAAAGAAACAAATTCGCCTCCAAACGGCCGAAAGTTGCAATACCTTCCCAAAGGAAGGAATTCGCCTCAAAACGACCGAAATTTACAATACCCCCCCAAAGAAACAAATTTGCTCTCAAATGGCCAAAGGTTGCAATACCCCCCCAAAGTAACAAATTTGCTCCCAAATAGCCAAAAGTTGCAATACCCCCCAAAGGAACAAATTTGCTCCCAAATGGCCAAAAGTTGCAATACCCCCCACAAAGGAACAAATTCGCCTCCAAACAACCAAAAGTTGCAATACCCCCCAAGACGAACAAATTTGCTCCCAAATGGCCAAGAGTTCCAATACCCTCCCAAAGGAACAAATTCGCTCTGAAATTGCCAAAAGTTGCAATGCCCCCCAAAGGAACAAAATTGCTCCCAAATGGCCAAAAGTTGCAATACCCCCCCAAAGGACCAAATTTGCTACCAAATGACCGAAGGTTGCAATACCCCCCCAAACGAACAAATTCGCCTCCAAATGGCTGAAAGTTGCAATACCCCTCTAAAGGAACAAATTCGCTCCCAAATGGCGAAAAGTTCCAATACCCTCCCAAAGGAACAAATTCGCCTTCAAACGGACGAAAGTTGCAATACCCCTCCAAAGGAACAAATTTGTCTCAAAACGACCAAAAGTGTCAATACCCCCCCAAAGGAACAAATTCGCTCTGAAATTGCCAAAAGTTGCAATACCCCCCTCAAAGGAACAAATTTGCTACCAAATGGCAGAAAATTGCAAAAACCTCCAAAGGAACAGGTTCGCTCTCAAATGGCCAAAAGTTGCAATATCCCCAGAAAGGAACAAACTTGCTCTCAAATGGCCAAAAGTTGCAATATCCCCTCAAAGGAACAAATTTTCTCCCAAATGGCCAAAAGTTGCAATACCCCCAAAAGGAACAAATTCGCTCTCAAATGGCCAAAAGCTGAAATACCCCCCAAAGGAACAAATTTGATCCCAAATGGCTACAAGTTGCAATAACCCCCAAAGGAACAAATTTACTCCCAAACGACTGAAACTTGCAATAACCCCCCAAAGAAACAAATTTGCTCCCACACAGCTAAAACTTGCAATACCTCACCAAAGGAACAAAATCGCCTCAAAACAATCACAATTTGCAATACCCCCCCAAAGATACAAATTTGCTCCCAAATGGCCAAAAGTTGCAATACCCCCCACAAAGGAACAAATTTGCTCCCAAATGGCCAAAAGTATCAATACCCCCTCAAGAAACAAATTCGCTCCCAAATGGCCAAAAGTTGCAATACCCCCACAAACAAACAAATTTGCTCCCAAATGGCCAAAAGTTCCAATACCCTCCCAAAGGAACAAATTCGCCTCCAAACGGCCGAAAGTTGCAATACCCCCCAAAGGAACAAATTCACCTCAAAACGACCAAAAGTTGCAACACCCCCCCAAAGGAACAAATTCGTTCTGAAATTGCCAAAAGTTGCAATAACCCCTCAAAGCAACAAATTCGCCTCCAAACAGCCAAAAGTTGCAATTCTCCCCCAAAGAACCAAATTTGCTACCAAATGGCCGAAGGTTGCAATACCCCCCCAAACGAACAAATTTGCTCCCAAATGGCCAAAAGTTGCAATACCATCCCAAAGGAAGGAATTCGCCTCCAAACGGACAAAAGTTGCAATACCCCCCCAAAGGACCAAATTTGCTTCCAAATGACCGAAGGTTGCAATACCCCCCCAAACGAACAAATTTGCACTCAAATGGCCAAAAGTTGCAATACCTTCCCAAGGGAACAAATTCGCCACCAAACGCCCGAAAGTTGCAATACCTTTCCAAAGGAAGGAATTCGCCTCAAAAAGACCGAAATTTACAAAACCCCCCCAAAGGATCAAATTCGCCTCAAAATGACCAAAACTTGCAATACCCCCCCAAAGGAACAAATTTGCTCCCAAATGGCCAAAAGTTGCAATACCCCTCACAAAGGAACAAATTCGCGTCCAAACGGCCGAAAGTTGCAATACCCCCCAAAGGAACAAATTCACTCTGAAATTGCCAAAAGTTGCAATACCCCCCTCAAAGCAACAAATTCGCCTCCAAACAGCCAAAAGTGTCAATACTCCCCCAAAAGAACCAAATTTACTACCAAATGGCCGAAAATTGCAAAAACCCTCAAAGGAACAAATTCGCTCTCGAATGTCCAAAAGTTCGCTCTCAAATGTCCAAAACCCCCAAAGGAATAAATTTGCTCCCAAATGGCGAAAAGTGGCAATACCCACAAAGGAACAAATTCGCTCTTGAATGGCCAAAAGCTGCAATACCCCCTATAGGAACAAATTTGCTCCCAAATGGCCAAAAGTTGCAATACCCCCCAGAGGAACAAATTTGTTCCCAAACGGCTGAAACTTGGAATCCCCCCCCCTCCGCCAAAGGAACAAATTTGCTCTCAAATGACCAAAAGTTGCAATACCCCCCACAAAGGAACAAATTCTCCTCTAAAAGGTCAAAAGTTTCAATACCCCCCCAAAGGAACAAATTCGCCTCCAAATGGCTGAAAGTTGCAATACCCCCCCAAAGGAAGAAATTCACTCTAAAATTGCCAAAAGTTTCAATACCCCCCAAAGGAGCAAATTCGCCTCCAAACGGACAAAAGTTGCAATACCCTTCCAAAGGACCAAATTTGCTTCCAAATGGCCGAAGGTTGCAATACCCCCCCAAAAGAACAAATTTGCTCTCAAATGGCCAAAAGTTGCAATACCTTCCCAAAGGAAGGAATTCTCCTCCAAACGGCCAAAAGTGTCAATACCCCCCAAAGGAACAAATTCTCTCCCAAATGGCCAAAAGTTGCAATACCCCCCAAAGAAACAAATTCGCCTCCAAACGGCCGAAAGTTGCAATACCTTCCCAAAGGAAGGAATTCGCCTCAAAACGACCGAAATTTACAATACCCCCCAAAGAAACAAATTTGCTCTCAAATGGCCAAAGGTTGCAATACCCCCCCAAAGTAACAAATTTGCTCCCAAATAGCCAAAAGTTGCAATACCCCCCCAAAGGAACAAATTTGCTCCCAAATGGCCAAAAGTTGCAATACCCCCCACAAAGGAACAAATTCGCCTCCAAACAACCAAAAGTTGCAATACCCCCCAAGACGAACAAATTTGCTCCCAAATGGCCAAGAGTTCCAATACCCTCCCAAAGGAACAAATTCGCTCTGAAATTGCCAAAAGTTGCAATGCCCCCCAAAGGAACAAAATTGCTCCCAAATGGCCAAAAGTTGCAATACCCCCCCAAAGGACCAAATTTGCTACCAAATGACCGAAGGTTGCAATACCCCCCCAAACGAACAAATTCGCCTCCAAATGGCTGAAAGTTGCAATACCCCTCCAAAGGAACAAATTCGCTCCCAAATGGCGAAAAGTTCCAATACCCTCCCAAAGGAACAAATTCGCCTTCAAACGGACGAAAGTTGCAATACCCCCCAAAGGAACAAATTCGTCTCAAAACGACCAAAAGTGTCAATACCCCCCCAAAGGAACAAATTCGCTCTGAAATTGCCAAAAGTTGCAATACCCCCCTCAAAGGAACAAATTTGCTACCAAATGGCAGAAAATTGCAAAAACCTCCAAAGGAACAGGTTCGCTCTCAAATGGCCAAAAGTTGCAATATCCCCAGAAAGGAACAAACTTGCTCTCAAATGGCCAAAAGTTGCAATATCCCCTCAAAGGAACAAATTTTCTCCCAAATGGCCAAAAGTTGCAATACCCCCAAAAGGAAGAAATTCGCTCTCAAATGGCCAAAAGCTGAAATACCCCCCAAAGGAACAAATTTGATCCCAAATGGCTACAAGTTGCAATAACCCCCAAAGGAACAAATTTACTCCCAAACGACTGAAACTTGCAATAACCCCCCAAAGAAACAAATTTGCTCCCACACAGCTAAAACTTGCAATACCTCACCAAAGGAACAAAATCGCCTCAAAACAATCAAAATTTGCAATACCCCCCCAAAGATACAAATTTGCTCCCAAATGGCCAAAAGTTGCAATACCCCCCACAAAGGAACAAATTTGCTCCCAAATGGCCAAAAGTATCAATACCCCCTCAAGAAACAAATTCGCTCCCAAATGGCCAAAAGTTGCAATACCCCCACAAACAAACAAATTTGCTCCCAAATGGCCAAAAGTTCCAATACCCTCCCAAAGGAACAAATTCGCCTCCAAACGGCCGAAAGTTGCAATACCCCCCAAAGGAACAAATTCACCTCAAAACGACCAAAAGTTGCAACACCCCCCCAAAGGAACAAATTCGTTCTGAAATTGCCAAAAGTTGCAATAACCCCTCAAAGCAACAAATTCGCCTCCAAACAGCCAAAAGTTGCAATTCTCCCCCAAAGAACCAAATTTGCTACCAAATGGCCGAAGGTTGCAATACCCCCCCAAACGAACAAATTTGCTCCCAAATGGCCAAAAGTTGCAATACCATCCCAAAGGAAGGAATTCGCCTCCAAACGGACAAAAGTTGCAATACCCCCCCAAAGGACCAAATTTGCTTCCAAATGACCGAAGGTTGCAATACCCCCCCAAACGAACAAATTTGCACTCAAATGGCCAAAAGTTGCAATACCTTCCCAAGGGAACAAATTCGCCACCAAACGCCCGAAAGTTGCAATACCTTTCCAAAGGAAGGAATTCGCCTCAAAAAGACCGAAATTTACAAAACCCCCCCAAAGGATCAAATTCGCCTCAAAATGACCAAAACTTGCAATACCCCCCCAAAGGAACAAATTTGCTCCCAAATGGCCAAAAGTTGCAATACCCCCCAAAGGAACAAATTCACTCTGAAATTGCCAAAAGTTGCAATACCCCCCTCAAAGCAACAAATTCGCCTCCAAACAGCCAAAACTGTCAATACTCCCCCAAAAGAACCAAATTTGCTACCAAATGGCCGAAAATTGCAAAAACCCTCAAAGGAACAAATTCGCTCTCGAATGTCCAAAAGTTCGCTCTCAAATGTCCAAAACCCCCAAAGGAATAAATTTGCTCCCAAATGGCGAAAAGTGGCAATACCCACAAAGGAACAAATTCGCTCTTGAATGGCCAAAAGCTGCAATACCCCCTATAGGAACAAATTTGCTCCCAAATGGCCAAAAGTTGCAATACCCTCCAGAGGAACAAATTTGTTCCCAAACGGCTGAAACTTGCAATCCCCCCCCCCTCCGCCAAAGGAACAAATTTGCCTCAAAACGACCAAAAATTCCAATACAAACCCAAAGGAACAAATTTGCTCCCAAATGGCCAAAAGTTGCACTACCCCCCAAAGGAAAAAATTTGCTCCCAAACGGCTAAAACTTGCAATACCCCCCCAAAGGAACAAATTCGCCTCAAAACGACCAAAATTTGCAATACCCCCCAAAGGAGCAAATTTCCTCCCAAATGGCGAAAAGTTGCAATACCCCCCACAAAGGAACAAATTCTCCTCCAAAAGGCCAAAAGTTGCAATACCCCCCAAAGGAACAAATTCGCCTTCTACATGGCTGAAAGTTGCAATACCCCTCCAAAGGAACAAATTTGCCTCAAAACGACCAAAAGTTGCAATACCCCTCCAAAGGAACAAATTCACTCTAAAATTGCCAAAAGTTGCAATACCCCCCAAAGGAACAAATTCACCTGAAAACGGACAAAAGTTGCAATACCCCCCCAAAGGACCAAATTTGCTTCCAAATGACCGAAGGTTGCAATACCCCCCCAAACGAACAAATTTGCACTCAAATGGCCAAAAGTTGCAATACCTTCCCAAGGGAACAAATTCGCCACCAAACGCCCGAAAGTTGCAATACCTTTCCAAAGGAAGGAATTCGCCTCAAAAAGACCGAAATTTACAAAACCCCCCCAAAGGATCAAATTCGCCTCAAAATGACCAAAACTTGCAATACCCCCCCAAAGGAACAAATTTGTTCCCAAATGGCCAAAAGTTGCAATACCCCCCCACAAAGGAACAAATTCGCCTACAAATGGCCGAAATTTGCAATACCCGCCCAAAGGAACAAATTTGCTCTCTAATGGCCAAAAGTTGCAATACCCTCCCAAACGAACAAATTTGCTTCCAAATGGCCAAAAGTTCCAATACTCCCCCAAAGGAACAAATTCGCCTACAAATGGCCGAAATTTGCAATACCCGCCCAAAGGAACAAATTTGCTCTCAAATGGCCAAAAGTTCCAATACCCCCCCAAAGGAACTAATTTGCCTACAAATGGCCGAAATTTGGAATACCCCCCCAAAGGAACAAATTTGCTCCCAAATGGCCAAAAGTTGCAATACCCCCCCAAACGAACAAATTTGCTCCCAAATGGCCAAAAGTTCAAATACCCTCCCAAAGGACCAAATTCGCCTCTAAATGGCTGAAAGTTGCAATACCTCCCCAAAGGAATACATTTGCCTCAAAACGACCAAAAGTTGCAATACCCCCCCAAAGGAACAAATTCGGCGGGTACCGAGTAATTTCGCGATACTCGTGCTGTACTCGTGGTCTTCATCCCTGCATGTTGGCGCTCTTTTGAGAGCCAGCCCTCATGCAGGGATTGGCTGGCAGACCACTGCAATGCCACAGCCCTGTTAGTTGTGGAATTGCAGTGATTGGCCGGCCTGCACAGCGTGACCGAGCCTTTATAACGGCGGGCGCGCTGTACTCTGCACACAGCCATCTTATATTCCTTTCTTTCCACGCCCACAGGCCCCTATGATTGGTTGCAGTGAGACACGCCCCCACGCTGAGTGACAGGTGTCTCACTGCACCCAATCACAGCAGCCGGTGGGCGTGTATATACTGTGCAGTAAAATAAATAAATAAATAATTAATAAAACCGGCGTGCGGTCCCCCCAATTTTAATACCAGCCAGATAAAGCCATACAGCTGAAGGCTGGTATTCTCAGGATGGGGAGCCCCACGTTATGGGGAGCCCCCCACCCTAACAATATCAGTCAGCAGCCGCCCAGAATTGCCGCATACATTAGATGCGACAGTTCTGGGACTGTACCCGGCTGACTGTACCCGGCTCTTCCCGATTTACCCTAATGCGTTGGCAAATCGGGTAATAAGGAGTTAATGGCAGCCCATAGCTGCCACTAAATCCTAGATTAATCATGTCAGGCGTCTCCCCGAGATTCCTTCCATGATTAATCTGTAAATTACAGTTAAAAAACACACACACCCGAAAAATCCTTTATTAGAAATAAAAAGCAATAACAAAGTCCCTCATCACCAATTTATTAACCCCGACAAACCCTCCATGTCCGGCGTAATCCAAGATGCTCCAGCGACGCGTCCAGCTCTGCTACATTCAGGTGACAGGAGCTGCAGAATACACCGCCGCTTCTGTCAGCTTCACACAGCAACTGAGGTGAGTAGCGCGATCAGCTGCTGTCAGTCAGGTAACTCGCGGCCAACGCTGGATCCAGCGGTGCCGTGATTAACCTCAGTGACAGCAGCTGATCGCTATACTCACCTCAGTTGCTGCATGGAGCTGACCAGAGTGGCGGTGAGTAGCGCGATCAGCTGAGCTGTCACTGAGGTTACCCGCGGCCACCGCTGCATCCAGGTAACCTCAGTGACAGCTCAGCTGATCGCTATACTCACCTTAGTTGCTGTGTGAAGCTGACAGGAGTGGCTGTGTATTCTGCAGCTCCTGTCACCTTCATGCAGCACAGCTGGACGCGACGCTGGAGGTCCGTGGATTACGCCGGACATGGAGGGTTTGTCGGGGTTAATAAATTGGTGATGAGGGACTTTGTTAGTGTTTTTTATTTCTAATAAAGGATTTTTCGGGTGTGTGTGTTTTTTAACTGTAATTTACAGATTAATCATGGAAGGAATCTCGGGGAGACGCCTGACATGATTAATCTAGGATTTAGTGGCAGTTATGGGCTGCCATTAACTCCTTATTACCCCGTTTTGCCAACGCACTAGGGTAAATCGGGAAGAGCCGGGTACTGTCCCAGAACTGTCGCATATAATGTATGCGGCAATTCTGGGCGGCTGCTGACTGATATTGTTAGGGTGGGGGGCTCCCCATAACGTGGAGCTCCCCATCCTGAGAATACCAGTCTTCAGCCGTATGGCTTTATCTGGCTGGTATTAAAATTGGGGGGGACCGCACGCCGTTTTTTTAAATTATTTAATTATTTATTTCACTGCACAGTATACACACACACACCGGCTGCTGTGTTTGGGTGCAGTGAGACACCTGTCACTCAGCGTGGGGGCGTGTCTCACTGCAACCAATCATAGGCGCCGAAAAGCAGGAAAGCAGGGAATACGAGATTGTTTAATGAGCGGCCGGCTTTTTCAAAAGAGGAAAAGCCGCCGGAGTTTAGTGAACAGCTGTGCAGCGCCGCACCAGTGATCGGGGAACGGTAAGTAAGAGAGAGGGGGGAGAATGACCGACAGACTGTGAGAGGGGGACAGACAAGACAGAGAGAGACCGACAGAGCGAGACCGACCGACGGGAGATAGAATGAAAAAAAAAATGACCGACATCGCTAGTAAAAAGCACAAAACGTGCGTTTTGGACATCGGAGTGCCACACAATGTTTTACGTAAAATCTTTCATGTATTAATCTCAAAAAGTAACATACACCAGCTCTATCTCACTATTGGGTATGTGCCCTTAACATTTCCGCCATGAAAATTCATTTTGGTGTCATTTTGGAAGGTTTTCTGGTGAGTCCGTAAAAATGGCGTAAAACTCGGACAAAATTGTTCACAGCTGTGACTTTTGAGTGATAAATGCTTCAAGGGGTCTTCCCCATGCTGTTGCCATGTCATTTGAGAACTCTTCTGAGACTTTTGTGACATTTTTAGGGTTTCTACATGCTGCCGGGGGTAATTTCAGAAAAACACTCGGGTCTCCCATAGGATAACATTGGGCTCGGTGCTCGGGCCGAGTACACGAGTATCTTGGGATGCTCGGCCCGAGCCTCGACCACCCGAGCGTTTTAGTACTCGCTCATCACTAAATACTATCTCAAAGGAACAAATTCGTTCTCAAATGGCCAAAAGTTCCAATACCCCCCCAAAGGAACAAATTTATCTCCAAACGGCCGAAAGTTGCAGAACCTTCCCAAAGGAAGGAATTCGCCTCACAACGACCGAAATTTACAATACCCCCGCAAAGGAATAAATTCGCCTCAAAACGGCCAAAAGTTAAAATACCCCCCCAAAGGAACAAATTCGCTCTCAAATGGCCAAAAGCTGCAATACCCCCCCAAAGGAACAAATTTGCTCCCAAATGGCCAAAAGTTGTAATACCCCCCAAAGGAACAAATTTGCTCCCAAATGGCCAAAAGATGCAATACCCCCCCAAAAAAAACAAATTCTCCTAAAAACGGCCAAAAGTTGCAATACCCCATCAAAAGAACAATTTTGCCTCCAAACGGCCAAAAGTATCAATACCCCCACAAACGAACAAATTTGCTTCAAAATTGCAAAAAAGTTCCAATACCCTCCCAAAGGAACAAATCTGCCTCCAAACGGCCGAAAGTTGCATTACCCCCCAAAGGAACAAATTCGCCTCAAAACGACCAAAAGTAGCAATACCCCCCTCAAAGGAACAAATTCGCTCTGAAATTGCCAAAAGTTGCAATACCCCCCTCAACGGAACAAATTCGCCTCCAAACAGGCAAAAGTTGCAATACTCCCCCAAAGGAACAAATTTGCTACCAAATGGCCGAAAATTGCAAAAACCCCCAAAGGAACAAGTTCGCTCCCAAATGGCCAAAATTTGCAATACCCCCCAAAGGAACAAGTTCGCTCTCAAATGGCCAAATGCTGCAATACCCCCCAAAGGAACAAATTTGCTCCCAAATGGCAAAAAGTTGCAATACCCCCCAAAGGAACAAATTCGCTCTCAAATGGTCAAAAGCTGCAATACCACCCAAAGAAACAAATTTGCTCCCAGATGGCCAAAAGTTGCAATACCCCGCCAAAGGAACAAATTTGCCTCAAAACGACCAAAAGTAGCAATACAACCCCAATTAACAAATTTGCTCCCAAATGGCCAAAAGTTGCAATACCCCCTCAAAGGAACAAATTTGCTCCCAAACGGCTAAAACTTGCAATACCCCCCCAAAGGAACAAATTCGCTTCAAAACGACTAAAATTTGCAATACCCCCCCAAAGGAACAAATTTGCTCCCAAATGGCGAAAAGTTGCAATCCCACCCACAAAAGGAACAAATTCTCCTCCAAAAGGCCAAAAGTTGCAATACCCCCCAAAGGAACAAATTTGCCTTCTACATGGCTGAAAGTTGCAATATCTCTCCAAAGGAACAAATTTGCCTCAAAATGACCAAAAGTTGCAATATCCCCCCAAAGGAACAAATTCACTCTGAAATTGCCAAAAGTTGCAATATGCCCCCAAAGGAACAAATTCGCCTCAAAACGGACAAAAGTTGCAATATCCCCCCCAAAGGACCAAATTTGCTACCAAATGGCGAAAAGTTGCAATCCCACCCACAAAAGGAACAAATTCTCCTCCAAAAGGCCAAAAGTTGCAATACCCCCCAAAGGAACAAATTTGCCTTCTACATGGCTGAAAGTTGCAATATCTCTCCAAAGGAACAAATTTGCCTCAAAACGACCAAAAGTTGCAATATCCCCCCAAAGGAAAAAATTCACTCTGAAATTGCCAAAAGTTGCAATATGCCCCCAAAGGAACAAATTCGCCTCAAAACGGACAAAAGTTGCAATATCCCCCCCAAAGGACCAAATTTGCTACCAAATGGCCGAAGGTTGCAATACCCCCCCAAACGAACAAATTTGCTCTTAAATGGTAAAAAGTTGCAATACCTTCCCAAAGGAACAAATTTGCCTCAAAATGACCGAAATTTACAATACCCCCGCAAAGGATCAAATTCGCCTCAAAGCGACCAAAAGTTGCAATACCCCCCAAAAGGAACAAATTTGCTCCCAAATGGCCAAAAGTTGCAATACTACCTACAAAGGAACAAATTCGCCTCCAAACGGCCAAAAGTTGCAATACCCACCCAAACAAACAAATTTGCTTCCAAATGGCCAAAAGCTCCAATACCCCCCCAAAGGAACAAATTCGCCTACAAATGGCAGAAATTTGCAATACTCGCCCAAAGGAACAAATTTGCTCTCAAATGGCCAAGAGTTGCAATCCCCCCCAAACGAACAAATTTGCTTCCAAATGGCCAAAAGTTCCAATACCCCCCCAAAGGAACAAATTTGCCTACAAATGGCCGAAATTTGCAATACCCGCCCAAAGGAATAAATTTGCTCTCAAATGCCCAAAAGTTCCAATACCCACCCAAAGGAACAAATTCGCCTACAAATGGCTGAAATTTGCAATACCCCCCCAAAGGAACAAATTTGCTCCCAAATGGCCAAAAGTTGCAATACCCCCCCAAACGAACAAATTTGCTCCCAAATGGCCAAAAGTTCAAATACCCTCCCAAAGAAACAAATTCGCCTCCAAATGGCTGAAAGTTGCAATACCTCCCCAAAGGAATACATTTGCCTCAAAACGAACAAAAGTTGCAATACCCCCCAAAGGAACAAATTCGCCTCCAAACGGACAAAAGTTGCAAAACCCCCCCAAAGGACCAAATTTGCTACCAAATGGCCGAAGGTTGCAATACCCCCCCAAACGAACAAATTTGCTCCCAAATGGCCAAAAGTTGCAATACCCCCCAAAGGAACAAATACGCCTCCAAACGGCCGAAACTTGCAATACCTTCCCAAAGGAAGGAATTCGCCTCAAAACGACTGAAATTTACAATAATATCCCAAAGGAACAAATTCGTTCTCAAATGGCCAAAAGTTGCAATACCCCCCCAAATGAACTAAGTCGCCTTCAAATGGTCAAAAGTTCCAATACCCCCCAAAGGAGCAAAGTTGTCTCCAAACGGCCGAAAGTTGCAGAACCTTCCCAAAGGAAGGAATTTGCCTCAAAACGACCGAAATTTACAATACCCCCGCAAAGGAACAAATTTGCCTCAAAACGGCCAAAAGTTGCAATACCCCCCCAAAGAATTCGCTCTCAAATGGCCAAAAGCTGCAATACCCCCCAAAGAAACAAATTTGCTCCCAAATGGCCAAAAGTTGCAATACCCCCCAAAGGAACAAATTTGCTCCCAAATGGCTAAAACTTGCAATACACCCCCAAAGGAACAAATTCGCCTCAAAACGACCAAAATTTGCAATACCCCCCAAAGGAACAAATTTTCTCCCAAATGGCGAAAAGTTGCAATACCCCCCACAAAGGAACAAATTCTCCTCCAAAAAGCCAAAAGTTGCAATACCCCCCAAAGGAAGAAATTCGCCTTCTACATGGCTGAAAGTTGCAATACCCCTCCAACGGAACAAATTTGCCTCAAAACGACCAAAAGTTGCAATACCCCCCCAAAGGAACAAATTTACCTCAAAACGGACAAAAGTTGCAATACCCACCCAAAGGACCAAAGTTGCTTCCAAATGACCGAAGGTTGCAATACACCCCCAAACGATCAAATTTGCTCTCAAATGGCCAAAAGTTGCAATACCTTCCCAAGCGTACAAATTTGCCACCAAACGCCCGAAAGTTGCAATACTTTTCCAAAGGATCAAATTCGCCTCAAAACGACCAAAAGTTGCAAAACCCCCCCAAAGGAACAAATTTGCTCCCAAACGGCCAAAAGTTGCAATACCTCTCAAAAAGGAACAAATTCTACTCCAAATGGCCAAAAGTTGCAATACCCCCACAAACGAACAAATTTGCTCCCAAATGGCCAAAAGTTCCAATACCCTCCCAAAGGAACAAATTTGCCTCTAAACGGCCTAAAGTTGCAATACCCCCCAAAGGAACAAATTCGCCTCAAAACGACCAAAAGATGCAACACCCCCCCAAACGAACAAATTTGCTCTCAAATGGCCAAAAGTTGCAATACCTTCCCAAGGGAACAAATTTGCTCCCAAACGGCCAAAAGTTGCAATACCTCTCAAAAAGGAACAAATTCTACTCCAAATGGTCAAAAGTTGCAATACCCCCACAAACGAACAAATTTGCTCCCAAATGGCCAAAAGTTCCAATACCCTCCCAAAGGATCAAATTCGCCTCAAAACGACAAAAAGTTGCAATACCCCCCCAAAGGAACAAATTTGCTCCCAAATGGCCAAAAGTTGCAATACCCCCCACAAAGGAACAAAATCACCTCAAAACGGCCAAAAGTTGCAATACCCCCCAAACGAACAAATTTGCTTCCAAATGGCCAAAAGTTCCAATACCCCCCCAAAGGAAAAAATTCGCTTACAGATGGCCGAAATTTGCAATACCCGTCCAAAGGAACAAATTTTCTCTCAAATGGCCAAAAGTTCCAATACCCCCCCAAACGAACAAATTTACTTCCAAATGGCCAAAAGTTCCAATACTCCCCCAAAGGAACAAATTCGCCTACAAGTGGCCGAAATTTGCAATACCCGCCCAAAGGAACAAATTTGCTCTCAAATGGCCAAAAGTTCCAATACCCCCCCAAAGGAACAAGATCGCCTACAAATGGCCGAAATTTGCAATACCCGCCCAAAGGAACAAATTTGCTCTCAAATGGCCAAAAGTTACAATACCCCCCAAAGGAATAAATTCGCCTACAAATGGCCGAAATTTGCAATACCCCCACAAAGGAACAAATTTGCTCCCAAATGGCCAAAAGTTGGAATACCCCCCAAACGAACAAATTTGCTCCCAAATGGCCAAAAGTTCAAATACGCCCCCAAAGGAACAATTTCGCCTCCAAAAGGCCAAAAGTTGCAATACCTCCCAAAGGAACAAATACGCCTCCAAACGGCCGAAACTTGCAATACCTTCCCAAAGGAAGGAATTCGCCTCAAAACGACCGAAATTTACAATACTATCCCAAAGGAAGGAAGTCGCAACCACACGGCCGAAATTGTCAATACCCCCCCAAAGGAACAAATTCTCTCCCAAATGGCCGAAAGTTGCAATACCTCCCAAAGGAACAAATACGCCTCCAAACGGCCGAAACTTGCAATACCTTCCCAAAGGAAGGAATTCGCCTCAAAACGACCGAAATTTACAATACTATCCCGAAGGAACAAATTCGTTCTCAAATGGCCAAAAGTTGCAATACCCCCCCAAATGAACTAAGTCGCCTTCAAATGGTCAAAAGTTCCAATACCCCCCCAAAGGAACAAATTTGTCTCCAAACGGCCGAAAGTTGCAGAACCTTCCCAAAGGAAGAAATTTGCCTCAAAACGACCGAAATTTACAATACCCCCGCAAAGGAATAAATTTGCCTCAAAACGGCCAAAAGTTGCAATACCCCCCCAAAGAATTCGCTCTCAAATGGCCAAAAGCTGCAATACCCCCCAAAGAAACAAAATTGCTCCCAAATGGCTAAAACTTGCAATACCCCCCCAAAGGAATAAATTCGCCTCAAAACGACCAAAATTTGCAATACCCCCCAAAGGAACAAATTTGCTCCCAAATGGCGAAAAGTTGAAATACCCCCCACAAAGGAACAAATTCTCCTCCAAAAGGCCAAAAGTTGCAATACCCCACAAAGGAAGAAATTCGCCTTCTACATGGCTGAAAGTTGCAATACCCCTCCAACGGAACAAATTTGCCTCAAAACGACCAAAAGTTGCAATACCCCTCCAAAGGAACAAATTCACTCTAAAATTGCCAAAAGTTGCAATACCCCCCCAAAGGAACAAATTTACCTCAAAACGGACAAAAGTTGCAATACCCACCCAAAGGACCAAATTTGCTTCCAAATGACCGAAGGTTGCAATACACCCCCAATCGATCAAATTTGCTCTCAAATGGCCAAAAGTTGCAATACCTTCCCAAGCGTACAAATTTGCCACCAAACGCCCGAAAGTTGCAATACTTTTCCAAAGGAAGGAATTCGCCTCAAAAAGACCGAAATTTAAAAACCCCCCCCAAAGGATCAAATTCGCCTCAAAACGACCAAAAGTTGCAAAACCCACCCAAACGAACAAATTTGCTTCCAAATGTCCAAAAGAACCAATACCCCCCAAAGGAACAAATTCGCCTACAAATGGCCGAAATTTGCAATACCCCCCAAAGGAACAAATTTGCTCCCAAATGGCCAAAAGATGCAATACCCCCCTTAAAAAAAACAAATTCTCCTAAAAACGGCCAAAAGTTGCAATACCCCATCAAAGGAACAAATTTGCTCCCAAATGGCCAAAAGTTGCAATACCCCCCACAAAGGACCAAATTCGCCTCCAAACGGCCAAAAGTTGCAATACCCACCCAAACGAACAAATTTGCTTCCAAATGTCCAAAAGAACCAATACCCCCCAAAGGAACAAATTCGCCTACAAATGGCCGAAATTTGCAATACCCCCCAAAGGAACAAATTTGCTCCCAAATGGCCAAAAGATGCAATACCCCATCAAAGGAACAAATTTGCTCCCAAATGGCCAAAAGTTGCAATACCCCCCACAAAGGACCAAATTCGCCTCCAAACGGCCAAAAGTTGCAATACCCACCCAAACGAACAAATTTGCTTCCAAATGTCCAAAAGAACCAATACCCCCCAAAGGAACAAATTCGCCTACAAATGGCCGAAATTTGCAATACCCCCCAAAGGAACAAATTTGCTCCCAAATGGCCAAAAGATGCAATACCCCCCTTAAAAAAACAAATTCTCCTAAAAACGGCCAAAAGTTGCAATACCCTATCAAAGGAACAAATTTGCCTCCAAACAGGCAAAAGTTGCAATACAATGCAAAAGGACCAAATTTGCTATCAAATGGATAAAAATTGCAAAAACCCCCAAAGGAACAAGTTCGCTCGCAAATGGCCAAAAGTTGCAAGACCCCCCAAAGGAACAATTTCGCTCTCAAATGGTCAAAAGCTGCAATACCACCCAAAAGGAACAAATTTGCTCCCATATGGCCAAAAGTTGCAATACCCCCCAAAGGAACAAATTTGCCTCAAAACGACCAAAAGTAGCAATACCCCCCCAAAGGAACAAATTCGCTCTCAAATGGCAAAAAGCTGCAATATCCCCCAAAGGAACAAATTTGCTCCCAAATGGCCAAAAGTTGCAATACCCCCCAAAGGAAGAAATTCGCCTTCTACATGGCTGATAGTTGCAATACCCCTCCAACGGAACAAATTTGCCTCAAAACGACCAAAAGTTGCAATACCCCTCCAAAGGAACAAATTCACTCTAAAATTGCCAAAAGTTGCAATACCCCCCCAAAGGAACAAATTTACCTCAAAACGGACAAAAGTTGCAATACCCACCCAAAGGACCAAATGTGCTTCCAAATGACCGAAGGTTGCAATACACCCCCAATCGATCAAATTTGCTCTCAAATGGCCAAAAGTTGCAATACCTTCCCAAGCGTACAAATTTGCCACCAAACGTCCGAAAGTTGCAATACTTTTCCAAAGGAAGGAATTCGCCTCAAAAAGACCGAAATTTAAAAAAAACCCCCAAAGGATCAAATTCGCCTAAAAACGGCCAAAAGTTGCAATACCCCATCAAAGGAACAAATTTGCCTCCAAACAGGCAAAAGTTGCAATACTCCCCCAAAGGACCAAATTTGCTATCAAATGGCCAAAAATTGCAAAAACCCCCAAAGGAACAAGTTCGCTCGCAAATGGCCAAAAGTTGCAAGACCCCCCAAAGGAACAATTTCGCTCTCAAATGGTCAAAAGCTGCAATACCACCCAAAGGAACAAATTTACTCCCAGATGGCCAAAAGTTGCAATACCCCCCAAAGGAACAAATTTGCCTCAAAACGACCAAAAGTAGCAATACCCCCCCAAAGGAACAAATTCGCTCTCAAATGGCCAAAAGCTGCAATACCCCCCAAAGGAACAAATTTGCTCCCAAATGGCCAAAAATTGCAATACCCCCCAAAAGGATCAAATTTGCTCCCAAATGGCTAAAACTTGCAATACCCCCCCAAAGGAACAAATTAGCCTCAAAAAACCCGAAATTTGCAATACCCCCCAAAAGGAACAAATTTGCTCCAAAATGGCGAAAAGTTGCAATACCCCCCACAAAGGAACAAATTCTCCTCCAAAAGGCCAAAAGTTGCAATACCCCCCAAAGGAACAAATTTGCCTCAAAACGACCAAAAGTTGCAATACCCCCCCAAAGGAACAAATTTACCTCAAAAAGGACAAAAGTTGCAATACCTTCCCAAGGGAACAAATTCACCACCAAACGCCCGAAAGTTGCAATACCTTTCCAAAGGAAGGAATTCGACTCAAAAAGACCGAAATTTACAAAACCCCCCCAAAGGATCAAATTCGCCTAAAAACGACCAAAAGTTGCAATACCCCCCAAAAGGAACAAATTTACCTCAAAAAGGACAAAAGTTGCAATACCCCCCCAAAGGACCAAATTTGCTTCCAAATGACCGAAGTTTGCAATACCCCCCCAAAAGAACAAATTTGCTCCCAAATGGCCAAAAGTTGCAATACCCCCCACAAAGGAATAAATTTGCCTCCAAACGGCAAAAAGTTGCAATACCCCCCCAAACGAACGAATTTGCTTCCAAATGGCCAAAAGAACCAATACCCCCCCAAAGGAACAAATTCGCCTCAAAAAAACCGAAATTTGCAATACCCCCCAAAAGGAACAAATTTGCTCCAAAATGGCGAAAAGTTGCAATACCCCCCACAAAGGAACAAATTCTCCTCCAAAAGGCCAAAAGTTGCAATACCCCCCAAAGGAACAAATTTGCCTCAAAACGACCAAAAGTTGCAATACCCCCCCAAAGGAACAAATTTACCTCAAAAAGGACAAAAGTTGCAATACCCCCCCAAAGGACCAAATTTGCTTCCAAATGACCGAAGTTTGCAATACCCCCCCAAAAGAACAAATTTGCTCTCAAATGGCCAAAAGTTGCAATACCTTCCCAAGGGAACAAATTCACCACCAAACGCCCGAAAGTTGCAATACCTTTCCAAAGGAAGGAATTCGACTCAAAAAGACCGAAATTTACAAAACCCCCCCAAAGGATCAAATTCGCCTAAAAACGACCAAAAGTTGCAATACCCCCCCAAAGGAACAAATTTACCTCAAAAAGGACAAAAGTTGCAATACCCCCCCAAAGGACCAAATTTGCTTCCAAATGACCGAAGTTTGCAATACCCCCCCAAAAGAACAAATTTGCTCCCAAATGGCCAAAAGTTGCAATACCCCCCACAAAGGAATAAATTCGCCTCCAAACGGAAAAAAGTTGCAATACCCCCCCAAACGAACGAATTTGCTTCCAAATGGCCAAAAGAACCAATACCCCCCCAAAGGAACAAATTCGCCTACAAATGGCCGAAATTTGCAATACCCCCAAGGGAACAAATTTGCTCCCAAATGGCCAAAAGATGCAATACCCCCCAAAAATAACAAATTCTCCTAAAAACGGCCAAAAGTTGCAATACCCCAGCAAAGGAAGAAATTTGCCTCCAAACATGCAAAATTTGCAATACCCCCCCAAAAGGAACAAATTTGCTCCCAAATGGCGAAAAGTTGCAATACCCCCCACAAAGGAACAAATTCTCCTCCAAAAGGCCAAAAGTTGCAATACCCCCCAAAGGAACAAATTTGCCTCAAAACGACCAAAAGTTGCAATACCCCTCCAAAGGAACAAATTCACTCTAAAATTGCCAAAAGTTGCAATACCCCCCCAAAGGAACAAATTTACCTCAAAACGGACAAAAGTTGCAATACCCCCCCAAAGGACCAAATTTGCTTCCAAACGACCGAAGGTTGCAATACCCCCCAAAAGAACAAATTTGCTCTCAAATGGCCAAAAGTTGCAATGCCTTCCCAAGGGAACAAATTCGCCACCAAACGCCCGAACGTTGCAATACCTTTCCAAAGGAAGGAATTCGCCTCAAAAAGACCGAAATTTACAAAACCCCCCCAAAGGATCAAATTCGCCTAAAAACGATCAAAAGTTGCAATACCCCCCCAAAGGAACAAATTTGCTCCCAAATGGCCAAAAGTTGCAATACGCCCCAAAAATAACAAATTCTCCTAAAAACGGCCAAAAGTTGCAATACCCCATCAAAGGAACAAATTTGCCTCCAAACATGCAAAAGTTGCAATACTCCCCCAAAGGACCAAATTTGCTACCAAATGGCCGAAAATTGCAAAAACCCCCAAAGGAAAAAGTTCACTCCCAAATGGCCAAAAGTTGCAATACCCCACAAAGGAACAATTTCGCTCTCAAATGGTCAAAAGCTGCAATTACTCCCAAAGGAACAAATTTGCTCCCAGATGGCCAAAAGTTGCAATACCCCCCCAAAGGAAAACATTTGTTCCCAAACGACCAAAACTTGCAATACCCCCCCAAAGGAACAAATTTGCTCCCAAATGGCTAAAACTTGCAATACCCCCAAAGGAACAAATTCGCATCAAAATGACCAAAATTTGCAATACCCCCCCAAAGGAACAAATTTGCTCCCAAATGGCGAAAAGTGCAATCCCACCCACAAAAGGAACAAATTCTCCTCTAAAAGGCCAAAAGTTGCAATACCTCCCCAAAGGATCAAATTCGCCTCAAAACGACCAAAAGTTGCAATACCCCCCCAAAGGAACAAATTCGCTTACAAATGGCCAAAATTTGCAATACCCGCCCAAAGGAACAAATTTGCTCTCAAATGGCCAAAAGTTGCAATACCCCCCAAAGGAACAAATTTGCTCCCAAATGGCCAAAAGATGCAATACCCCCCCAAAAAAAACAAATTCTCCTAAAAACGGCCAAAAGTTGCAATACCCCATCAAAGGAACAAATTTGCCTCCAAACAGGCAAAAGTTGCAATACTACCCCAAAGGACCAAATTTGCTACCAAATGGCCAAAAATTGCAAAAACCCCCAAAGGAATAAGTTCGCTCCCAAATGGCCAAAAGTTGCATACCCCCCAAAGGAACAAATTTGCCTCAAAACGACCAAGAGTAGCAATACAACCCCAAAGGAACAAATTTGTTCCCAAATGGCCAAAAGTGGCAATACCCCCCCAAAGGAAAACATGTGTTCCCAAACGAACAAAACTTGCAATACCCCCCCAAAGGAACAAATTTTCTCCCAAACGGCTAAAACTTGCAATACCCCCCAAAGGGAAAAATTCGCCTCAAAACGACCAAAATTTGCAATACCCCCCCAAAGGAACAAATTTGCTCCAAAATGGCGAAAAGTTGCAATCCCACCAACAAAAGGAACACATTCTCCTCCAAAAGACCAAAAGTTGCAATACCCCCCAAAGGAACAAATTCGCCTCAAAACGACCAAAATTTGCAATACCCCCCAAAGGAACAAATTTGCTCCCAAATGGCGAAAAGTTGCAATCCCACCCACAAAAGGAACAAATTCTCCTCCAAAAGGCCAAAAGTTGCAATACCCCCCCAAAGGAACAAATTTGCCTTCTACATGGCTGAAAGTTGCAATACCTCTCCAAAGAAACAAATTCGCCTCAAAACGTACAAAAGTTGCAATACCCCCCCGAAAGGACCAAATTTGCTACCAAATGGCCGAAGGTTGGAATACCCCCCCAAAGGAACAAATTTGCTCCAAAATGGCGAAAAGTTGCAATCCCACCCACAAAAGGAACAAATTCTCCTCCAAAAGGCCAAAAGTTGCAATACCCCCCAAAGGAACAAATTCGCCTCAAAACGACCAAAATTTGCAATACCCCCCCCAAAGGAACAAATTTGCTCCCAAATGGCGAAAAGTTGCAATCCCACCCACAAAAGGAACAAATTCTCCTCCAAAAGGCCAAAAGTTGCAATACCCCCCCAAAGGAACAAATTTGCCTTCTACATGGCTGAAAGTTGCAATACCTCTCCAAAGGAACAAATTCGCCTCAAAACGTACAAAAGTTGCAATACCCCCCCTGAAAGGACCAAATTTGCTACCAAATGGCCGAAGGTTGCAATACCCTACCAAACGAACAAATTTGCTCCTAAATGGCAAAAAGTTGCAATACCTTCCCAAAAGAACAAATTCGCCTCAAAAAGACCGAAATTTACAATACCCCCCAAAGGAACAAATTTTCTCCCAAATGGCCAAAAGTTGCAACACTACCCACAAAGGAACAAATTCGCCTCCAAACGGACAAAAGTTGCAATACCCCCCCAAAGGACCAAATTTGCTACCAAATGGCCGAAGGTTGCAATACCCCCCCAAACGAACAAATTTGCTCCCAAATGGCCAAAAGTTGCAATACCTTCCCAAAGGAAGGAATTCGCCTCCACACAGCCGAAAGTGTCAATACCCACCCAAAGGAACAAATTCTCTCCCAAATGGCCAAAAGTTGCAATACCCCCAAAGGTACAAATTCGCTTCCAAACGGCCGAAAGTTGCAATACCTTCCCAAAGGAAGGAATTCGCCTCAAAACGACCGAAATTTACAATACTACCCTAAAGGAACAAATTCGTTCTCAAATGGCCAAAAGTTGCAATACCCCCCCAAAGGAACTAAGTCGCTACCAAATGGTCAAAAGTTCCAATACCCCCCTAACGGAACAAATTTGCCTCTAAACGGCCGAAAGTTGCAGAACTTTCCCAAAGGAAGGAATTCGCCTCAAAACGACCGAAATTTACAAAACCCCCCCAAAGGAACAAATTCGCTCTCAAATGGCCAAAAGCTACAATACCCCCAAAGGAAAAAATTTGCTCCCAAATGGCCAAAAGTTGCAATCCCACCCACAAAAGAAACAAATTCTCCTCCAAAAGGCCAAAAGTTGCAATACCCCCCCAAAGGAACACATTTGCCTTCTACATGGCTGAAAGTTGCAATACCCCCCCCCCAAAGGAACAAATTTGCCTCAAAGCGACCAAAAGTTGCAATACCCCCCCAAAGGAACAAATTTATTCTGAAATTGCCAAAAGTTGCAATACCCCCCCAAAGGAACAAATTCGCCTCCAAACGGCCAAAAGTTGCAATACCCTTCCAAAGGACCAAATTTTCTCCCAAATTGCCAAAAGTTGCAATACCTTCCCAAAGGAAGGAATTCGCCTCCTAACGGCCGAAAGTTGCAATACCTTCCCAAAGGAAGGAATTCGCCTCAAAACGACCGAAATTTACAATACTTTCCCAAAGGAACAAATTCGCTCTCAAATGGCCAAAAGTTGCAATACCCCCCCAAAGAAAAAATTCGCCTCCAAACGGACAAAAGTTGCAAAACCCCCCGAAACGAACAAATTTTCTCCCAAATGGCCAAAAGTTGCAATACCTTCCCAAAGGAAGTAATTCGCCTCCACACGGCCGAAAGTGTCAATACCCCCCCAAAGAAACAAATTCTCTCCCAAATGGCCAAAAGTTCCAATACCCCCCAAAGGAACAAATACGCCTCCAAACGGCTGAAACTTGCAATACCTTCCCAAAGGAAGGAATTCGCCTCAAAACGACCGAAATTTACAATACTATCCCAAAGGAACAAATTCGTTCTCAAATGGCCAAAAGTTGCAATACCCCCCCAAAAGAACTAAGTCGCCTTCAAATGGTCAAAAGTTCCAATACCCCCCCAAAGGAACAAATTTGTCTCCAAATGGCTGAAAGTTGCAGAACCTTCCCAAAGGAAGGAATTCGCCTCAAAACGACCGAAATTTACAATACCCCCGCAAAGGAACAAATTCGCCTCAAAACGGCCAAAAGTTGCAATACCCCCCCAAAGGAACAAATTTGCTCCCAAATGGCCAAAAGTTGCAATACCCCCCAAAGGAACAAATTTGCTCCCAAATGGCCAAAAGATGCAATACCCCCCCAAAAAAAACAAATTCTCCTAAAAACGGCCAAAAGTTGCAATACTCCATCAAAGGAACAAATTTGCCTCCAAACGGCCATAAGTATCAATACCCCCACAAACGAACAAATTTGCTTCAAAATTGCCAAAAGTTCCAATACCCTCCCAAAGGAACAAATCTGCCTCCAAACGGCCGAAAGTTGCATTACACCCCAAAGGAACAAATTCGCCTCAAAACTACCAAAAGTAGTAATACCCCCCCCAAAGGAACAAATTCGCTCTGAAATTGCCAAAAGTTGCAATACCCCCCTCAAAGGAACAAATTCGCCTCCAAACAGGCAAAAGTTGCAATACTCCCCCAAAGGACCAAATTTGCTACCAAATGGCCGAAAATTGCAAAAACCCCCAAAGGAACAAGTTCGCTCCCAAATGGCCAAAAGTTGCAATACCCCCCAAAGGAACAAATTCGCTCTCAAATGGTCAAAAGCTGCAATACCACCCAAAGGAACAAATTTGCTCCCAGATGGCCAAAAGTTGCAATACCCCCCCAAAGGAACAAATTTGCCTCAAAACGACCAAAAGTAGCAATACAACCCCAAAGGAACAAATTTGCTCCCAAACGGCAAAAACTTGCAATACCCCCCAAAGGAACAAATTCGCCTCAAAATGATCAAAATTTGCAATACCCCCCAAAGGAACAAATTTGCTCCCAAATGGCGAAAATTTGCAACAATACCCACAAAAGGAACAAATTCTCCTCAAAAAGGCCAAAAGTACCAATACCCCCCAAAAGAACAAATTTGCCTTCTACATGGCTGAAAGTTGCAATACCTCTCCAAAGGAACAAATTTGCCTCAAAACGGACAAAAGTTGCAATACCCCCCCCAAAGGACCAAATTTGCTACCAAATGGCCGAAGGTTGCAATACCCCCCCAAACGAACAAATTTGCTCTTAAATGGCAAAAAGTTGCAATACCTTCCTAAAGGAACAAATTCGCCTCTAAAAGACCGAAATTTACAATACCCCCCCAAAGGACCAAATATGCTACCAAATGGCCGAAGGTTGCAATACCCCCCCAAACGAACAAATTTGCTCTTAAACGACCAAAACTTGCAATACCCCCCCAAAGAAACAAATTTGCTCCCAAACGGCTAAAACTTGCAATACCCCCCAAAGGATCAAATTCGCCTCAAAACGACCAAAAGTTGCAATACCCCCCCAAACAAAGAAATTTGCTTCCAAATGGCAAAAAGTTTCAATACCCCCCCAAGGAACAAATTCGCCTACAAATGGCAGAAATTTGCAATACCCGCCCAAAGGAACAAATTTGCTCTCAATTGGCCAAAAGTTGCAATCCCCCCAACGAACAAATTTGCTTCCAAATGGCCAAAAGTTCCAATACCCCCCCAAAGGAACAAATTTGCCTACAAATGGCCGAAATTTGCAATACCCTCCCAAAGGAACAAATTCGCCTCGAAAAGGCCAAAAGTTGCAATACCCCCACAAACGAACAAATTTGCTCCCAAATGGACAAAAGTTCCAATACCACCCCCAAAGGAACAAACTTGCCTCCAAATGGCTGAAAGTTGCAATACCTCCCCAAAGGAACAAATTTGCCTCAAAACGACCAAAAGTTGCAATACCCCCCCAAAGGAACAAATTCGCCTCCAAACAAACAAAAGTTTCAATACCCCCCTAAAGACCAAATTTGCTACCAAATGGCCGAAGGTTGCAATACCCCCCCAAACGAACAAATTTGCTCCCAATGGCCAAAAGTTGCAATACCTTCCCAAAGGAAGGAATTCGCCTCCACACGGCCGAAAGTGTCAATACCCCCCAAAGGAACAAATTCTCTCCCAAATGGCCAAAAGTTGCAATACCCCCAAAGGAACAAATTCGCTTCCAAACGGCCGAAAGTTGCAATAACTTCCAAAAGGAAGGAATTCGCCTCAAAACGACCAAAATTTACAGTACTACCCCTAAAGGAACAAATTCGTTCTCAAATGGCCAAAAGTTGCAATACCCCCCCAAAGGAACTAAGTCGCTTCCAAATGGTCAAAAGTTCCAACACCCCCCCAACGGAACAAATTTGCCTCTAAACAGCCGAAAGTTGCAGAACTTTCCCAAAGGAAAGAATTCGCCTGAAAACGACCGAAATTTACAATACCCCCCCAAAGGAACAAATTCGCTCTCAAATGGCCAAAAGCTACAATACCCCCAAAGGAACAACTTTGCTCCCAAATGACCAAAAATTGCAAAAAGTCCCAATACCCCCCCAAAGGAACAAATTCGCCTCCAAATGGCTGAAAGTTGCAATACCCCCCCAAAGGAACAAATTAACGCTGAAATTGCCAAAAGTTGCAATAACCCCCCAAAGGAGCAAATTCGCCTACAAACGGACAAAAGTTGCAATACCCCCCAAGGACCAAATTTGCTACCAAATGGCCGAAGGTTGCAATACCCCCCCCCAAACGAACAAATTGCTTTCAAATGGCCAAAAGTTGCAATACTTTCCCAAAGGAAGGAATTCGCCTCCAAACGGCCGAAAGTGTCAATACCCCCCAAAGGAACAAATTCTCTCCCAACTGGCCAAAAGTTGCAAAACCCCCCAAAAGAACAAATTCACTCTGAAATTGAAAAAAGTTGCAATATCCCCCCAAAGAAACAAATGTGCTCCCAAATAGCCAAAAGTTGCAATACCCCCCAAAAGGTACAAATTTGCTCCCAAATAGCCAAAAGTTGCAATACCCCCCAAAAGGAACAAATTTGCTCCCAAACGGCCAAAACTTGCAATACCCCCCTAAAGGGACAAAGTCGCCTTAAAATGAGCAAAAGTTGCAATACCCCCCAAAGGAACAAATTTGCTCCCAAATGGCCAAAAGTTGCAATACCCCCAAAAAAGAAACAAATTCGCCTCCAAACGGCCAAAATTTGCAATACCCCCCAAACGAACAAATTTGCTCCCAAATGGCCAAGAGTTCCAATACCCTCCCAAAGGAACAAATTTGCTCTGAAATTGCCAAAAGTTGCAATGCCCCCCAAAGGAACAAATTTGCTCCCAAATGGCCAAAAGTTGCAATACTCCCCCAAAGGACCAAATTTGCTAACAAATGGACGAAGGTTGCAATACCCCCCAAACGAACAAATTTGCTCCTAAATGGCCAAAATTGCAATACCTTCCCAAAGGAAGGAATTTTGCCTCCAAACGGCCGAAAGTGTCAATCCCCCCCCAAAGGAACAAATTCTCTCCAAAATGGCCAAAAGTTGCAATAACCCCCAAAGGAACAAATTCGCCTCAAAACGACCGTAATTTACAATACCCCCCCAAAGGAACAAAGTCACTCTGAAATTGCCAAAAGTTGCAATACCCCCCCAAAGGAACAAATTCTCCTCCAAAAGGCCAAAAGTTCCAATACCCACCAAAAGGAACAAATTTACCTCAAAACGACCAAAAGTTGCAATACCCCCCCAAAGGAACAAATTCACTCTGAAAATTAAAAAGTTGCAATACCCCCCCAAAGGAACAAATTCACCTCCAAAACGGAAAAAAGTTGCAATACCCCCCCAAAGGACCAAATTTGCTACCAAATGGCCGAAGGTTGCAATACCCCCCCAACGAACAAATTTGCTCCCAAATAGCCAAAAGTTGCAATACCTTCCCAAAGGAAGGAATTCGCCTCCAAACGGCTGAAAGTGTCAATACCCCCACTAAGGAACACATTCTCTCCCAAATGGTCAAAAGTTGCAATACCCCCAAAGGAACAAATTCGCCTCCAAACGGCCGAAAGTTGCAGAACTTTCCCAAAAGAACAAATTTGCTTTCAAATGGCCAAAAGTTGTAATACCCCCCCAAAGGAACAAATTCGCCTCCAAACGGCCGAAAGTTGCAATACCTTCCGGAAGGAAGGAATTCGCCTCAAAACGACCGAAATTTACAATACCCCCCCAAAGGAACAAATTCACTCTGAAATTGAAAAAAGTTGCAATACCCCCCCAAAGGAACAAATTTGCTCCCAAATAGCCAAAAGTTGCAATACCCCCCAAAAGGAACAAATTTGCTCCCAAACGGCCACAACTTGCAATACCCCCCTAAAGAAACAAAGTCGCCTTAAAATGAGCAAAAGTTGCAATACCCCCCAAAGGAACAAATTTGCTCCCAAATGGCCAAAAGTGTCAATTCCCCCAAAAAAGAAACAAATTCGCCTCCAAACGGCCAAAAGTGGCAATACCCCCCAAACGAACAAATTTGCTCTTAAATGGCCAAAAGATGCAATACTCCCCCAAAGGACCAAATTTGCTAACAAATGGACGAAGGTTGCAATACCTCCCAAAGCAACAAATTCGCCTCTAAACAGTCAAAAGTTGCAATACTTTCCCAAAGGAAGGAATTCGCCTCAAAACGACCGTAATTTACAATATCCCCCAAAGGAACAAATTCACTCTGAAATTGCCAAAAGTTGCAATACCCCCCCAAAGGAACAAATTCTCCTCCAAAAGGCCAAAAGTTCCAATACCCCCCCAAAGGAACAAATTTACCTCAAAACGACCAAAAGTTGCAATACCCCCCAAAGGAACAAATTCACTCTGAAATTTAAAAAGTTGCAATACCCCCCCAAAGGAACAAATTTGCCTCCAAAACGGAAAAAAGTTGCAATACCCCCCCAAAGGACCAAATTTGCTACCAAATGGCCGAAGGTTGTAATACCCCCCCAAACGAACAAATTTGCTCCCAAATAGCCAAAAGTTGCAATACCTTCCCAAACGAAGGAATTCGCCTCCAAACGGCTGAAAGTGTCAATACCCCCCCAAAGGAACATATTCTCTCCCAAATGGTCAAAAGTTGCAATACCCCCAAAGGAACAAATTCACCTCCAAACGGCCAAAAGTTGCAATACCTTCCCAAAGGAAGGAATTCGCCTCAAAACGACCGAAATTTACAATACTACCCCAAAGGAACAAATTCGCTTTCAAATGGCAAAAAGTTGTAATACCCCCCCAAAGGAACTAAGTCGCCTTCAAATGGTCAAAAGTTCCAATACCCCCGAACAGAACAAATTTGCCTCCAAACGGCCGAAAGTTGCAGAACTTTCCGAAAGGAAGGAATTCGCCTCAAAACGACCGAAATTTACAATACCCCCTCAAAGGAGCAAATTCGCTCTCAAATGGCCAAAAGTTGCAAAGGAACAAATTTTCTCCCAAACGGCCAAAACTTGCAATACCCCCCTAAAGGAACAAATTCACCTTAAAATGACCAAAAATTGCAATACTCCCCCAAACGAACAAATTTGCTCCCAAATGGCCAAAAGTTCCAAAACCCTCCCAAAGGAACAAATTCGCCTCCCATTGGCTGAAAGTTGCAATACCTCCCCAAAGGAACAAATTTTCCACAAAACAACCAAAAGTTGCAATACCCCCCCAAAGGAAAAAATTCGCCTCCAAACGGACAAAAGTTGCAATACCCCTCCAAAGGACCAAATTTGCTACCAAATGGCCGAAGGTTGCAATACCCCCAAACGAACAAATTTGCTCCCAAATGGCCAAAAGTTGCAACACCTTCCCAAAGGAAGGAATTCGCCTCCACATGGCCGAAAGTGTCAATACCCCCCCAAAGGAACAAATTCTCTCCCAAATGGCCAAAAGTTGCAATACCCCCAAAGGAACAAATTCGCTTCCAAACGGCCGAAAGTTGCAATACCTTCCCAAAGGAAGGAATTCGACTCAAAACGACCGAAATTTACAATACTACCCCAAAGGAACAAATTCGTTCTCAAATGGCCAAAAGTTGCAATACCCCCCCAAAGGAACTAAGTCGCTTCCAAATGGTCAAAAGTTCCAATACCCCCCCAATGGAACAAATTTGCCTCTAAACGGACGAAAGTTGCAGAACTTTCCCAAAGGAAGGAATTCGCCTCAAAATGACCGAAATTTACAATACCCCCCCAAAGGAACAAATTCGCTCTGAAATGGCCAAAAGCTACAATACCCCCAAAGGAAAAAATTTGCTCCCAAATGGCCAAAAGTTGCAATACCCCCCACAAAGGAACAAATTCTCCTCCAAAAGGCCAAAAGTTCCAATACCCCCCCAAAGTTATAAATTCGCCTTCTACATGGCTGAAAGTTGCAATACCCCCCCAAAGGAACAAATTTGCCTCAAAACGACAAAAAGTTGCAATACCCCCCCAAAGGAACAAATTCGCCTCCAAACGGCCAAAAGTTGCAATACCCTTCCAATGGACCAAATTTGCTCTCAAATAGCCAAAAGTTGCAATACCTTCCCAAAGGAAGGAATTCGCCTCCTAACGGCCGAAAGTTGCAATACCTTCCCAAAGGAAGGAATTCTCCTCAAAACGACCGAAATTTACAATACCCCCCCAAAAGAACAAATTCGCTCTCAAATGGCCAAAAGTTGCAATACCCCCCCAAAGGAACAAATTTCCTCCCAAATGGCCAAAAGTTGAAAAAGTTCCAATACCCCCCCAAGGAACAAATTCGCCTCCAAATGGCTGAAAGTTGCAATACCCCCCAAAGGAACAAATTCACTCTGAAATTGCGAAAAAGTTGCAATACCCCCCCAAAGGAACAAAGTCGCCTCCAAACGGAAAAAAGTTTCAAAACCCCCCCCCAAGGATCAAATTTGCTACCAAATGGCCGAAGGTTGCAATACCCCTCCCAAACGAACAAATTGCTCTCAAATGGCCAAAAGTTGCAATACTTTCCCAAAGGAAGGAATTCGCCTCCAAACGGCCGAAAGTGTCAATACCCCCCAAAGGAACAAATTCTCTCCCAACTGGCCAAAAGTTGCAATACGCCCCAAAGGAACAAATTCGCCTCCAAACGACCGAAAGTTGCAATACCTTCCGGAAGGAAGGAATTCGCCTCAAAACGACCGAAATTTACAATACCCCCCAAAAGGAACAAATTCACTCTGAAATTGAAAAAAGTTGCAATACCCCCCCAAAGGAACAAATTTGCTCCCAAATAGCCAAAAGTTGCAGTACCCCCCAAAAGGAACAAATTTGCTCCCAAACGGCCAAAACTTGCAATACCCCCTAAAGGAACAAAGTCGCCTTAATATGACCAAAAGTTGCAATACCCCCCAAAGGAACAAATTTGCTCCCAAATGGCCAAAAGTTGCAGTAGCCCCCAAACGAACAAATTTGCTCCCAAATGGCCAAGAGTTCCAATACCCTCCCAAAGGAACAAATTCGCTCTGAAATTGCCAAAAGTTGCAATGCCCCCCAAAGGAACAAATTTGCTCCCAAATGGCCAAAAGTTGCAATACTCCCCCAAAGGACCAAAATTGCTACCAAATGGACGAAGGTTGCAATACCCCCCAAACGAACAAATTTGCTCCTAAATGGCCAAAATTGCAATACCTTCCCAAAGGAAGGAATTTTGCCTCCAAACGGCCGAAAGTGTCAATACCCCCCCAAAGGAACAATTTCTCTCCAAAATGGCCAAAAGTTGCAATACCCCCCAAAGGAACAAATTCGCCTCTAAACGGTCGAAAGTTGCAAGACCTTCCCAAAGGAAGGAATTTGCCTCAAAACGACCGTAATTTACAATACCCCCCCAAAGGAACAAATTGAGTCTGAAATTGCCAAAAGTTGCAATACCCCCCCAAAGGAACAAATTCTCCTCCAAAAGGCCAACAGTTCCAATACCTCCACAAAGGAACAAATTTACCTCAAAACGACCAAAAGTTTCAATACCCCCCCAAAGGAACAAATTCGCCTCCAAAACGGAAAAAAGTTGCAATACCCCCCCCAAAGGACCAAATTTGCTACCAAATGGCCGAAGGTTGCAATACCCCCCCAAACGAACAAATTTGCTCCCAAATAGCCAAAAGTTGCAATACCTTCCCAAAGGAAGGAATTCGCCTCAAAATGACCAAAATTTACAATACCCCCAAAGGAAAAAAATTGCTCCCAAATGGCCAAAAGTTCCAATACCCCCCCAAAGTTATAAGTTCGCCTTCTACATGGCTGAAAGTTGCAATACCCCCCCAAAGGAAAAAATTTGCCTGAAAACGACAAAAAGTTGCAATACCCTTCCAAAGGACCAAATTTGCTCCCAAATGGCCAAAAGTTGCAATACTTTCCCAAAGGAAGGAATTCTCCTCAAAACTGTCCGAAATTTACAATACCCCCCCCCAAAAGAACAAATTCGCTCTCAAATGGCCAAAAGTTGCAATACCCCCCCAAAGGAACAAATTTGCTCCCAAATGGCCAAAAGTTGCAAAAAGTTCCAATACCCCCCCAAAGGAACAAATTCACTCTGAAATTGCCAAAAGTTGCAAAACCCCCCGAAAGGAACAAATTCGCCTCCAAACGGAAAAAAGTTGCAAAACCCCCCCAAGGATCAAATTTGCTTCCAAATGGCCGAAGGTTGCAATACCCCCCCCAAACGAACAAATTGCTCTCAAATGGTCAAAAGTTGCAATACTTTCCCAAAGGAAGGAATTCGCCTCCAAACGGCTGAAAGTGTCAATACCCCCCAAAGGAACAAATTCTCTCCAATCCCAACTGGCGAAAAGTTGCAATACGCCCCAAAGGAACAAATTCGCCTCCAAACGGCCGAAAGTTGCAATACAATCCGGAAGGAAGGAATTCGCCTCAAAACGACCGAAATTTACAATACCCCCCCCAAAGAAACAAATTCACTCTGAAATTGAAAAAAGTTGCAATACCCCCCCCAAAGGAACAAATTTACCTCAAAACGACCAAAAGTTGCAATACCCCCCAAAGGAACAAATTCACTCTGAAATTGAAAAAAGTTGCAATACCCCACCAAAGGAACAAATTCGCCTCCAAAACGGAAAAAAGTTGCAATACCCCCCCAAAGGACCAAATTTGCTACCAAATGGCTGAAGGTTGCAATACCCCCCCAAACGAACAAATTGGCTCCCAAATAGCCAAAAGTTGCAATACCTTCCCAAAGGAAGGAATTCGCCTCCAAACGGTTGAAAGTGTCAATACCCCCCAAAGGAAAACATTCTCTCCCAAATGGTCAAAAGTTGCAATACCCCCAAAGGAACAAATTCGCCTCCAAACGGCCGAAAGTTGCAAAACCTTCCCAAAGGAAGGAATTCACCTCAAAACGACCGAAATTTACAATACTACCCCAAAGGAACAAATTCGCTTTCAAATGGCCAAAAGTTGCAATACCCACCCAAAGGAACTAAGTTGCCTCCAAATGGTCAAAAGTTCCAATACCCCCCCAAAGGAGCAAATTTGCTCTCAAATGGCCAAAAGTTGCAAAGGAACAAATTTTCTCCCAAACGGCCAAAACTTGCAATACCCCCCTAAAGGAACAAATTCGCCTTAAAATGACCAAAAGATGCAATACCCCCCAAACGAACAAATTTGCTCCCAAATGGCCAAGAGTTCCAATACCCTCCCAAAGGAACAAATTCGGTCTGAAATTGCCAAAAGTTGCAATAACCCCCAAAGGACCAAATTTGCTACCAAATGGCCGAAGGTTGCAATACCCCCCCAAACGATGAAATTTGCTCCTAAATGGCCAAAAGTTGCAATTCCTTCCCAAAGGAAGGAATTCGCCTCCAAACGGCCGAAAGTGTCAATACACCCCCAAAGGAACAAATTCTCTACCAAATGGTCAAAAGTTGCAATACCCCCAAAGGAACAAATTCGCCACCAAACGGCCGAAAGTTGCAATACCTTCCCAAAGGAAAAAATTCGTCTCAAAACGCCTGAAATTTACAATACACCCCCAAAGGAACAAATTCGTTCTCAAATGGCTAAAAGTTGCAATACCCCCCCAAGGAACAAATTTGCTCCCAAATAGCCAAAAGTTGCAATACCCCCCAAAGGAACAAATATGCTCCCAAATGGCCAAAAGTTGCAATACCCTCCACAAAGAAACAAATTCTCCTCCAAATGGCTGAAAGTTGCAATACCCCCCCAAAGGAACAAATTCGCCTCCAAACGGACAAAAGTTGCAATACCCCCCAAATGACCAAATTTGCTACCAAATGGCCGAAGGTTGGAATACCCCCCCCAAACGAACAAATTTGCTCTCAAATGGCCAAAAATTGCAATACCTTCCCAAAGGAAGGAATTCGGCTCAAAATTACCGAAATTTACAATACTCCCGCAAAGGAACAAATTTGACTTAAAATGACCAAAAGTTGCAATACCCCCAAAGGAACAAATTTGCTCCCAAATGGCCAAAAGTTGCAATACCCCCCATAAAGGAACAAATTCGCCTCCAAACGGCCAAAAGTTGCAATACCCCCCAAACGAACAAATTTGCTCCCAAATTTCCAAAAGTTGCAATACTTTCCCAAAGGAAGGAATTCGCCTCCAAACGTCTGAAAGTGTCAATACCCCCCCCAAAGAAACAAATTCTCTCCAAAATGGCCAAAAGTTGCAATACCCCCCAAAGGAACAAATTAGCCTCCAAACGGGCGAAAGTTGCAATACCTTCCCAAAGGAAGGAATTTGTCTCAAAACGACCGTAATTTAAAATACCCCCCAAAGGAACAAATTCGCTCTCAAATGGCCAAAAGTTGCAATACCACCCCAAACGAACAAATTTGCTCCCAAATGGCCAAAAGTTCCAATACCCCACCAAAGGAACAAATTCACTCTGAAATTGCCAAAAGTTGCAATACCCCCCCAAAGGAACAAATTCTTCTCCAAAAGGCCAAAAGTTCCAATACCCCCCCAAAGGACCAAATTTGCTACCAAATGGCCGAAGGTTGCAATACCCCCCTAAAGAAACAAATTTGCCTCAAAACGACTAAACGTTGTAATACCCCACCAAAGGAACAAATTCACTCTGAAATTGCCAAAAGTTGCAATACCCCCCCAAACGAACAAATTCGCCTCCAAACGGACAAAAGTTGCAATACCCCCCCAAAGGACCAAATTTGCTACCAAATGGCCGAAGGTTGCAATACCCCCCAAACGAACAAATTTGCTCCCAAGTGGCCAAAAGTTGCAATACCTTCCCAAAGGAACAAATTCACTCTGAAATTGCCAAAAGTTGCAATACCCCCCCAAAGGAACAAATTCGCCTCCAAACGGCCAAAAGTTGCAATACCCTTCCAAAGGACCAAATTTGCTCCCAAACGGCCAAAAGTTGCAGAACCTTCCCAAAGGAAGGAATTCGCCTCCTAACGGCCGAAAGTTGCAATACCTTCCCAAAGGAAGGAAATCTCCTCAAAACGACCGAAATTTACAACACCCCCCCAAAAGAACAAATTCGCTCTCAAATGGCCAAAAGTTGCAATACCCCCCCAAGGAACAAATTTGCTCCCAAATGGCCAAAAGTTGCAAAAATTTCCAATACCCCCCCAAAGGAACAAATTCGCCTCCAAATGGCTGAAAGTTGCAATACCCCCCCAAGGAACAAATTCACTCTGAAATTGCCAAAAGTTGCAATACCCCCCCAAAGGATCAAATTTGCTACCAAATGGCCGAAGGTTGCAATACCCCCCCCAAACGAACAAATTGCTTCAAATGGCCAAAAGTTGCAATACTTTCCCAAAGGAAGGAATTCGCCTCCAAACGGCCAAAAGTGTCAATACCCCCCAAAGGAACAAATTCTCTCCCAACTGGCCAAAAGTTGCATTACGCCCCAAAGGAACAAATTCGCCTCCAAACGGCCGAAAGTTGCAATACCTTCCCAAAGGAAGGAATTCACCTCAAAACGACCGAAATTTACAATACTACCCCAAAGGAACAAATTCGCTTTCAAATGGCCAAAAGTTGCAATACCCCCCCAAAGGAACTAAGTTGCCTGCAAATGGTCAAATGTTCCAATACCCCCCCAAAGGAGCAAATTTGCTCTCAAATGGCCAAAAGTTGCAAAGGAACAAATTTTCTCCCAAACGGCCGAAACTTGCAATACCCCCCTAAAGGAACAAATTCGCCTTAAAATGACCAAAAGATGCAATACCCCCCAAACGAACAAATTTGCTCCCAAATGGCCGAAGGTTGCAATACCCCCCCAAACGATGAAATTTGCTCCTAAATGGCCAAAAGTTGCAATTCCTTCCCAAAGGAAGGAATTCGCCTCCAAACAGCCGAAAGTGTCAATACACCCCCAAAGGAACAAATTCTCTACCAAATGGTCAAAAGTTGCAATACCCCCAAAGGAACAAATTCACCACCAAACGGCCGAAAGTTGCAATACCTTCCCAAAGGAAAAAATTTGTCTCAAAAATGCCTGAAATTTACAATACACCCCCAAAGGAACAAATTCGTTCTCAAATGGCTAAAAGTTGCAATACCCCCCCAAAGGAACAAATTTGCTCCCAAATAGCCAAAAGTTGCAATACCCCCCAAAGGAACAAATTTGCTCCCAAATGGCCAAAAGTTGCAATACCCTCCACAAAGAAACAAATTCTCCTCCAAATGGCTGAAAGTTGCAATACCCCCCCAAAGGAACAAATTCACTCTGAAATTACCAAAAGTTGCAATTCCCCCCCAAAGGAACAAATTCGCCTCCAAACGGACAAAAGTTGCAATACCCCCCAAATGACCAAATTTGCTACCAAATGGCCGAAGGTTGCAATACCCCCCCCAAACAAACAAATTTGCTCTCAAATGGCCAAAAATTGCAATACCTTCCCAAAGGAAGGAATTCGGCTCAAAACGACCGAAATTTACAATACTCCCGCAAAGGAACAAATTTGACTTAAAATGACCAAAAGTTGCAATACCCCCCAAAGGAACAAATTTGCTCCCAAATGGCCAAAAGTTGCAATACCCCCCACAAAGGAACAAATTCGCCTCCAAACGGCCAAAAGTTGCAATACCTTCCGGAAGGAAGGAACTCGCCTCAAAACGACCGAAATTTACAATACCCCCCCAAAGGAACAAATTCACTCTGAAATTGAAAAAAGTTGCAATACCCCCCAAAGGAACAAATTTACATCAAAAAGACCAAAAGTTGCAATACCCCCCCAAAGGAACAAATTCACTCTGAAATTGAAAAAAGTTGCAATACCCCTTCCAAAGGACCAAATTTGCTACCAAATGGCCGAAGGTTGCAATACCCCCCCAAACGAACAAATTTGCTCCCAAATTGCCAAAAGTGGCAATACCTTCCCAAAGGAAGGAATTCGCCTCCAAACGTCCGAAAGTGTCAATACCCCCCAAAGAAACAAATTCTCTCCAAAATGGCCAAAAGTTGCAATACCCCCCAAAGGAACACATTCGCCTCCAAACGGCCGAAAGTTGCAATACCTTCCCAAAGGAAGGAATTCGTCTCAAAACGACCGTAATTTAAAATACCCCCCAAAGGTACAAATTCGCTCTCAAATGGTCAAAAGTTGCAATACCCCCCCAAATGAACAAATTTGCTCCCAAATGGCCAAAAGTTCCAATACCCCACCAAAGGAACAAATTCACTCTGATATTGCCAAAAGTTGCAATACCCCCCCAAAGGAACAAATTCTTCTCCAAAAGGCCAAAAGTTCCAATACCCCCCCAAAGGACCAAATTTGCTACCAAATGGCCGAAGGTTGCAATACCCCCCTAAGGAAACAAATTTGCCTCAAAACGACTAAACGTTGTAATACCCCAGCAAAGGAACAAATTCACTCTAAAATTGCCAAAAGTTGCAATACCCCCCCAAAGGAACAAATTCGCCTCCAAATGGACAAAAGTTGCAATACCCCCCCAAAGGACCAAATTTGCTACCAAATGGTCGAAGGTTGCAATACCCCCCCAAACGAACAAATTTGCTCCTAAATAGCCAAAAGTTGCAATACCTTCCCAAAGGAAGGAATTCGCCTCCAAACGGTTGAAAGTGTCAATACCCCCCCAAAGGATCACATTCTCTCCCAAATGGTCAAAAGTTGCAATACCCCCAAAGGAACAAATTCGCCTCCAAACGGCCGAAAGTTGCAATACCTTCCCAAAGGAAGGAATTCACCTCAAAACGACTGAAATTTACAATACTACCCCAAAGGAACAAATTCGCTTTCAAATGGCCAAAAGTTGCAATACCCCCCCAAAGGAACTAAGTTGCCTCCAAATGGTCAAAAGTTCCAATACCCCCCAACGGAACAAATTTGCCTCCAAACGGCCGAAAGTTGCAGAACTTTTCCAAAGGAAGGAATTTGCCTTAAAACGACCGAAATTTACAATACCCCCCTAAAAGAGCAAATTTGCTCTCAAATGGCCAAAAGTTGCAAAGGAACAAATTTTCTCCCAAACGGCCAAAACTTGCAATACCCCCCTAAAGGAACAAATTTGCCTTAAAATGACCAAAAGATGCAATAACCCCCCAAACTAACAAATTTGCTCCCAAATGGCCAAAAGTTCCAATACCCCCCCAAAGGAACAAATTCGCCTCCAATTGGCTGAAAGTTGCAATCCCCCCCAAAGGAACAAATTCGACTCCAAACGGAAAAAAGTTGCAATACCCCCCCAAACGAACAAAGTTGCTCCCAAATGGCCAAGAGTTCCAATACCCTCCCAAAGGAACAAATTCGCTCTGAAATTGCCAAAAGTTGCAATACCCCCCAAAGGACCAAATTTGCTATCAAATGGCCGAAGGTTGCAATACCCCCCCAAACGATGAAATTTGCTCCTAAATGGCCAAAAGTTGCAATACCTTCCCAAAGGAAGGAATTCGCCTCCAAACGTCAAAAAGTGTCAATACCCCCCCATAGAAACAAATTCTCTCCAAAATGGCCAAAAGTTGCAATACCCCCCAAAGGAACATATTCGCTTCCAAACGGCCGAAAGTTGCAATACCTTCCCAAAGGAAGGAATTCGTCTCAAAACGACCGTAATTTAAAATACCCCCCAAAGGTACAAATTCGCTCTCAAATGGCCAAAATTTGCAATCCCCCCCAAACGAACAAATTTGCTCCCAAATAGCCAAAAGTTCCAATACCCCACCAACGGAACAAATTCACTCTGAAATTGCCAAAAGTTGCATTACCCCCCCAAAGGAACAAATTCTTCTCCAAAAGGCCAAAAGTTCCAATACCCCCCCAAAGGACCAAATTTGCTACCAAATAGACGAAGGTTGCAATACCCCCCTAAAGAAACAAATTTGCCTCAAAACGACTAAACGTTGTAATACGCCACCAAAGGAACAAATTCACTCTGAAATAGCCAAAAGTTGCAATACCCTCCCAAAGGAACAAATTCTTTCCCAAATGCCCAAAATTTGCAATACCCCCCAAAGGAACAAATTCGCCTCCAAACGGCCAAAAGTTGATTTACCCCCCAAAGGAACAAATTTTCTCCCAAATGGCCAAAAGTTCCAATACCGTCCCAAAGGAACAAATTCGCTCTGAAATTGCCAAAAGTTGCAATACCCCCCAAAGGACCAAATTTGCTACCAAATGCCCGAAGGTTACAATACCCCCCCAAACGAACAAATTTGCTCCCTAATGGCAAAAAGTTCCAATACCCCCCAAAGGAACAAATTCGCCTCCAATTGGCTGAAAGTTGCAATACCTTTCCAAAGGAACAAATTTGCCTCAAAACGACCAAAAGTTGCAATATCCCCCCAAAGGAACAAATTCGCCTTCATACGGACAAAAGTTGCAATACCCCCCAAAGGACCAAATTTGCTACCAAATGGCCGAAGGTTGCAATACCCCCCAAAGGAACAAATTCTCTCCAAAATGGCCAAAAGTTGCAATACCCCCCAAAGGAACAAATTCGCCTCCAAACGGCCGAAAGTTGCAATACCTTCCAAAAGGAAGGAATTCACCTCAAAACGACCGTAATTTACAATACCCCCCAAAGGAATAAATTCACTCTCAAATAGCCAAAAGTTGCAATACCCCCCCCCAAAAGGAACAAATTTGCTCCCAAATAGCCAAAAGTTGCAATACCCCCCCAAACAAAAAAAATTGCTCCCAAATGGCCAAAAGTTCCAATACCCCCCCCAAAGGAACACATTTGTCTCCAAATGGCTGAAAGTTGCAAAACCCCCCCAATGGAACAAATTTACCTCAAAACGACCAAAAGTTGCAATACCCTTCCAAAAAACTAAATTTGAATTTGCTACCAAATGGCCGAAGGTGCCAATAATCCCCCAAACAAACAAATTTGCTCCCAAATGGCAAAAAGTTGCAATACCTTCCCAAAGGAAGGAATTCGCCTCCAAACGGCCGAAAGTGTCAATACCCCCCTGAAGGAACAAATTTGCTCCCAAATAGCCAAAAATTGCAATACCCTCCCAAAGGAACAAATTTGCTCCCAAACGGCCAAAATTTGCAATACCCCCCTGAAGGAACAAATTCGCCTTAAAATGATCAAAAGCTGCAATACCCCCCCAAAGGAACAAATTTGCTCCCAAATGGCCAAAAGTTCCAATACCGTCCCAAAGGAACAAATTCGCTCTGAAATTGCCAAAAGTTGCAATACCCCCCAAAGGACCAAATTTGCTACCAAATGCCCGAAGGTTACAATACCCCCCCAAACGAACAAATTTGCTCCCAAATGGCAAAAAGTTCCCCCCCAAAGGAACAAATTCGCCTCCAATTGGCTGAAAGTTGCAATACCTCTCCAAAGGAACAAATTTGCCTCAAAACGACCAAAAGTTGCAATATCCCCCCAAAGGAACAAATTCGCCTTCATACGGACGAAAGTTGCAATACCCCCCAAAGGACCAAATTTGCTACCAAATGGCCGAAGGTTGCAATACCCCCCAAAGGAACAAGTTCTCTCCAAAATGGCCAAAAGTTGCAATACCCCCCAAAGGAACAAATTCGCCTCAAACGACCAAAAGTTGCAATACCCTTCCAAAAAACTAAATTTGCTACCAAATGGCCGAAGGTGCCAATAATCCCCCAAACAAACAAATTTGCTCCCAAATGGCAAAAAGTTGCAATACTTTCCCAAAGGAAGGAATTCGCCTCCAAACGGCCGAAAGTGTCAATACCCCCCTGAAGGAACAAATTTGCTCCCAAATAGCCAAAAATTGCAATACCCTCCCAAAGGAACAAATTTGCTCCCAAACGGCCAAAATTTGCAATACCCCCCTGAAGGAACAAATTCGCCTTAAAATGATCAAAAGCTGCAATACCCCCCCAAAGGAACAAATTTGCTCCCAAATGGCCAAAAGTTGAAATACCCCCCCAAAGAACCAAATTTGCTAATAAATGGACGAAGGTTGCAATACCTCCCCAAACAGGAACAAATTCACTCTGAAATTGCCAAAAGTTGCAATAGCTCCCCAAAGGAACAAATTCTCCTCCAGAAGGCCAAAAGTTCCAATACCCCCCCAAAGGAAGAAATTCGCCTCCAAACAGCCGAAAGTTGCAATACCCCCCCAAAGGAACAAATTCACTCTGAAATTGCCAAAAGTAGCAATACCCCCCCAAAGGAACAAATTCGCCTCCAAATGGACAAAAGTTGCAATACCCCCCCAAAGGAACAAATTTGCTACCAAATGGCCGAAGGTTGCAATACCCCCCAAACGAACAAATTTGCTCCCAAATGGCCAAAAGTTGCAATACCTTCCCAAAGGAGCAAATTCGCCTCCAAACGGCTGAAAGTGTCAATACCCCCCTGAAGGAGCAAATGTGCTCCCAAATAGCCAAAAGTTGCAATACCCTCCCAAAGGAACAAATTTGCTCCCAAACGGCCAAAACTTGCAATACCCCCCTGAAGGAACAAATTCGCCTTAAAATGATCAAAAGTTGCAATACCCCCCCAAAGGAACAAATTCGCCGCCAAACGGCCAAAAGTTGCAATATCCCCCCAAACGAACAAATTTGCTCCCAAATGGCCAAAAGTTGAAATACCCCCCCAAAGGATCAAATTTGCTAATAAATGGACGAAGGTTGCAATACCTCCCCAAACAGGAACAAATTCACTCTGAAATTGCCAAAAGTTGCAATACCCTCCAAAGGAACAAATTCTTTCCCAAATGCCCAAAATTTGCAATACCCCCCAAAGGAACAAATTCGCCTCCAAACGGCCAAAAGTTGATTTACCCCCCAAAGGAACAAATTTTCTCCCAAATGGCCAAAAGTTCCAATACCGTCCCAAAGGAACAAATTCGCTCTGAAATTGCCAAAAGTTGCAATACCCCCCAAAGGACCAAATTTGCTACCAAATGCCCGAAGGTTACAATACCCCCCCAAACGAACAAATTTGCTCCCTAATGGCAAAAAGTTCCAATACCCCCCAAAGGAACAAATTCGCCTCCAATTGGCTGAAAGTTGCAATACCTTTCCAAAGGAACAAATTTGCCTCAAAACGACCAAAAGTTGCAATATCCCCCCAAAGGAACAAATTCGCCTTCATACGGACAAAAGTTGCAATACCCCCCAAAGGACCAAATTTGCTACCAAATGGCCGAAGGTTGCAATACCCCCCAAAGGAACAAATTCTCTCCAAAATGGCCAAAAGTTGCAATACCCCCCAAAGGAACAAATTCGCCTCCAAACGGCCGAAAGTTGCAATACCTTCCAAAAGGAAGGAATTCACCTCAAAACGACCGTAATTTACAATACCCCCCAAAGGAATAAATTCACTCTCAAATAGCCAAAAGTTGCAATACCCCCCCAAAAGGAACAAATTTGCTCCCAAATAGCCAAAAGTTGCAATACCCCCCCAAACAAAAAAAATTGCTCCCAAATGGCCAAAAGTTCCAATACCCCCCCCAAAGGAACACATTTGTCTCCAAATGGCTGAAAGTTGCAAAACCCCCCCAATGGAACAAATTTACCTCAAAACGACCAAAAGTTGCAATACCCTTCCAAAAAACTAAATTTGAATTTGCTACCAAATGGCCGAAGGTGCCAATAATCCCCCAAACAAACAAATTTGCTCCCAAATGGCAAAAAGTTGCAATACCTTCCCAAAGGAAGGAATTCGCCTCCAAACGGCCGAAAGTGTCAATACCCCCCTGAAGGAACAAATTTGCTCCCAAATAGCCAAAAATTGCAATACCCTCCCAAAGGAACAAATTTGCTCCCAAACGGCCAAAATTTGCAATACCCCCCTGAAGGAACAAATTCACCTTAAAATGATCAAAAGCTGCAATACCCCCCCAAAGGAACAAATTTGCTCCCAAATGGCCAAAAGTTCCAATACCGTCCCAAAGGAACAAATTCGCTCTGAAATTGCCAAAAGTTGCAATACCCCCCAAAGGACCAAATTTGCTACCAAATGCCCGAAGGTTACAATACCCCCCCAAACGAACAAATTTGCTCCCAAATGGCAAAAAGTTCCCCCCCAAAGGAACAAATTCGCCTCCAATTGGCTGAAAGTTGCAATACCTCTCCAAAGGAACAAATTTGCCTCAAAACGACCAAAAGTTGCAATATCCCCCCAAAGGAACAAATTCGCCTTCATACGGACGAAAGTTGCAATACCCCCCAAAGGACCAAATTTGCTACCAAATGGCCGAAGGTTGCAATACCCCCCAAAGGAACAAGTTCTCTCCAAAATGGCCAAAAGTTGCAATACCCCCCAAAGGAACAAATTCGCCTCAAACGACCAAAAGTTGCAATACCCTTCCAAAAAACTAAATTTGCTACCAAATGGCCGAAGGTGCCAATAATCCCCCAAACAAACAAATTTGCTCCCAAATGGCAAAAAGTTGCAATACTTTCCCAAAGGAAGGAATTCGCCTCCAAACGGCCGAAAGTGTCAATACCCCCCTGAAGGAACAAATTTGCTCCCAAATAGCCAAAAATTGCAATACCCTCCCAAAGGAACAAATTTGCTCCCAAACGGCCAAAATTTGCAATACCCCCCTGAAGGAACAAATTCGCCTTAAAATGATCAAAAGCTGCAATACCCCCCCAAAGGAACAAATTTGCTCCCAAATGGCCAAAAGTTGAAATACCCCCCCAAAGAACCAAATTTGCTAATAAATGGACGAAGGTTGCAATACCTCCCCAAACAGGAACAAATTCACTCTGAAATTGCCAAAAGTTGCAATAGCTCCCCAAAGGAACAAATTCTCCTCCAGAAGGCCAAAAGTTCCAATACCCCCCCAAAGGAAGAAATTCGCCTCCAAACAGCCGAAAGTTGCAATACCCCCCCAAAGGAACAAATTCACTCTGAAATTGCCAAAAGTAGCAATACCCCCCCAAAGGAACAAATTCGCCTCCAAATGGACAAAAGTTGCAATACCCCCCCAAAGGAACAAATTTGCTACCAAATGGCCGAAGGTTGCAATACCCCCCAAACGAACAAATTTGCTCCCAAATGGCCAAAAGTTGCAATACCTTCCCAAAGGAGCAAATTCGCCTCCAAACGGCTGAAAGTGTCAATACCCCCCTGAAGGAGCAAATGTGCTCCCAAATAGCCAAAAGTTGCAATACCCTCCCAAAGGAACAAATTTGCTCCCAAACGGCCAAAACTTGCAATACCCCCCTGAAGGAACAAATTCGCCTTAAAATGATCAAAAGTTGCAATACCCCCCCAAAGGAACAAATTCGCCGCCAAACGGCCAAAAGTTGCAATATCCCCCCAAACGAACAAATTTGCTCCCAAATGGCCAAAAGTTGAAATACCCCCCCAAAGGATCAAATTTGCTAATAAATGGACGAAGGTTGCAATACCTCCCCAAACAGGAACAAATTCACTCTGAAATTGCCAAAAGTTGCAATACCCTCCAAAGGAACAAATTCGCCTCCAAATGGACAAAAGTTGCAATACCCTCCCAAAGGACCAAATTTGCTACCAAATGGCCGAAGGTTGCAATACCCCCCAAACGAACAAATTCGCTCTCAAATGGCCAAAAGTTGCAATACCCCCCCAAACGAACAAATTTTCTCCCAAATGACCAAAGTTCCAATACCTCCCCAAAGGAAAAAATTCATTCTGAAATTGCCAAAAGTTGCAATACCCTCCAAAGGAACAAATTCTCCTCCAAAAGGCCAAAAGTTCCAATACCCCCCCAAAGGAACAAATTCGCCTCCAAATGGCTGAAAGTTGCAATACCCCCCCAAAGGAACAAATTTGCCTCAAAATGACCAAAAGTTGCAACACCCCCCAAAGCAACAAATTCGCCTCCAAACGGACAAAAGTTGCAATACCCCCCCAAAGGACCAAATTTGTTACCAAATGGCCGAAGGTTGCAATACCCCCCCAAACGAACAAATTTGCTCTCAAATGGCCAAAAGTTGCAATACCTTCCCAAAGGAAGGAATTCGCCTCCAAACGGCCGAAAGTGTCAATACTAGAGTTGAGCGCGGTTCGTGGTTCGAGGTTCTCCAGTTCTAGGCTCGAGTGATTTTGGGGGCTGTTCGAGATCGAACTAGAACTCGAGCTTTTTGCAAAAGCTCGATAGTTCTAGATACGTTCGAGAACGGTTCTAGCAGCAAAAAGCAGGGCTTTTTACAGCTACAGTGTGCAGGAGCCATCGCTGGCAGCCTGCCACAAGCTGGTAACCAAGATAAACATCGTGTCAGGTTTCCAGGTTTTCCAGTTCTCTTTTGAATGAGCTTGCCCTCAGTTAACATGGAGTTTAAGGTTCTGTTGCCCTACTTCCTGTCCAGCTGCTTAAAAGGCCGCCTCTCAGCCCAGTCCAGTGCCTGAGTATACTGCTTGCTGTGTGCTCCTGCTTTGCTGTTTCTACTTCCTGATTGCCTTGGATTCTCCTGAAACTCTACCGACCGACTCTGGACCATACCCGGTTTTCTTCAAGCTGTGCCCGGACTCCGTCTGCCGTCTTTGATCAGCACTCTGCCCGGTTCGTAACCACTCTGGACAATCATCCCGTACGGACACTCCTGGACTATACCACTTGCCCCTTGTGTACCGGCTGCCGCACATTTAGGCCTTCCGGGGTTGATTGCCGGACAGTCCCTGTACAGGGGTTCGCTCTGGTGGTCTCCCTGGGGGAGTCCGGTGCGTGGCCCCGGGAATCCCCTTCGCTCCGTTTTGTGTGTTGTTTTACTGTGTTTATTCCCGTTGTGTGTCTACCGTGGTGACATATTATATAACATCTTGTACCAAGAACTCGTCTCTGTTGTCATTGCCCTAACGCAATCGAAATCCTCAGAACATACAGTAGTATTACATTATACTCAGGCCTTAAGAGGATTTCGCTGGGGCAATGACTGAGACACGAGTAGATCAGCTCTTTTCCATGATCAACTCCTTGCAGCAGGAGATGGAGGCGGTGCAAACTAAACTCAGAGATGTGGAGGCACAGCTGGGCCATGATCACCAGGTACTGGGTCCGGCTATTCAGGATTTGCAAGTCAGAGTGGAGGCTCAGGAAGCCGTCCCCACTACGTCCGTATCAGCTGCCGGTATGCCTAGGTTACCCCCATTCCGTTTCAATGGTGATCGTAGTCAGTTTCGTGGATTTGTGAACCAATGTATACTGTTTTTTGATGTACATGCTGATTATTACCGTTCTGACCGGTCCAAAGTGTTATGTATAATTATGTTATTAACCTCACGGGCACTGGCTTGGGCTAATCCTATGATAGAGAATCGGGACATCCGTTTAAATCACCTGGATGACTTTCTGACCGCAATGGCGCAGATGTTTGATGATCCGAATCGCCGTGCTACCGCTGAATCGGCTCTCCTTTCCTTACGTCAGGGAAAGCGTTCTGTCGTTGAATACGCCACTGAGTTCAAGAGGTTAGTGGTAGACACCGACTGGGGAAACAATGCATTATTGTCTGTATTCAGAAAAGGTTTGTCCGGTACCATCAAGGACGAGTTAGCTCGTTCCGAATCTCCAGGGGAGTTTGAACAGTTTCTCCAGCACTGTGTGCGTATTGATACCCGCTTGACGGAGCGTAGACAGGAAAAATGGGCAGCTGTAAACCGTGTAAACAACTTTGCGTTTCCTTCTAGAGAACCCGCTCTCAGGACACCACGGGAGGCCGAGGACGTTCCTATGCAAGTGGACTCTCTGCAAAAGCGAGAGACCAACGAACGTCGCGAACACCGGCTCCGTGAGCGTTTGTGTTTCTATTGCGGTCAATCGGATCATTTCTTGATCGACTGCCCGAAACGTCCGAATCGCCCAAATAAGGTATTGGCAGCCATGGCAGAGTGTGACAACACGGACGCAGAGTCCGATATCTCTGAGGCAAGTGGGCACTTGGATGCGGTATTTCCCTTGACTGTAATGTCAACCTCACCGAAGGACTCAGAAGGGAAATATACCCATTGCTCGCTCCCCATTCAGATCCGGTGGGAGGGGCATCTAATACCTACCTCTGCAATGATAGATTCTGGGGCAGGGGGAAATTTCATGGACTCCTCTTTTGCCAGGAAACACGGTATCCGGACTCAGCAAAGATCCTCACCGGTTACCATGGAGACGGTAGACGGATCTCCGTTAAGCTCTGGACCAGTGGATCGGGAAACAGTACCGCTAGAATGCGTGATGAAGCCAGGTCAGCAGGAGACCCTTGTTTTCATGATAATTTCTTCTCCTCATTTTCCGATTATTTTAGGTATTCCGTGGCTACGGTCTACGAATCCGGTCATCGATTGGGAAACTAAGGAAATAACCTTCCCACCGCAGAGTGGTCCGACCATTAGTCCAACTGTTCCGGTTCCAGTAACACCGAATGCGGAGGGCACGGTACAGGTACCTGTTCTACCCCCGGTTTATGATGACTTTGCTGACATATGCGACAAAAGAAAAGCCGATCGGCTTCCCCCGCATAGACCGTATGATTGCCCCATAGACTTACTTCCAGGGGCGGAGATTCCGTTTGGCCATGTCTACCCGTTGGCGGCACCTGAGCTAGAAGCACTAAAAGAATACATTGATGAGAGCCTAGCCAAGGGATTTATTCGCCCGTCTACCTCACCAGCAGGGGCACCCATCTTTTTCGTGAAAAAGAAAGAGGGGACTCTGAGACCCTGTATTGACTACCGGGAACTGAATAAAATAACCATCCGGAACCGGTATCCGTTACCGTTGATTCCTGAGCTATTGGAGAGGGTCCAACAGGCAAAAATATTCACCAAATTGGATCTCCGTGGGGCATATAATCTACTTCGCATACGTCCCGGAGACGAGTGGAAGACCGCGTTCCGATGTCGGTATGGACATTTTGAGTACCTAGTGATGCCTTTTGGACTTTGTAACGCTCCCGCGGCTTTCCAACATCTAGTTAACGATATTTTTAGGGATATCATGGACCAATTCATGGTGATTTATCTGGACGATATCCTAATCTTTTCTGATTCCTTACAGGAACACCAGGAGCACGTCAAGACCGTACTTACCCGGCTGAGGGAAAATCACCTGTACATTAAACTGGAGAAATGCGAATTCCATTGCTCACAGATACAATTCTTAGGGTATGTCATCTCTCCTCAGGGACTGAACATGGAGTCTGGCAAGATACAAGCAATTCTGGACTGGCCGGAACCGGGTAACGTCAAAGAGGTACAACGCTTTGTCGGTTTTGCCAACTTTTACCGACGTTTTATCCGTAATTTTTCAGAAATCGTTCGTCCCATCACTCTGTTAACCAAGAAAGGACAGAAGTTTGTGTGGTCCGCCCAGGCCCAGGAAGCCTTCCATCGTCTCAAGGTTTGTTTTACCTCAGCGCCTATATTGGTACATCCGAATCCCGCACTTCCCTTTATCGTGGAAGTCGACGCTTCCGACTACGCATTAGGGGCCATCCTTTCTCAAAGGACTGGGGACAAGAGTCTCTTACATCCGTGTGCTTTCTTTTCCCGCCGGTTGTCCCCTGCAGAAAGGAACTATGACATTGCGGACAAGGAAATGTTAGCGATTATTTCCGCTTTCAAGGAATGGAGACACCACTTACAGGGAGCCGCGCAGCAAGTGATAGTACTCACAGATCATCGTAATCTGGAAATTCTTAAGTCTGCCAGGTGCCTGTCTCCACGGCAAGCCCGTTGGAGCCTATTTCTTAACCAATTCAATTTTGTCGTTACATACCGTCCAGGTTCACGTAATGGGAAAGCTGATGCCTTGTCCCGAATCCACGCCGTGGACTCCGTGCCTGGAACCCCGTCTCAGACCGTGTTATCGGATGCCAATTTCGTTGGAGTAATCCAGGACCAGGACTTGTGGAAGGACATCAAGCTGGCCTATGATGGTGACGTATTTCTTGCTGCCCCCCCGAATGATGTAACTCTTGTTCTTCGGAATGGTGTGTGGTTGAGAGAGCGACGCATTTATGTCCCGGAGGCCGTAAGACTTCGGGTTCTCAAGTTGGTCCATGACTCCGTGTTGGCTGGTCATAGGGGGGTACAGAAGACGCAGGAATTTCTGAGCCGTTTTTTCTGGTGGCTTACCTGTCTAAAGGATGTAAAGGACTATGTCCACTCATGCGTGGTTTGTGCCCGGTGCAAGGTCCCTCGTGTGGCTCCTACGGGACTCCTCCAACCGTTACCCGTGCCATCTCGCCCTTGGGGGTCTATCTCCATGGATTTTATTGTGGAGTTGCCAGTCTCAGGCGGGCACAATACCATCTTAGTGGTGGTGGATCGATTGACTAAAGCTGCTCACTTCATTCCGTGTACCGGTCTTCCCTCAGCCGCAGAGACAGTGGATTTGGTTATCCAGAACGTATTCCGATTGCATGGGGTACCAGACGAGATCATCTCTGACCGGGGCGTGCAGTTCACGTCTAGGTTCTGGAAGGGCTTTTGTACGGCACTCCAGATTGATGTCTGTTTGTCTTCTGCATACCATCCTCAGACAAATGGGCAAACCGAACGGACGAATCAAACCCTGGAACAATACCTTCGATGTTATGTCAGCCATCTCCAAGACGATTGGTTGAAGATGCTTCCGTTGGCGGAGTTCTCCTATAACAACACTCAGAGCAGCTCCACTAAGGTAACGCCCTTTTTTGCTAACTTGGGTTATCATCCGAATGTTTTGCCTAGGTCACCGGTTGCGGTTTCGGTGCCGGCGGTGGAGGACAGATTGACAGAGCTTCGACAGAATCTGGAGGTTCTAAAGGACACTGTGGCTACAGCCCAGGAGCGTTACAAGAGGTCGGCAGACACTCACCGGAAACCGGCACCCATGTACAAGGTAGGGGACTCTGTATGGTTGTCCACCAAAAACCTGAGATTGGGTGTTCCTTCGCAGAAGCTGGGACAAAAATTCATCGGTCCATTTAAGATCACCGGGATCGTGAGCCCTGTGGCCTGTCGGCTACGGTTGCCGCACCATCTAAAGGTACACCCGGTCTTTCATGTGTCTCTCCTCAAACCTGTCTCCCCTAATACGTTTCGTGGTCGTGTTGTGCCTCCTCCTCCGCCTGTGATGGTTGACGGCGAGGAGCAGTTCGTGGTTGAGGACATTATTGACTCCCGGCTCCATCGTCGTCGGCTTCAATATCTGGTACGTTGGCAGGGGTACGCCCCCGAGGACGATTCCTGGGAACCGGTGGGTAACATTCGGGCACCCCGGAAGATCGCTCAGTTTCATCGACGGTTCCCGGGCAAGCCGGGCCCTGATCCGTCCTGAGGCCGTCTCTGGGGGGGGAGTAATGTCAGGTTTCCAGGTTTTCCAGTTCTCTTTTGAATGAGCTTGCCCTCAGTTAACATGGAGTTTAAGGTTCTGTTGCCCTACTTCCTGTCCAGCTGCTTAAAAGGCCGCCTCTCAGCCCTGTCCAGTGCCTGCGTATACTGCTTGCTGTGTGCTCCTGCTTTGCTGTTTCTACTTCCTGATTGCCTTGGATTCTCCTGAAACTCTACCGACCGACTCTGGACCATACCCGGTTTTCTTCAAGCTGTGCCCGGACTCCGTCTGCCGTCTTTGATCAGCACTAGAGTTGAGCGCGGTTCGCGGTTCGTGGTTCTCCAGTTCTAGGCTCGAGTGATTTTTGGGCTGTTCGAGATCGAACTAGAACTCGAGCTTTTTGCTAAAAGCTCGATAGTTCTAGATACGTTCGAGAACGGTTCTAGCAGTAAAAAGCAGGGCTTTTTACAGCTACAGTGTGCAGGAGCCATCGCTGGCAGCCTGCCACAAGCTGGTAACCAAGATAAACATCGGGTATCCAAGCAAAGCGCTTTGGTTAGTAACCCGATGTTTATCTTAGTTACGTGCAGGAAGCCCACACTTTCCCGCTCAGCTCGCTCCGCCCCCTCCTGCCCGCGGCATGTACACATACATACACACACACACACACACTCTCACCCCTCCCCCCCCCCCCCGCTCGGCTTACCTGCGGTGATGAAGTCCCGCCATCCCGACCTCAGCGCTGTCACTGTCCTCCATGGCCGCCGCTTGTCACATCACCTCTCGCTTCCGACCCGAGACTGACTAGCGGTGACGTCACGGACCTCTCGCGAGACTTGCTGTGAAGGCGCCGGTCATTGACCTCAGTGACAGGGGCTGTCAGTGTGCTGGAGATCAGCGCAGGTAATGTACCTCACTGACAGCAGCACTTGTCACCCCCCTGCAGTGACCTGGGCTGACCCATTGATGTTAGCTCAGGTCACTGCACTGCTCTCCCAGCCAATGGGGAACATCCTGCTCTTCATTGACTGGGACAGTGTGGATCGTCATGGCAACCCCTTGGATTACACCAGACCTGGATTTGTAATAAATTGGTTAAAGAGGGAATGTTTTGGGGAGTGTTTTTTCAAATAAAAACGTGTTTGTCGTCTATTTTTTTTTTATTACTGACTGGGTTGGTGATGTCGGGTATCTGATAGACGCCTGACCTCACCAACCCCAGGGCTTGATGCCAGGTGACATTACACATCTGGTATTAACCCCATATATTACCCCGTTTGCCACCGCACCAGGGCGCGGGATGAGCTGGGGCGAAGCACCAGGATTGGCGCATCTAATGGATGCGCCACTTCTGGGGCGGCTGCGGCCTGCTATTTTTAGGCTGGGGAGATTCCAATAACCATGGACCTCCCTAGTCTGAGAATATCAGGCCCCAGCTGTCTGCTTTACCTTGGCTGGTGATCCAATTTTGGGGGACCCCTACGTGTTTTTTTTTTAAATTATTTATTTAATTTAAAATAACAGCGTGGGGTGCCCTCAGTTTTGGATTACCAGCCAAGGTGAGGTTGCCAGCTGTGGTCTGCAGGCTGCAGCCGTCTGCTTTACCCTAGCTGGCTACAAAACTAGGGGGAACCCTACGTCATTTTTTTTTCATTTTTTTGGCTAAATACAAAGCTAAGCACCCTTAGTGCCACATGAAAGGTACCAAAGGGTGTTCCACTTTTTCTCCATTTTTTTCTCCACTTTTTCTCCACTTTTTCTCCACTTTTTCTCCATTTTTTTCTCCACTTATTCTCCACTTTTTCTCCTCTTATGCTCCACTTTTTCTCCACTTTTTCTCCACTTTTTTCTCCACTTTTTCTCCTCTTATGCTCCACTTTTTCTCCACTTTTTCTCCACTTTTTCTCCTCTTATGCTCCACTTTTTCTCCACTTTTTCTCCTCTTATGCTCCACTTTTTCTCCACTTTTTCTCCACTTTTTCTCCTCTTATGCTCCACTTTTTCTCCACTTTTTCTCCTCTTATGCTCCACTTTTTCTCCACTTTTTCTCCTCTTATGCTCCACTTTTTCTCCACTTTTTCTCCACTTTTTCTCCTCTTAATCTCCACTTTTTCTCCACTTTTTCTCCATTTTTTCTCCATTTTTTCTCCACTTTTTCTCCACTTTTTCTCCACTTTTTCTCCTCTTATGCTCCACTTTTTCTCCACTTTTTCTCCTCTTAATCTCCACTTTTTCTCCTCTTATGCTCCACTTTTTCTCCACTTTTTCTCCACTTTTTTCTCCACTTTTTCTCCTCTTATGCTCCACTTTTTCTCCACTTTTTCTCCACTTTTTCTCCACTTTTTCTCCTCTTATGCTCCACTTTTTCTCCACTTTTTCTCCTCTTATGCTCCACTTTTTCTCCACTTTTTCTCCATTTTTTCTCCACTTTTTCTCCTCTTATGTTCCACTTTTTCTCCACTTTTTCTCCTCTTATGCTCCACTTTTTCTCCACTTTTTTCTCCACTTTTTTCTCCACTTTTTTCTCCACTTTTTTCTCCACTTTTTTCTCCACTTTTTTCTCCACTTTTTCTCCTCTTATGCTCCACTTTTTCTCCACTTTTTCTCCACTTTTTCTCCTCTTATGCTCCACTTTTTCTCCACTTTTTCTCCTCTTATGCTCCACTTTTTCTCCACTTTTTCTCCTCTTAATCTCCACTTTTTCTCCACTTTTTCTCCACTTTTTCTCCTCTTATGCTCCACTTTTTCTCCACTTTTTCTCCTCTTATGCTCCACTTTTTCTCCACTTTTTCTCCACCTTTTTCTCCACTTTTTCTCCACTTTTTCTCCACTTTTTCTCCACTTTTTCTCCTCTTATGCTCCACTTTTTCTCCACTTTTTCTCCACTTTTTCTCCACTTTTTCTCCTCTTATGCTCCACTTTTTCTCCACTTTTTCTCCACTTTTTCTCCTCTTATGCTCCACTTTTTCTCCTCTTATGCTCCACTTTTTCTCCACTTTTTCTCCACTTTTTCTCCTCTTATGCTCCACTTTTTCTCCACTTTTTCTCCTCTTATGCTCCACTTTTTCTCCACTTTTTCTCCACCTTTTTCTCCACTTTTTCTCCACTTTTTCTCCACTTTTTCTCCTCTTATGCTCCACTTTTTCTCCACTTTTTCTCCACTTTTTCTCCACTTTTTCTCCTCTTATGCTCCACTTTTTCTCCACTTTTTCTCCACTTTTTCTCCTCTTATGCTCCACTTTTTCTCCACTTTTTCTCCTCTTATGCTCCACTTTTTCTCCACTTTTTCTCCTCTTATGCTCCACTTTTTCTCCACTTTTTCTCCTCTTATGCTCCACTTTTTCTCCACTTTTTCTCCTCTTAATCTCCACTTTTTCTCCACTTTTTCTCCTCTTATGCTCCACTTTTTCTCCACTTTTTCTCCTCTTATTCTCCATTTTTTCTCCACTTTTTCTCCTCTTAATCTCCACGTTTTCTCCACTTTTTCTCCACTTTTTCTCCACTTTTTCTCCTCTTATGCTCCACTTTTTCTCCTCTTAATCTCCACTTTTTCTCCACTTTTTTCTCCACTTTTTCTCCACTTTTTCTCCTCTTATGCTCCACTTTTTCTCCACTTTTTTCTCCACTTTTTCTCCTCTTATGCTCCACTTTTTCTCCACTTTTTCTCCACTTTTTCTCCACTTTTTCTCCTCTTATGCTCCACTTTTTCTCCACTTTTTCTCCACTTTTTTCTCCACTTTTTTCTCCACTTTTTTCTCCACTTTTTTCTCCACTTTTTCTCCACTTTTTCTCCACTTTTTCTCCACTTTTTCTCCTCTTATGCTCCACTTTTTCTCCACTTTTTCTCCTCTTAATCTCCACTTTTTCTCCACTTTTTCTCCTCTTATGCTCCACTTTTTCTCCACTTTTTCTCCTCTTATGCTCCATTTTTTCTCCACTTTTTCTCCACTTTTTCTCCACTTTTTCTCCACTTTTTCTCCACTTTTTCTCCACTTTCTCTCCTCTTATGCTCCACTTTTTCTCCACTTTTTCTCCTCTTAATCTCCACTTTTTCTCCTCTTATGCTCCACTTTTTCTCCACTTTTTCTCCACTTTTTCTCCACTTTTTTCTCCACTTTTTCTCCACTTTTTCTCCTCTTATGCTCCACTTTTTCTCCACTTTTTTCTCCACTTTTTCTCCTCTTATGCTCCACTTTTTCTCCACTTTTTCTCCTCTTATGCTCCACTTTTTCTCCTCTTAATCTCCACTTTTTCTCCACTTTTTCTCCTCTTATGCTCCACTTTTTCTCCACTTTTTCTCCACTTTTTCTCCTCTTATGCTCCACTTTTTCTCCTCTTAATCTCCACTTTTTCTCCACTTTTTCTCCTCTTATGCTCCACTTTTTCTCCACTTTTTCTCCTCTTATGCTCCATTTTTTCTCCTCTTAATCTCCACTTTTTCTCCACTTTTTCTCCACTTTTTCTCCACTTTCTCTCCTCTTATGCTCCACTTTTTCTCCACTTTTTCTCCTCTTAATCTCCACTTTTTCTCCTCTTATGCTCCACTTTTTCTCCACTTTTTCTCCACTTTTTCTCCACTTTTTTCTCCACTTTTTCTCCACTTTTTCTCCTCTTATGCTCCACTTTTTCTCCACTTTTTTCTCCACTTTTTCTCCTCTTATGCTCCACTTTTTCTCCACTTTTTCTCCACTTTTTCTCCACTTTTTCTCCTCTTATGCTCCACTTTTTCTCCACTTTTTTCTCCACTTTTTCTCCACTTTTTTCTCCACTTTTTCTCCACTTTTTTCTCCACTTTTTCTCCACTTTTTCTCCTCTTATGCTCCACTTTTTTTTCCACTTTTTCTCCTCTTAATCTCCACTTTTTCTCCTCTTATGCTCCACTTTTTCTCCACTTTTTCTCCTCTTATGCTCCACTTTTTCTCCACTTTTTCTCCTCTTAATCTCCACTTTTTCTCCACTTTTTCTCCACTTTTTCTCCTCTTATGCTCCACTTTTTCTCCACTTTTTCTCCTCTTAATCTCCACTTTTTCTTCACTTTTTCTCCACTTTTTCTCCACTTTTTCTCCTCTTATGCTCCACTTTTTCTCCACTTTTTTCTCCACTTTTTCTCCTCTTAATCTCCACTTTTTCTCCACTTTTTCTCCTCTTATGCTCCACTTTTTCTCCACTTTTTCTCCTCTTATGCTCCATTTTTTCTCCACTTTTTCTCCTCTTAATCTCCACTTTTTCTCCACTTTTTCTCCACTTTTTCTCCACTTTCTCTCCTCTTATGCTCCACTTTTTCTCCACTTTTTCTCCTCTTAATCTCCACTTTTTCTCCTCTTATGCTCCACTTTTTCTCCACTTTTTCTCCACTTTTTCTCCACTTTTTTCTCCACTTTTTCTCCACTTTTTCTCCACTTTTTTCTCCACTTTTTCTCCACTTTTTCTCCTCTTATGCTCCACTTTTTCTCCACTTTTTTCTCCACTTTTTCTCCTCTTATGCTCCACTTTTTCTCCACGTTTTCTCCACTTTTTCTCCTCTTATGCTCCACTTTTTCTCCACTTTTTCTCCTCTTAATCTCCACTTTTTCTCCACTTTTTCTCCTCTTATGCTCCACTTTTTCTCCACTTTTTCTCCACTTTTTCTCCACTTTTTCTCCACTTTTTCTCCTCTTATGCTCCACTTTTTCTCCACTTTTTCTCCACTTTTTCTCCTCTTATGCTCCACTTTTTTTTCCACTTTTTCTCCTCTTAATCTCCACTTTTTCTCCTCTTATGCTCCACTTTTTCTCCACTTTTTCTCCTCTTATGCTCCACTTTTTCTCCACTTTTTCTCCTCTTAATCTCCACTTTTTCTCCACTTTTTCTCCACTTTTTCTCCTCTTATGCTCCACTTTTTCTCCACTTTTTCTCCTCTTAATCTCCACTTTTTCTTCACTTTTTCTCCACTTTTTCTCCACTTTTTCTCCTCTTATGCTCCACTTTTTCTCCACTTTTTCTCCTCTTAATCTCCACTTTTTCTCCACTTTTTCTCCACTTTTTCTCCTCTTATGCTCCACTTTTTCTCCACTTTTTCTCCACTTTTTCTCCACTTTTTTCTCCACTTTTTCTCCTCTTATGCTCCACTTTTTCTCCACTTTTTCTCCACTTTTTTCTCCACTTTTTCTCCTCTTATGCTCCACTTTTTCTCCACTTTTTTCTCCACTTTTTCTCCACTTTTTCTCCGTTCTTTTTCTATGGTCAGTCTACCCATTAGCTCTGCCATGCATACTGTAGCTCTACACCTACTGCACATGTTACTTTATGATTGACATCTCTTTCGTACCAGAGCTGTCTAAGCCTACTCTGACCCCATATTTGTCATTACTATATTGTCCTTGTACTGTATTATGACATTTGTATCATGTGTTTCATTTCTTGCTGTGTTGCAATTTTTTTGCTGCATCCCAATTGTACCTCTACATTGTTCGAGTTTATGTTATTGTTCTCTCACTCTTATGTGATACTGATTATTGTCATTTTTCATGATTACATGCAGATAAGTCCAATCTGACGAAGGCTCAGGCCGAAACGTCATTTGTAACTTGTTTTGGACAAAAACATATATGCTTATGAAAAAATTTTTTTCTTAATACGGACCAATAAAGAGTGATTTTGCATTACTATCCATTGTGACTTACTGACTTAGTCTGGGAGATATAGAGTGCCGAGGTTACTCACTAATTTTATCTATTATTACCTCTGAGCACCTATATACCAGTGAGCAGAGCTTCCTCTACAGTAGTTCTCCTGATTAGGCATGCCCTTACCTCATGAGCAGGGCATTGCAGCTTTGGTAGCAACCATTACGACATGGACTCTGCTGCTGTGGACCCGGGGAGAGTGAGTGCAGATTCATTGCACCCACACTCCTCACATGAAGGGTCCGCACTCCTAGAAAATGGGGGATACGTTCCCTGAGTGTCTCCCCCCATATTCTAGACGGTCCAGAGTCGTCGTGGGACCCCTTTATTTTTTTTCTTACAATAAATTGGTGAAAGAGGAAATGTTTTGGGGACTGTTTTTTCAAATAAATTTCTTTTGTCGATTTTTTTGTTTTTGTTAGTACTGACAGTTTATGATGTTGGGTATCTAATAGACGCCATGACATCACAAACTGCTGGGCTTGATCTCAGGTGACTTTACAGCTAGTATCAACCCGATTTATTACCCCGTTTGCCACTGCACCAGGGCACGGGATGAGCTGGGGTGAAGCGCCAGGATTGGCGCATCTAGTGGATGCGCCACGTCTGGGGTGCCTGCGGCCTGCTATTTTTAGGCTGTGAAGGCCCAATAACTATGGACCTTCCCACCCTGAGAATACCAGACCACAGCTGTCCGCTTTACCTTGGCTGGTGATCCAATTTGGGGGGGACCCTACTTTTATTGTGTAATTATTAATATTTATAAAATAATTATAAAAAAGAGCCTGAGGGGACCTCCACATTGGATCCCCAACCACGGTAAAGCTGCCAGCTGTGGTTTTCAGGCTACAGCCGTCTGCTTTACCCTAGCTGGCTATCAAAAATGGGGGGACCCAACGTCATTTTTTTTTTTTTAACTATTTTTTAAATAGAAAAAATTAATGGGCTTCCCTGTATTTTGATTGCCAACCAAGGTAACGGCAGGCAGATGGGGGTGGCAACCCATAGCTGTCTGCTTTATCTGCGCTGAGAATCAAAAATACCGCGGAGCGCTACGTCATTTTTTTAAAGATTTATTTTTACAGCACTGTGATGTCCAGCAATCAAAATACAGGGAAGCCCATTTTATTTTTAGTTATTTAAATAAATAATTAAAAAAAATATATATGGGCTCCCGCTGCATTTTTTGTATTGCTAGCTAAGGGTAATCCAAGCAGCTACTGGCTGCTAACCCCCACTGCTTGGTGTTACCTTCACTGGCAATGGAAAATCCAGGGAAGCATTTTTTATTTTTTTTGCCAAAAAACTACAAAAAAAGGACGTGAGCTTCGCCATATTTTTGTATGCTAGCCAGGTATAGCAGGCAGGTGCTGGAAGAGTTGGATACAGCGCCAGAAGATAGCGCTTCTATGAAAATGCCATTTTCTGAGGTGGCTGCAGACTGCAATTCGCAGCAGTGGGGCCCAGAAAGCTCAGGCCAACCGGTGGTGCGGATTCCAATCCCCAGCTGCCTAGTTGTACCTGGCTGGACACAAAAATGGGGCAAAGCCTACGTCATTTGTTTTCTAATTATTTCATGAAATTCATGAAATAATAAAAAAAAGGGCTTCCCTTTATTTTTGGTTCCCAGCCGGGTACAAATAGGCAACTGGGGGTTGGGGGCAGCCGTACCTGCCTGCTGTACCTGGCTAGCATACAAAAATATGGCGAAGCCCACATAATTTTTTCAGGGGGCAAAAAACTTCTGCATACAGTCCTGGATGGAGTATGCTGAGCCTTGTAGTTCTGCAGCTGCTGTCTGTCTGTATGGAGAAGAGCAGACAGCAGCTGCAGAACTACAAGGCTCAGCATACTCCATCCAGGACTGTATGCAGAAGTTTTTTGCCCACCAAAAAAATGACGTGGGCTTCGCCATATTTTTGTATGCTAGCCAGGTACAGCTGGCAGCCACGGGCTGCCTCCAACCCCCAGTTGCCTATTTGTACCCGGCTGGGAACCAAAAATATAGGGAAGCCCGTTTTTTTTAATTATTTCACTTATTTCATGAAATAATTAAAAAACAAATGACGTGGGCTTCGCCCTATTTTTGTGTCCAGCCGGGTACAACTAGGCAGCTGGGGATTGGAATCCGCAGCACAGGTTAGCCCGAGGTTTGTGGGCGCCTCTGCTGCGGATTTCAGTCCGCAGCCGTCCCAGAAAATGGCGCTCTCATAGAAGCGCCATCATCTGGCGCTGTATCCAACTCTTCCAACAGCCCTGGAGCCGGGTGGCTTGTTGGGTAATCATGAGTTAATACTGGCTTTGTTTTACCAGCCAGTATTAAGCCAGAGATTCTTAATGTCAGGCACGTTTGACCCGGCCATTAAGAATCTCCAATAAAGGGTTAAAAAAAAGACACCACACAGAGAAAAAATACTTTAATAGAAATAAATACACAGACACATTAGAGACTCCATCTTTATTACCCCTGTCAGCCCTCCACGATCCTGCTCTTCTGTCTTCTTTCTTTCTAGTGTAGTAGTAGTGACGATTGTAGTGAGGAAGGATGAGGTTCACCAGCTCATCACTTGGGGCTGGGGAACCTCCATCCTAACTACAATGCTCACTACAATCGGGAAGCAGCGTGCAGCCTTCACTCTGTGAGTGATCAGTGCTGGCTGCTAGCGGTAACGCTGACAGACGCGTTACCATAGCAACGGTGCTCTCGGAGCCGCGGTTAGCGGTGACGTCACCGCTAACTGCGTTGCTATGGCAACGGTGATCTCCGTTAATGACCGGCTGTGTCAGCCGGTCCCTAACGGAACGGGGAGTCGACCGTGTGCTACAGCATGTCGCCGGTACACGGCGATACACATATGTGCACCGTGTACCGGAGAGATGCACTCGCAGGTCCTACATGACGTGTCATAGTCATGTGACCAGTCTGTAGCCAATGAGATAATAGCCACGTGACTGGTCACATGGCTATTTTGACGTCACGATAGGTCCTGCTTCTCTGCTGGCAGTGCAGGTCACCGGGAGGATTCAGCGATCATCGGATGGAATAGCGGCAGGAGACAGAGTGCAGAAGGGATCGCGAGGACCGGTAAGTGTTATGGCAATGTTTAGTAACTGTTTGTGTACATTTATCATGCATTTTTATGTGTTTGTGATTGCCTCCCATTATAGCCTATACGTTCGAGTTTGGTTCGTCGAACGTTCGACGAACCGAACTCGAACGGGACCCCCGTTTGTCGAGCCGACCTCGAGCCGAACCGGGACCGGTTCGCTCATCTCTAATCAGCACTCTGCCCGGTTCGTAACCACTCTGGACAATCATCCCGTACGGACACTCCTGGACTATACCACTTGCCCCTTGTGTACCGGCTGCCGCACATTTAGGCCTTCCGGGGTTGATTGCCGGACAGTCCCTGTACAGGGGTTCGCTCTGGTGGTCTCCCTGGGGGAGTCCGGTGCGTGGCCCCGGGAATCCCCTTCGCTCCGTTTTGTGTGTTGTTTTACTGTGTTTATTCCCGTTGTGTGTCTACCGTGGTGACATATTATATAACATCTTGTACCAAGAACTCGTCTCTGTTGTCATTGCCCTAACGCAATCGAAATCCTCAGAACATACAGTAGTATTACACATCGGGTATCCAAGCAAAGCGCTTTGGTTAGTAACCCGATGTTTATCTTAGTTACTTGCAGGAAGCCCACACTTCCCCACTCAGCTCGCTCCGCCCCCTCCTGCCCTCGGCATGTACACATATACACACACACACACACACACACACACACATGGTCCCGCTCGGCTTACCTGCGGTGATGAAGTCTCGCCATCCCGACCTCAGCGCTGTCACTGTCCTCCATGGCCGCCGCTTGTCACATCACCTCTCGCTTCCGACCCGAGACTGACTAGCGGTGACGTCACGGGCCTCTCGCGATATTTGGCTGTGAAGGCGGCGGTCATTGAACTCAGTGACAGGGGCTGTCAGTGTGCTGGAGATCAGTGCAGGTAATGTACCTCGCTGACAGCAGCACTTGTCATCCCCTGCAGTGACCTGGGCTGACCCATTGATGTTAGCTCAGGTCACTGCACTGCTCTCCCAGCCAATGGGGAACATCCTGCTCTTCATTGACTGGGACAGTGTGGATCGTCATGGCAACCCCTTGGATTACAGCAGACCTGGATTTGTTTTTCATTCTAATAAATTGGTTAAAGAGGGAATGTTTTGGGGAGTGTTTTTTCAAATAAAAATGTGTTTGTCGTCTATTTTTTTTTATTACTGACTGGGTTGGTGATGTCGGGTATCTGATAGACGCCTGACCTCACCAACCCCAGGGCTTGATGCCAGGTGACATTACACATCTGGTATTAACCCCATATATTACCCCGTTTGCCACCGCACCAGGGCGCAGGATGAGCTGGGGCGAAGCACCAGGATTGGCGCATCTAATGGATGCGCCACTTCTGGGGCGGCTGCGGCCTGCAATTTTTAGGCTGGGGAGAGTCCAATAACCATGGACCTCCCTAGTCTGAGAATATCAGGCCCCAGCTGTCTGCTTTACCTTGCTGGTGATCCAATTTTGGGGGACCCCTACGTGTTTTTCTTTTTAAAATTATTTATTTAATTTAAAATAACAGCGTGGGGTGCCCTCAGTTTTGGATTACCAGCCAAGGTGAGGTTGCCAGCTGTGGTCTGCAGGCTGCATCCGTCTGCTTTAACCTAGCTGGCTACAAAACTAGGGGGAACCCTACGTCATTTTTTTTTTCATTCCTCTACAGTAGTTCTCCTGATTAGGCATGCCCTTACCTCATGAGCAGGGCATTGCAGCTTTGGTAGCAACCATTACGTCATGGACTCTGCTGCTGTGGACCCGAGAAGAGTGAGTGCAGATTCATTGCACCCACACTCCTAACATGAAGGGTCCGCACTCCTAGAAAATGGGGGATACGTTCCCTGAGTGTCTCCCCCCCATATTCTAGACGGTCCAGAGTCATCGTGGGACCCCTTTATTTTTTTTCTTACAATAAATTGGTGAAAGAGGAAATGTTTTGGGGACTGTTTTTTCAAATAAATTTCTTTTGTCGATTTTTTTTTTTTTTTTTTTGTTAGTACTGACAGTTTATGATGTTGGGTATCTAAGAGGGGGGTATTGCAACTTTTGGCCATTTTGAAGCGAAATTGTTCCTTTCAGGGGGTATTGCAACTTTTCGGCATTTTGAGGCGAAATTGTTCCTTTGGGGGTTATTGCAATTTTTTTTCCATTTTGAGGCGAAATTGTTCCTTTGAGGGGTATTTCAACTTTTGGTCATTTTGAAGCGAAATTGTTCCTTTCGGAGGGTATTGCAACTTTTCGGCATTTTGAGGCGAAATTGTTCCTATGGGGGTTATTGCAATTTTTTTTCCATTTTGAGGCGAAATTGTTCCTTTGGGGGGGTATTGCAACTTTTGGCCATTTTGAAGCGAAATTGTTCCTTTGGGGGGGTATTGCAACTTTTGGCCATTTTGAAGCGAAATTGTTCCTTTGGAGGGGTATTGCAACTTTTCGGCATTTTGAGGCGAAATTGTTCCTTTGGGGGGGTATTGCAATTTTTTTAGCATTGTGAGGCGAAATTGTTTCTTTGGGGGGGTATTGCAATTTTTTTCCATTTTGAGGCGAAATTGTTCCTTTGGGGGGTATTGCAACTTTTGGCCAATTTGAAGCGAAATTGTTCCTTTGGAGGGGTATTGCAACTTTTCGGCATTTTGAGGCGAAATTGTTCCTTTGGGGGGGTATTGCAATTTTTTGCCATTTTGAGGCGAAATTGTTCCTTTCGGAGGGTATTTCAACTTTTGGTCATTTTGAAGCGAAATTGTTCCTTTCGGAGGGTATTGCAACTTTTCGGCATTTTGAGGCGAAATTGTTCCTTTGGGGGGGTATTGCAATTTTTTTTCCATTTTGAGGCGAAATTGTTCCTTTGGGGGGGTATTGCAACTTTTGGCCATTTTGAAGCGAAATTGTTCCTTTGGGGGGGTATTGCAATTTTTTGACATTTTGAGGCGAAATTGTTCCTTTGGGGGGGTATTGCAACTTTTGGCCATTTTGAAGCGAAATTGTTCCTTTCGGGGGGTATTGCAACTTTTCGGCATTTTGAGGCGAAATTGTTCCTTTGGGGGTTATTGCAATTTTTTTTCCATTTTGAGGCGAAATTGTTCCTTTGGGGGGTATTTCAACTTTTGGTCATTTTGAAGCGAAATTGTTCCTTTCGGAGGGTATTGCCAGTTTTCGGCATTTTGAGGCGAAATTGTTCCTTTGGGGGTTATTGCAATTTTTTTTCCATTTTGAGGCGAAATTGTTCCTTTGGGGGGTATTTCAACTTTTGGTCATTTTGAAGCGAAATTGTTCCTTTCGGAGGGTATTGCAACTTTTCGGCATTTTGAGGCGAAATTGTTCCTTTGGGGGTTATTGCAACTTTTCGGCATTTTGAGGCGAAATTGTTCCTTTGGGGGGGTATTGCAATTTTTTTTTCCATTTTGAGGCGAAATTGTTCTTTTGGGGGGGTATTGCAATTTTTGGCCATTTTGAAGCGAAATTGTTCCTTTGGAGGGGTATTGCAACTTTTCGGCATTTTGAGGCGAAATTGTTCCTTTGGGGGGGTATTGCAATTTTTTGCCATTTTGAGGCGAAATTGTTCCTTTGGGTGGTATTGGAACTTTTGGCCATTTTGAAGCGAAATTGTTCCTTTCGGGGGGTATTGCAACTTTTCGGCATTTAGAGGCGAAATTGTTCCTTTGGGGGGGTATTGCAATTTTTTTTTCCATTTTGAGGCGAAATTGTTCTTTTGGGGGGGTATTACAACTTTTGGCTATTTTGAAGCGAAATTGTTCCTTTGGAGGGGTATTGCAAATTTTCGGCATTTTGAGGCGAAATTGTTCCTTTGGGGGGGTATTGCAATTTTTTTAGCATTGTGAGACGAAATTGTTCCTTTGGGGGGGTATTGCAACTTTTGGTCATTTTGAAGCGAAATTGTTCCTTTGGGGGGGTATTGCAATTTTTTTCCATTTTGAGGCGAAATTGTTCCTTTGGGGGGGTATTGCAACTTTTGGCCATTTTGAAGCGAAATTGTTCCTTTCGGGGGGTATTGCAACTTTTTGGCATTTTGAGGTGAAATTGTTCCTTTGGGGGGGTTTTGCAACTTTTGGCCATTTTAAAGCGAAATTGTTCTTTTCGGGGGGTATTGCAACTTTTCGGCATTTTGAGGCGAAATTGTTCCTTTGGGGGGGTATTGCAACTTTTGGCCATTTTGAAGCGAAATTGTTCCTTTCGGGGGGTATTGAAACTTTTCGGCATTTTGAGGCGAAATTGTTCCTTTGGGGGGGTATTGCAATTTTTTTTCCATTTTGAGGCGAAATTGTTCCTTTGGGGGGGTATTGCAACTTTTGGCCATTTTGAAGCGAAATTGTTCCTTTGGGGGGGTATTGCAATTTTTTGACATTTTGAGGCGAAATTGTTCCTTTGGGGGGGTATTGCAACTTTTGGCCATTTTGAAGCGAAATTGTTCCTTTCGGGGGGTATTGCAACCTTTCGGCATTTTGAGGCGAAATTGTTCCTTTGGGGGTTATTGCAATTTTTTTTCCATTTTGAGGCGAAATTGTTCCTTTGGGGGGTATTTCAACTTTTGGTCATTTTGAAGCGAAATTGTTCCTTTCGGAGGGTATTGCCAGTTTTCGGCATTTTGAGGCGAAATTGTTCCTTTGGGGGTTATTGCAATTTTTTTTCCATTTTGAGGCGAAATTGTTCCTTTGGGGGGTATTTCAACTTTTGGTCATTTTGAAGCGAAATTGTTCCTTTCGGAGGGTATTGCAACTTTTCGGCATTTTGAGGCGAAATTGTTCCTTTGGGGGTTATTGCAACTTTTCGGCATTTTGAGGCGAAATTGTTCCTTTGGGGGGGTATTGCAATTTTTTTTTTCCATTTTGAGGCGAAATTGTTCTTTTGGGGGGGTATTGCAATTTTTGGCCATTTTGAAGCGAAATTGTTCCTTTGGAGGGGTATTGCAACTTTTCGGCATTTTGAGGCGAAATTGTTCCTTTGGGGGGGTATTGCAATTTTTTCCATTTTGAGGCGAAATTGTTCCTTTGGGGGGGTATTGCAACTTTTGGCCATTTTGAAGCGAAATTGTTCCTTTCGGGGGGTATTGCAACTTTTTGGCATTTTGAGGTAAAATTGTTCCTTTGGGGGGGTTTTGCAACTTTTGGCCATTTTAAAGCGAAATTGTTCTTTTCGGGGGGTATTGCAACTTTTCGGCATTTTGAGGCGAAATTGTTCCTTTGGGGGGGTATTGCAACTTTTGGCCATTTTGAAGCGAAATTGTTCCTTTCGGGGGGTATTGAAACTTTTCGGCATTTTGAGGCGAAATTGTTCCTTTGGGGGGGTATTGCAATTTTTTTTCCATTTTGAGGCGAAATTGTTCCTTTGGGGGGGTATTGCAACTTTTGGCCATTTTGAAGCGAAATTGTTCCTTTGGGGGGGGTATTGCAATTTTTTGACATTTTGAGGCGAAATTGTTCCTTTGGGGGGGTATTGCAACTTTTGGCCATTTTGAAGCGAAATTGTTCCTTTCGGGGGGTATTGCAACTTTTCGGCATTTTGAGGCGAAATTGTTCCTTTGGGGGTTATTGCAATTTTTTTTCCATTTTGAGGCGAAATTGTTCCTTTGGGGGGTATTTCAACTTTTGGTCATTTTGAAGCGAAATTGTTCCTTTCGGAGGGTATTGCCAGTTTTCGGCATTTTGAGGCGAAATTGTTCCTTTGGGGGTTATTGCAATTTTTTTTCCATTTTGAGGCGAAATTGTTCCTTTGGGGGGTATTTCAACTTTTGGTCATTTTGAAGCGAAATTGTTCCTTTCGGAGGGTATTGCAACTTTTCGGCATTTTGAGGCGAAATTGTTCCTTTGGGGGGGTATTGCAATTTTTTTTCCATTTTGAGGCGAAATTGTTCCTTTGGGGGGGTATTGCAACTTTTGGCCATTTTGAAGCGAAATTGTTCCTTTGGGGGGGTATTGCAATTTTTTGACATTTTGAGGCGAAATTGTTCCTTTGGGGGGGTATTGGAACTTTTGGCCATTTTGAAGCGAAATTGTTCCTTTCGGGGGGTATTGCAACTTTTCGGCATTTTGAGGCGAAATTGTTCCTTTGGGGGTTATTGCAATTTTTTTTCCATTTTGAGGCGAAATTGTTCCTTTGGGGGGTATTTCAACTTTTGGTCATTTTGAAGCGAAATTGTTCCTTTCGGAGGGTATTGCCAGTTTTCGGCATTTTGAGGCGAAATTGTTCCTTTGGGGGTTATTGCAATTTTTTTTCCATTTTGAGGCGAAATTGTTCCTTTGGGGGGTATTTCAACTTTTGGTCATTTTGAAGTGAAATTGTTCCTTTCGGAGGGTATTGCAACTTTTCGGCATTTTGAGGCGAAATTGTTCCTTTGGGGGTTATTGCAATTTTTTTTCCATTTTGAGGCGAAATTGTTCCTTTGGGGGGGTATTGCAACTTTTGGCCATTTTGAAGCGAAATTGTTCCTTTGGGGGGTATTGCAACTTTTGGCCATTTTGAAGCGAAATTGTTCCTTTGGAGGGGTATTGCAACTTTTCGGCATTTTGAGGCGAAATTGTTCCTTTGGGGGGGTATTGCAATTTTTTTAGCATTGTGAGGCGAAATTGTTTCTTTGGGGGGGTATTGCAATTTTTTTCCATTTTGAGGCGAAATTGTTCCTTTGGGGGGGTATTTCAATTTTTTTTCCATTTTGAGGCGAAATTGTTCCTTTGGGGGGGTATTGCAACTTTTGGCCATTTTGAAGCGAAATTGTTCCTTTGGGGGGGTATTGCAACTTTTCGGCATTTTGAAGCGAAATTGTTCCTTTGGGGGGGTATTGCAATTTTTTGACATTTTGAGGCGAAATTGTTCCTTTCGGGGGGTATTGCAACTTTTCGGCATTTTGAGGCGAAATTGTTCCTTTGGTGGTTATTGCAATTTTTTTCCATTTTGAGGCGAAATTGTTCCTTTGGAGGGTATTGCAACTTTTGGTCATTTTGAAGCGAAATTGTTCCTTTCGGGGGGTATTGCAAGTTTTCGGCATTTTGAGGCGAAATTGTTCCTTTGGGGGTTATTGCAATTTTTTTTCCATTTTGAGGCGAAATTGTTCCTTTGGGGGGGTATTGCAACTTTTGGCCATTTTGAAGCGAAATTGTTCCTTTGGGGGGGTATTGCAACTTTTGGCTATTTTGAAGCGAAATTGTTCCTTTGGGGGGGTATTGCAGTTTTTTGTCATTTTGAGGCGAAATTGTTCCTTTGGAGGGGTATTGCAACTTTTCGGCATTTTGAGGCGAAATTGTTTCTTTGGGGTGATATTGCAAATTTTTGCCATTTTGAGGCGAAATTGTTCCTTTGGGGGGGTATTGCAACTTTTGGCCATTTTGAAGCGAAATTGTTCCTTTGGGGGGTATTGCAACTTTTGGTCATTTTGAAGCGAAATTGTTCCTTTCGGGGGGTATTGCAAGTTTTCGGCATTTTGAGGCGAAATTGTTCCTTTGGGGGGGTATTGCAACTTTTGGCCATTTTGAAGCGAAATTGTTCCTTTGGGGGGGTATTGCAATTTTTTGCCATTTTGAGGCGAAATTGTTCCTTTGGAGGGGTATTGCAACTTTTCGGCATTTTGAGGCGAAATTGTTTCTTTGGGGGGGTATTGCAACTTTTGGCCATTTTGAAGCGAAATTGTTCCTTTGGGGGGGTATTGCAATTTTTTGCCATTTTGAGGCGAAATTGTTCCTTTGGGGGGTATTGCAACTTTTGGCCATTTTGAAGCGAAATTCTTCCTTTCGGGGGGTATTGCAACTTTTCGGCATTTTGAGGCGAAATTGTTCCTTTGGGGATTATTGCAATTTTTTTTCCATTTTGAGGCGAAAATGTTCCTTTGGGGGGGTATTGCAACTTTTGGCCATTTTGAAGCGAAATTGTACCTTTGGGGGGGTATTGCAATTTTTGGCCATTTTGAAGCGAAATTGTTCCTTTCGGGGGTTATTGCAACTTTTCGGCATTTTGAAGCGAAATTGTTCCTTTGGGGGGGTATTGCAACTTTTGGCCACTTTGAGGCGAAATTGTTCCTTTGGGGGGGTATTGCAATTTTTGGCCATTTTGAAGCGAAATTGTTCCTTTCGGGGGTTATTGCAACTTTTCGGCATTTTGAAGCGAAATTGTTCCTTTGGGGGGGTATTGCAACTTTTGGCCATTTTGAGGCGAAATTGTTCGTTTGGGGGTATTGCAACTTTTGGCCATTTTGAAGCGAAATTGTTCCTTTGGGGGTGTATTGCAATTTTTGGCCATTTTGAGGCGAAATTGTTCCTTTGGGGAGGTATTGCAACTTTCCGGCATTTTGAGGCAAAATTGTTCCTTTGGGGGGGTATTGCAACTTTTCGGCATTTTGAGGCGAAATTGTTTCTTTGGAGGGGTATTGCAACTTTTGGCCATTTTGAAGCGAAATTGTTCCTTTGGGGGGGTATTGCAACTTTTCGGCATTTTGAGGCGAAATTGTTCCTTTGGGGGGGTATTGCAATTTTTTTGCCATTTTGAGGCGAAATTGTTCCTTTGGGGGGGTATTGCAACTTTTGGCCATTTTGAAGCGAAATTGTACCTTTGGGGGGCTATTGCAATTTTTGGCCATTTTGAAGCGAAATTGTTCCTTTCGGGGGGTATTGCAACTTTTCGGCATTTTGAAGCGAAATTGTTCCTTTGGGGGGGTATTGCAACTTTTGGCCACTTTGAGGCGAAATTGTTCCTTTGGGGGGGTATTGCAACTTTTGGCCATTTTGAAGTGAAATTGTTCTTTTGGGGGGGTATTGCAATTTTTCGGCATTTTGAGGCGAAATTGTTCCTTTCGGGGGGTATTGCAATTTTTCGGCATTTTGAGGCGAAATTGTTCCTTTCGGAGGGTATTGCAACTTTTCGGCATTTTGAGGCGAAATTGTTCCTTTAGGGGGGTATTGCAATTTTTTTTCCATTTTGAGGCGAAATTGTTCCTTTGGGGGGGTATTGCAACTTTTGGCCATTTTGAAGCGAAATTTTACTTTTGGGGGGTATTGCAATTTTTTGACATTTTGAGGCGAAATTGTTCGTTTGGGGGTATTGCAACTTTTGGCCATTTTGAAGCGAAATTGTTCCTTTGGGGGTGTATTGCAATTTTTGGCCATTTTGAAGCGAAATTGTTCTTTTGGGGGGGTATTGCAATTTTTCGGCATTTTGAGGCGAAATTGTTCCTTTCGGTAGGTATTGCAACTTTTCGGCATTTTGAGGCGAAATTGTTCCTTTAGGGGGGTATTGCAATTTTTTTTCCATTTTGAGGCGAAATTGTTCCTTTGGGGGGGTATTGCAACTTTTGGCCATTTTGAAGCGAAATTTTACCTTTGGGGGGGGTATTGCAATTTTTTGCCATTTTGAGGCGAAATTGTTCGTTTGGGGGTATTGCAACTTTTGGCCATTTTGAAGCGAAATTGTTCCTTTGGGGGTGTATTGCAATTTTTGGCCATTTTGAGGCGAAATTGTTCCTTTGGGGAGGTATTGCAACTTTCCGGCATTTTGAGGCAAAATTGTTCCTTTGGGGGGGTATTGCAACTTTTGGCCATTTTGAAGCGAAATTGTTCCTTTGGGGGGGTAATGCAACTTTTCGGCATTTTGAGGCGAAATTGTTTCTTTGGAGGGGTATTGCAACTTTTGGCCATTTTGAAGCGAAATTGTTCCTTTGGGGGGGTATTGCAACTTTTCGGCATTTTGAGGCGAAATTGTTCCTTTGGGGGGGTATTGCAATTTTTTTGCCATTTTGAGGCGAAATTGTTCCTTTGGGGGGGTATTGCAACTTTTGGCCATTTTGAAGCGAAATTGTACCTTTGGGGGGGTATTGCAATTTTTGGCCATTTTGAAGCGAAATTGTTCATTTCGGGGGGTATTGCAACTTTTCTGCATTTTGAAGCGAAATTGTTCCTTTGGGGGGGTATTGCAACTTTTGGCCATTTTGAAGCGAAATTGTTCTTTTGGGGGGGTATTGCAATTTTTCGGCATTTTGAGGCGAAATTGTTCCTTTCGGGGGGTATTGCAACTTTTCGGCATTTTGAAGCGAAATTGTTCCTTTGGGGGGGTATTGCAATTTTTTTTCCATTTTGAGGCGAAATTGTTCCTTTGGGGGGGTATTGCAACTTTTGGCCATTTTGAAGCGAAATTTTACCTTTGGGGGGGTATTACAATTTTTTGCCATTTTTAGGCGAAATTGTTCGTTTGGGGGGTATTGCAACTTTTGGCCATTTTGAAACGAAATTGTTCCTTTGGGGGTGTATTGCAATTTTTGGCCATTTTGAGGCGAAATTGTTCCTTTGGGGAGGTATTGCAACTTTCCGGCATTTTGAGGCAAAATTGTTCCTTTGGGGGGGTATTGCAACTTTTGGCCATTTTGAAGCGAAATTGTTCCTTTGGGGGGGTATTGCAACTTTTCGGCATTTTGAGGCGAAATTGTTTCTTTGGAGGGGTATTGCAACTTTGGCCATTTTGAAGCGAAATTGTTCCTTTGGGGGGGTATTGCAACTTTTCGGCATTTTGAGGCGAAATTGTTCCTTTGGGGTGGTATTGCAATTTTTTTGCCATTTTGAGGCGAAATTGTTCCTTTGGGGGGGTATTGCAACTTTTGGCCATTTTGAAGCGAAATTGTTCCTTTGGAGGGGTATTGCAACTTTTGGCCATTTTGAAGCGAAATTGTTCCTTTCGGGGGGTATTGCAACTTTTCGGCATTTTGAGGCGAAATTGTTCCTTTGAGGGGGGTATTGCAATTTTTTTCCATTTTGAGGCGAAATTGTTCCTTTGGGGGGGTATTGCAACTTTTGGCCATTTTGAAGCGAAATTGTTCCTTTGGGGGGGTATTGCAATTTTTTGACATTTTGAGGCGAAATTGTTCCTTTGGGGGGGTATTGCAACTTTTGGCCATTTTGAAGCGAAATTGTTCCTTCCGGGGGGTATTGCAACTTTTTGGCATTTTGAGGTGAAATTGTTCCTTTGGGGGTTATTGCAATTTTTTTTCCATTTTGAGGCGAAATTGTTCCTTTGGGGGGTATTTCAACTTTTGGTCATTTTGAAGCGAAATTGTTCCTTTCGGAGGGTATTGCAACTTTTCGACATTTTGAGGCGAAATTGTTCCTTTGGGGGTTATTGCAATTTTTTTTCCATTTTGAGGCGAAATTGTTCCTTTGGGGGGGTATTGCAACTTTTGGCCATTTTGAAGCGAAATTGTTCCTTTGGGGGGGTATTGCAACTTTTGGCCATTTTGAAGCGAAATTGTTCCTTTGGAGGGGTATTGCAACTTTTCGGCATTTTGAGGCGAAATTGTTCCTTTGGGGGGGTATTCCAATTTTTTTAGCATTGTGAGGCGAAATTGTTCCTTTGGGGGGGTATTGCAACTTTTGGCCATTTTGAAGTGAAATTGTTCCTTTGGGGGGGTATTGCAACTTTTGGCCATTTTGAAGCGAAATTGTTCCTTTCGGGGGGTATTGCAACTTTTCAGCATTTTGAGGCGAAATTGTTCCTTTGGGGGGTATTGCAATTTTTTGCCATTTTGAGGCGAAAGTGTTCCTTTGGGGGGTATTGCAACTTTTGGCCATTTTGAGGCGAAATTGTTTCTTTGGGGGGGAATTGCAAATTTTTGCCATTTTGAGGCGAAATTGTTCCTTTGGGGGGGTATTGCAACTTTTGGCCATTTTGAAGCGAAATTGTTCCTTTGGGGGGTATTGCAATTTTTTTCCATTTTGAGGCGAAATTGTTCCTTTGGGGTGGTATTGCAACTTTTGGCCTTTTTGAAGCGAAATTGTTCCTTTGGGGGGTATTGCAATTTTTTGCCATTTTGAGGCGAAATTGTTCCTTTGGGTGGTATTGCAACTTTTGGCCATTTTGAAGCGAAATTGTTCCTTTCGGGGGGTATTGCAACTTTTCGGCATTTTGAGGCGAAATTGTTCCTTTCGGGGGGTATTGGAATTTTTTTTTCCATTTTGAGGCGAAATTGTTCCTTTGGGGGGGTATTGCAACTTTTGGCCATTTTGAAGCGAAATTGTTCCTTTGGAGGGGTATTGCAACTTTTCGGCATTTTGAGGCGAAATTGTTCCTTTGGGGGGTATTGCAATTTTTTTAGCATTGTGAGGCGAAATTGTTCCTTTGGGGGGGTATTGCAACTTTTGGCCATTTTGAAGCGAAATTGTTCCTTTGGGGGGTATTGCAATTTTTTTCCATTTTGAGGCGAAATTGTTCCTTTGGGGTGGTATTGCAACTTTTGGCCATTTTGAAGCGAAATTGTTCCTTTGGGGGGGTATTGCAATTTTTTGACATTTTGAGGCGAATTTGTTCCTTTGGGTGGTATTGCAACTTTTGGCCATTTTGAAGCGAAATTGTTCCTTTCGGGGGGTATTGCAACTTTTCGGCATTTAGAGGCGAAATTGTTCCTTTGGGGGGTTATTGCAATTTTTTTTTCCATTTTGAGGCGAAATTGTTCTTTTGGGGGGGTATTACAACTTTTGGCTATTTTGAAGCGAAATTGTTCCTTTGGAGGGGTATTGCAAATTTTCGGCATTTTGAGGCGAAATTGTTCCTTTGGGGGGGCATTGCAATTTTTTTAGCATTGTGAGACGAAATTGTTCCTTTGGGGGGGTATTGCAACTTTTGGTCATTTTGAAGCGAAATTGTTCCTTTGGGGGGGTATTGCAATTTTTTTCCATTTTGAGGCGAAATTGTTCCTTTGGGGGGGTATTGCAACTTTTGGCCATTTTGAAGCGAAATTGTTCCTTTCGGGGAGTATTGAAACTTTTCGGCATTTTGAGGCGAAATTGTTCCTTTGGGGGGGTATTGCAATTTTTTTTCCATTTTGAGGCGAAATTGTTCCTTTGGGGGGGTATTGCAACTTTTGGCCATTTTGAAGCGAAATTGTTCCTTTCGGGGGGTATTGCAACTTTTCGGCATTTTGAGGTGAAATTGTTCCTTTGGGGGTTATTGCAATTTTTTTTCCATTTTGAGGCGAAATTGTTCCTTTGGGGGGTATTTCAACTTTTGGTCATTTTGAAGCGAAATTGTTCCTTTCGGAGGGTATTGCAACTTTTCGGCATTTTGAGGCGAAATTGTTCCTTTGGGGGTTATTGCAATTTTTTTTCCATTTTGAGGCGAAATTGTTCCTTTGGGGGGGTATTGCAACTTTTGGCCATTTTGAAGCGAAATTGTTCCTTTGGGGGGGTATTGCAACTTTTGGCCATTTTGAAGCGAAATTGTTCCTTTGGAGGGGTATTGCAACTTTTCGGCATTTTGAGGCGAAATTGTTCCTTTGGGGGGGTATTCCAATTTTTTTAGCATTGTGAGGCGAAATTGTTCCTTTGGGGGGGTATTGCAACTTTTGGCCATTTTGAAGTGAAATTGTTCCTTTGGGGGGGTATTGCAACTTTTGGCCATTTTGAAGCGAAATTGTTCCTTTCGGGGGGTATTGCAACTTTTCAGCATTTTGAGGCGAAATTGTTCCTTTGGGGGGTATTGCAATTTTTTGCCATTTTGAGGCGAAAGTGTTCCTTTGGGGGGTATTGCAACTTTTGGCCATTTTGAGGCGAAATTGTTTCTTTGGGGGGGAATTGCAAATTTTTGCCATTTTGAGGCGAAATTGTTCCTTTGGGGGGTATTGCAACTTTTGGCCTTTTTGAAGCGAAATTGTTCCTTTGGGGGGTATTGCAATTTTTTGCCATTTTGAGGCGAAATTGTTCCTTTGGGTGGTATTGCAACTTTTGGCCATTTTGAAGCGAAATTGTTCCTTTCGGGGGGTATTGCAACTTTTCGGCATTTTGAGGCGAAATTGTTCCTTTCGGGGGGTATTGGAATTTTTTTTTCCATTTTGAGGCGAAATTGTTCCTTTGGGGGGGTATTGCAACTTTTGGCCATTTTGAAGCGAAATTGTTCCTTTGGAGGGGTATTGCAACTTTTCGGCATTTTGAGGCGAAATTGTTCCTTTGGGGGGTATTGCAATTTTTTTAGCATTGTGAGGCGAAATTGTTCCTTTGGGGGGGTATTGCAACTTTTGGCCATTTTGAAGCGAAATTGTTCCTTTGGGGGGTATTGCAATTTTTTTCCATTTTGAGGCGAAATTGTTCCTTTGGGGTGGTATTGCAACTTTTGGCCATTTTGAAGCGAAATTGTTCCTTTGGGGGGGTATTGCAATTTTTTGACATTTTGAGGCGAAATTGTTCCTTTGGGTGGTATTGCAACTTTTGGCCATTTTGAAGCGAAATTGTTCCTTTCGGGGGGTATTGCAACTTTTCGGCATTTAGAGGCGAAATTGTTCCTTTGGGGGGTTATTGCAATTTTTTTTTCCATTTTGAGGCGAAATTGTTCTTTTGGGGGGGTATTACAACTTTTGGCTATTTTGAAGCGAAATTGTTCCTTTGGAGGGGTATTGCAAATTTTCGGCATTTTGAGGCGAAATTGTTCCTTTGGGGGGGTATTGCAATTTTTTTAGCATTGTGAGACGAAATTGTTCCTTTGGGGGGGTATTGCAACTTTTGGTCATTTTGAAGCGAAATTGTTCCTTTGGGGGGGTATTGCAATTTTTTTCCATTTTGAGGCGAAATTGTTCCTTTGGGGGGGTATTGCAACTTTTGGCCATTTTGAAGCGAAATTGTTCCTTTCGGGGGGTATTGCAACTTTTCGGCATTTTGAGGCGAAATTGTTCCTTTGGGGGGGTATTGCAACTTTTGGCCATTTTGAAGCGAAATTGTTCCTTTCGGGGGGTATTGAAACTTTTCGGCATTTTGAGGCGAAATTGTTCCTCTGGGGGGGTATTGCAATTTTTTTTCCATTTTGAGGCGAAATTGTTCCTTTGGGGGGGTATTGCAACTTTTGGCCATTTTGAAGCGAAATTGTTCCTTTGGGGGGGTATTGCAACTTTTGGTCATTTTGAAGCGAAATTGTTCCTTTCGGAGGGTATTGCCAGTTTTCGGCATTTTGAGGCGAAATTGTTCCTTTGGGGGTTATTGCAATTTTTTTTCCATTTTGAGGCGAAATTGTTCCTTTGGGGGGTATTTCAACTTTTGGTCATTTTGAAGCGAAATTGTTCCTTTCGGAGGGTATTGCAACTTTTCGGCATTTTGAGGCGAAATTGTTCCTTTGGGGGTTATTGCAATTTTTTTTCCATTTTGAGGCGAAATTGTTCCTTTGGGGGGGTATTGCAACTTTTGGCCATTTTGAAGCGAAATTGTTCCTTTGGGGGGTATTGCAACTTTTGGCCATTTTGAAGCGAAATTGTTCCTTTGGAGGGGTATTGCAACTTTTCGGCATTTTGAGGCGAAATTGTTCCTTTGGGGGGGTATTGCAATTTTTTTAGCATTGTGAGGCGAAATTGTTTCTTTGGGGGGGTATTGCAATTTTTTTCCATTTTGAGGCGAAATTGTTCCTTTGGGGGGGTATTGCAATTTTTTTTCCATTTTGAGGCGAAATTGTTCCTTTGGGGGGGTATTGCAACTTTTGGCCATTTTGAAGCGAAATTGTTCCTTTGGGGGGGTATTGCAACTTTTCGGCATTTTGAAGCGAAATTGTTCCTTTGGGGGGGTATTGCAATTTTTTGACATTTTGAGGCGAAATTGTTCCTTTGGGGGGGTATTGCAACTTTTGGCCATTTTGAAGCGAAATTGTTCCTTTCGGGGGGTATTGCAACTTTTCGGCATTTTGAGGCGAAATTGTTCCTTTGGTGGTTATTGCAATTTTTTTCCATTTTGAGGCGAAATTGTTCCTTTGGAGGGTATTGCAACTTTTGGTCATTTTGAAGCGAAATTGTTCCTTTCGGGGGGTATTGCAAGTTTTCGGCATTTTGAGGCGAAATTGTTCCTTTGGGGGTTATTGCAATTTTTTTTCCATTTTGAGGCGAAATTGTTCCTTTGGGGGGGTATTGCAACTTTTGGCCATTTTGAAGCGAAATTGTTCCTTTGGGGGGGTATTGCAACTTTTGGCCATTTTGAAGCGAAATTGTTCCTTTGGGGGGGTATTGCAACTTTTGGCTATTTTGAAGCGAAATTGTTCCTTTGGGGGGGTATTGCAATTTTTTGTCATTTTGAGGCGAAATTGTTCCTTTGGAGGGGTATTGCAACTTTTCGGCATTTTGAGGCGAAATTGTTTCTTTGGGGGGATATTGCAAATTTTTGCCATTTTGAGGCGAAATTGTTCCTTTGGGGGGGTATTGCAACTTTTGGCCATTTTGAAGCGAAATTGTTCCTTTGGGGGGTATTGCAACTTTTGGTCATTTTGAAGCGAAATTGTTCCTTTCGGGGGGTATTGCAAGTTTTCGGCATTTTGAGGCGAAATTGTTCCTTTGGGGGGTATTGCAACTTTTGGCCATTTTGAGGCGAAATTGTTCCTTTGGGGGGGTATTGCAACTTTTGGCCATTTTGAAGCGAAATTGTTCCTTTGGGGGGGTATTGCAACTTTTCGGCATTTTGAGGCGAAATTGTTTCTTTGGGGGGGTATTGCAACTTTTGGCCATTTTGAAGCGAAATTGTTCCTTTGGGGGGGTATTGCAATTTTTTGCCATTTTGAGGCGAAATTGTTCCTTTGGGGGGTATTGCAACTTTTGGCCATTTTGAAGCGAAATTGTTCCTTTGGGGATTATTGCAATTTTTTTTCCATTTTGAGGCGAAATTGTTCCTTTGGGGGGGTATTGCAACTTTTGGCCATTTTGAAGCGAAATTGTACCTTTGGGGGGGTATTGCAATTTTTGGCCATTTTGAAGCGAAATTGTTCCTTTCGGGGGTTATTGCAACTTTTCGGCATTTTGAAGCGAAATTGTTCCTTTGGGGGGGTATTGCAACTTTTGGCCACTTTGAGGCGAAATTGTTCCTTTGGGGGGGTATTGCAACTTTTGGCCATTTTGAAGCGAAATTGTTCTTTTGGGGGGGTATTGCAATTTTTCGGCATTTTGAGGCGAAATTGTTCCTTTCGGGGGGTATTGCAACTTTTCGGCATTTTGAGGCGAAATTGTTCCTTTGGGGGGGTATTGCAATTTTTTTTCCATTTTGAGGCGAAATTGTTCCTTTGGGGGGGTATTGCAACTTTTTGCCATTTTGAAGCGAAATTTTACCTTTGGGGGGGTATTGCAATTTTTTGCCATTTTGAGGCGAAATTGTTCGTTTGGGGGTATTGCAACTTTTGGCCATTTTGAAGCGAAATTGTTCCTTTGGGGGTGTATTGCAATTTTTGGCCATTTTGAGGCGAAATTGTTCCTTTGGGGAGGTATTGCAACTTTCCGGCATTTTGAGGCAAAATTGTTCCTTTGGGGGGGTATTGCAACTTTTGGCCATTTTGAAGCGAAATTGTTCCTTTGGGGGGGTATTGCAACTTTTCGGCATTTTGAGGCGAAATTGTTCCTTTGGGGGGGTATTGCAATTTTTTTGCCATTTTGAGGCGAAATTGTTCCTTTGGGGGGGTATTGCAACTTTTGGCCATTTTGAAGCGAAATTGTACCTTTGGGGGGCTATTGCAATTTTTGGCCATTTTGAAGCGAAATTGTTCCTTTCGGGGGGTATTGCAACTTTTCGGCATTTTGAAGCGAAATTGTTCCTTTGGGGGGGTATTGCAACTTTTGGCCACTTTGAGGCGAAATTGTTCCTTTGGGGGGGTATTGCAACTTTTGGCCATTTTGAAGTGAAATTGTTCTTTTGGGGGGGTATTGCAATTTTTCGGCATTTTGAGGCGAAATTGTTCCTTTCGGGGGGTATTACAACTTTTCGGCATTTTGAGGCGAAATTGTTCCTTTGGGGGGGTATTGCAATTTTTTGCCATTTTGAGGCGAAATTGTTCGTTTGGGGGGTATTGCAACTTTTGGCCATTTTGAAGCGAAATTGTTCCTTTGGGGGTGTATTGCAATTTTTGGCCATTTTGAAGCGAAATTGTTCTTTTGGGGGGGTATTGCAATTTTTCGGCATTTTGAGGCGAAATTGTTCCTTTCGGAGGGTATTGCAACTTTTGGCCATTTTGAAGCGAAATTTTACCTTTGGGGGGGTATTGCAATTTTTTGCCATTTTGAGGCGAAATTGTTCGTTTGGGGGTGTATTGCAATTTTTGGCCATTTTGAGGCGAAATTGTTCCTTTGGGGAGGTATTGCAACTTTCCGGCATTTTGAGGCAAAATTGTTCCTTTGGGGGGGTATTGCAACTTTTGGCCATTTTGAAGCGAAATTGTTCCTTTGGGGGGGTATTGCAACTTTTCGGCATTTTGAGGCGAAATTGTTTCTTTGGAGGGGTATTGCAACTTTTGGCCATTTTGAAGCGAAATTGTTCCTTTGGGGGGGTATTGCAACTTTTCGGCATTTTGAGGCGAAATTGTTCCTTTGGGGGGGTATTGCAATTTTTTTGCCATTTTGAGGCGAAATTGTTCCTTTGGTGGGGTATTGCAACTTTTGGCCATTTTGAAGCGAAATTGTACCTTTGGGGGGGTATTGCAATTTTTGGCCATTTTGAAGCGAAATTGTTCCTTTCGGGGGGTATTGCAACTTTTCGGCATTTTGAAGCGAAATTGTTCCTTTGGGGGGGTATTGCAACTTTTGGCCACTTTGAGGCGAAATTGTTCCTTTGGGGGGGTATTGCAACTTTTGGCCATTTTGAAGCGAAATTGTTCTTTTGGGGGGGTATTGCAATTTTTCGGCATTTTGAGGCGAAATTGTTCCTTTCGGGGGGTATTGCAACTTTTCGGCATTTTGAGGCGAAATTGTTCCTTTGGGGGGGTATTGCAATTTTTTTTCCATTTTGAGGCGAAATTGTTCCTTTGGGGGGGTATTGCAACTTTTGGCCATTTTGAAGCGAAATTTTACCTTTGGGGGGGTATTACAATTTTTTGCCATTTTTAGGCGAAATTGTTCGTTTGGGGGGTATTGCAACTTTTGGCCATTTTGAAACGAAATTGTTCCTTTGGGGGTGTATTGCAATTTTTGGCCATTTTGAGGCGAAATTGTTCCTTTGGGGAGGTATTGCAACTTTCCGGCATTTTGACGCAAAATTGTTCCTTTGGGGGGGTATTGCAAATTTTGGCCATTTTGAAGCGAAATTGTTCCTTTGGGGGGGTATTGCAACTTTTCGGCATTTTGAGGCGAAATTGTTTCTTTGGAGGGGTATTGCAACTTTTGGCCATTTTGAAGCGAAATTGTTCCTTTGGGGGGGTATTGCAACTTTTCGGCATTTTGAGGCGAAATTGTTCCTTTGTGGTGGTATTGCAATTTTTTTGCCATTTTGAGGCGAAATTGTTCCTTTGGGGGGGTATTGCAACTTTTGGCCATTTTGAAGCGAAATTGTTCCTTCCGGGGGGTATTGCAACTTTTTGGCATTTTGAGGTGAAATTGTTCCTTTGGGGGGGTTTTGCAACTTTTGGCCATTTTAAAGCGAAATTGTTCTTTTCGGGGGGTATTGCAACTTTTCGGCATTTTGAGGCGAAATTGTTCCTTTGGGGGGGTATTGCAACTTTTGGCCATTTTGAAGCGAAATTGTTCCTTTCGGGGAGTATTGAAACTTTTCGGCATTTTGAGGCGAAATTGTTCCTTTGGGGGGGTATTGCAATTTTTTTTCCATTTTGAGGAGAAATTGTTCCTTTGGGGGGGTATTGCAACTTTTGGCCATTTTGAAGCGAAATTGTTCCTTTCGGGGGGTATTGCAACTTTTCGGCATTTTGAGGTGAAATTGTTCCTTTGGGGGTTATTGCAATTTTTTTTCCATTTTGAGGCGAAATTGTTCCTTTGGGGGGTATTTCAACTTTTGGTCATTTTGAAGCGAAATTGTTCCTTTCGGAGGGTATTGCAACTTTTCGGCATTTTGAGGCGAAATTGTTCCTTTGGGGGTTATTGCAATTTTTTTTCCATTTTGAGGCGAAATTGTTCCTTTGGGGGGGTATTGCAACTTTTGGCCATTTTGAAGCGAAATTGTTCCTTTGGGGGGGTATTGCAACTTTTGGCCATTTTGAAGCGAAATTGTTCCTTCCGGGGGGTATTGCAACTTTTTGGCATTTTGAGGTGAAATTGTTCCTTTGGGGGGGTTTTGCAACTTTTGGCCATTTTAAAGCGAAATTGTTCTTTTCGGGGGGTATTGCAACTTTTCGGCATTTTGAGGCGAAATTGTTCCTTTGGGGGGTATTGCAATTTTTTGCCATTTTGAGGCGAAATTGTTGCTTTGGGTGGTATTGCAACTTTTGGCCATTTTGAAGCGAAATTGTTCCTTTCGGGGGGTATTGCAACTTTTCGGCATTTTGAGGCGAAATTGTTCCTTTCGGGGGGTATTGGAATTTTTTTTTCCATTTTGAGGCGAAATTGTTCCTTTGGGGGGGTATTGCAACTTTTGGCCATTTTGAAGCGAAATTGTTCCTTTGGAGGGGTATTGCAACTTTTCGGCATTTTGAGGCGAAATTGTTACTTTGGGGGGTATTGCAATTTTTTTAGCATTGTGAGGCGAAATTGTTCCTTTGGGGGGGTATTGCAACTTTTGGCCATTTTGAAGCGAAATTGTTCCTTTGGGGGGTATTGCAATTTTTTTCCATTTTGAGGCGAAATTGTTCCTTTGGGGGGGTTTTGCAACTTTTGGCCATTTTAAAGCGAAATTGTTCTTTTCGGGGGGTATTGCAACTTTTCGGCATTTTGAGGCGAAATTGTTCCTTTGGGGGGGTATTGCAACTTTTGGCCATTTTGAAGCGAAATTGTTCCTTTCGGGGGGTATTGAAACTTTTCGGCATTTTGAGGCGAAATTGTTCCTTTGGGGGGGTATTGCAACTTTTGGCCATTTTGAAGCGAAATTGTTCCTTTGGGGGGGTATTGCAATTTTTTGACATTTTGAGGCGAAATTGTTCCTTTGGGGGGGTATTGCAACTTTTGGCTATTTTGAAGCGAAATTGTTCCTTTCGGGGGGTATTGCAACTTTTCGGCATTTTGAGGTGAAATTGTTCCTTTGGGGGTTATTGCAATTTTTTTTCCATTTTGAGGCGAAGTTGTTCCTTTGGGGGTGTTTTGCAACTTTTGGCCATTTTGAAGCGAAATTGTTCCTTTGGGGGGGTATTGCAACTTTTGGCCATTTTGAAGCGAAATTGTTCCTTTGGAGGGGTATTGCAACTTTTCGGCATTTTGAGGCGAAATTGTTCCTTTGGGGGGTATTGCAATTTTTTTAGCATTGTGAGGCGAAATTGTTCCTTTGGGGGGGTATTGCAACTTTTGGCCATTTTGAAGTGAAATTGTTCCTTTGGGGGGGTATTGCAATTTTTTTCCATTTTGAGGCGAAATTGTTCCTTTGGGGGGGTTTTGCAACTTTTGGCCATTTTAAAGCGAAATTGTTCTTTTCGGGGGGTATTGCAACTTTTCGGCATTTTGAGGCGAAATTGTTCCTTTGGGGGGTATTGCAACTTTTGGCCATTTTGAAGCGAAATTGTTCCTTTGGGGGGGTATTGCAACTTTTCGACATTTTGAGGCGAAATTGTTCCTTTGGGGGTTATTGCAATTTTTTTTCCATTTTGAGGCAAAATTGTTCCTTTGGGGGGTATTGCAACTTTTGGTCATTTTGAAGCGAAATTGTTCCTTTCGGGGGGTATTGCAACTTTTCGGCATTTTGAGGCGAAATTGTTCCTTTGGGGGTTATTGCAATTTTTTTTCCATTTTGAGGCGAAATTGTTCCTTTGGGGGGGTATTGCAACTTTTGGCCATTTTGAAGCGAAATTGTTCCTTTGGGGGGGTATTGCAACTTTTGGCGATTTTGAAGCGAAATTGTTCCGTTGGAGGGGTATTGCAACTTTTCGGCATTTTGAGGCGAAATTGTTTCTTTGGGGGGGTATTGCAAATTTTTGCCATTTTTAGGCGAAATTGTTCCTTTGGGGGGGTATTGCAACTTTTGGCCATTTTGAAGCGAAATTGTTCCTTTGGGGGGTATTGCAATTTTTTTCCATTTTGAGGCGAAATTGTTCCTTTGGGGGGTATTGCAACTTTTGGCCATTTTGTAGCGAAATTCTTCCTTTCGGGGGTATTGCAACTTTTCGGCATTTTGAGGCGAAATTGTTCCTTTGGGGGGTATTGCAACTTTTGGCCATTTTGAAGCGAAATTGTTCTTTTGGGGGGGTATTGCAATTTTTCGGCATTTTGAGGCGAAATTGTTCCTTTCGGGGGGTTTTGCAACTTTTCGGCATTTTGAGGCGAAATTGTTCCTTTCGGTGGGTATTGGAATTTTTTTTTCCATTTTGAGGCGAAATTGTTCCTTTTGGGGGGGTATTGCAACTTTTCGGCATTTTGAGGCGAAATTGTTCCTTTGGGGGGTATTGCAACTTTTCGGCATTTTGAGGCGAAATTGTTCCTTTGGAGGGGTATTGCAACTTTTCGGCATTTTGAGGCGAAATTGTTCCTTTGGGGGGTATTGCAATTTTTTTAGCATTGTGAGGCGAAATTGTTCCTTTGGGGGGGTATTGCAACTTTTGGCCATTTTGAAGCGAAATTGTTCCTTTGGGGGGTATTGCAATTTTTTTCCATTTTGAGGCGAAATTGTTCCTTTGGGGGGGTTTTGCAACTTTTGGCCATTTTAAAGCGAAATTGTTCTTTTTGGGGGGTATTGCAACTTTTCGGCATTTTGAGGCGAAATTGTTCCTTTGGGGGGGTATTGCAACTTTTGGCCATTTTGAAGCGAAATTGTTCCTTTCGGGGGGTATTGAAACTTTTCGGCATTTTGAGGCGAAATTGTTCCTTTGGGGGGGTATTGCAACTTTTGGCCATTTTGAAGCGAAATTGTTCCTTTGGGGGGGTATTGCAATTTTTTTGACATTTTGAGGCGAAATTGTTCCTTTGGGGGGGTATTGCAACTTTTCGCCATTTTGAAGCGAAATTGTTCCTTTCGGGGGGTATTGCAACTTTTCGGCATTTTGAGGTGAAATTGTTCCTTTGGGGGTTATTGCAATTTTTTTTCCATTTTGAGGCGAAATTGTTCCTTTGGGGGGTATTTCAACTTTTGGTCCTTTTTAAGCGAAATTGTTCCTTTGGGGGGGTATTGCAACTTTTGGCCATTTTGTAGCGAAATTGTTCCTTTGGAGGGGTATTGCAACTTTTCGGCATTTTGAGGCGAAATTGTTCCTTTGGGGGGGTATTGCAATTTTTTTAGCATTGTGAGGCGAAATTGTTCCTTTGGGGGGGTATTGCAACTTTTGGCCATTTTGAAGTGAAATTTTTCCTTTGGGGGGGTATTGCAATTTTTTTCCATTTTGAGGCGAAATTGTTCCTTTGGGGGGGGTATTGCAACTTTTGGCCATTTTGAAGCGAAATTGTTCCTTTCGGGGGATATTGCAACTTTTTGGCATTTTGAGGTGAAATTGTTCCTTTGGGGGGGTTTTGCAACTTTTGGGCATTTTAAAGCGAAATTGTTCTTTTCGGGGGGTATTGCAACTTTTCGGCATTTTGAGGCGAAATTGTTCCTTTGGGGGGTATTGCAACTTTTGGCCATTTTGAAGCGAAATTGTTCCTTTCGGGGGGTATTGAAACTTTTCGGCATTTTGAGGCGAAATTGTTCCTTTGGGGGGGTATTGCAATTTTTTTTCCATTTTGAGGCGAAATTGATCCTTTGGGGGGGTATTGCAACTTTTGGCCATTTTGAAGCGAAATTGTTCCTTTGGGGGGGTATTGCAACTTTTCGGCATTTTGAGGCGAAATTGTTCCTTTGGGGGTTATTGCAATTTTTTTTCCATTTTGAGGCAAAATTGTTCCTTTGGGGGGTATTGCAAGTTTTGGTCATTTTGAAGCGAAATTGTTCCTTTCGGGGGGTATTGCAACTTTTCGGCATTTTGAGGCGAAATTGTTCCTTTGGGGGTTATTGCAATTTTTTTTCCATTTTGAGGCGAAATTGTTCCTTTGGGGGTGTATTGCAACTTTTGGCCATTTTGAAGCGAAATTGTTCCTTTGGGGGGGTATTGCAACTTTTGGCCATTTTGAAGCGAAATTGTTCCGTTGGAGGGGTATTGCAACTTTTCGGCATTTTGAGGCGAAATTGTTTCTTTGGGGGGGTATTGCAAATTTTTGCCATTTTTAGGCGAAATTGTTCCTTTGGGGGGGTATTGCAACTTTTGGCCATTTTGAAGCGAAATTGTTCCTTTGGGAGGGTATTGCAATTTTTTGCCATTTTGAGGCGAAATTGTTCCTTTGGGGGGTATTGCAACTTTTGGCCATTTTGAAGCGAAATTCTTCCTTTCGGGGGTATTGCAACTTTTCGGCATTTTGAGGCGAAATTGTTCCTTTGGGGATTATTGCAATTTTTTTTCCATTTTGAGGCGAAATTGTTTCTTTGGGGGGTATTGCAACTTTTGGCCATTTTGAAGCGAAATTGTACCTTTGGGGGGGTATTGCAATTTTTTGCCATTTTGAAGCGAAATTGTTCCTTTCGGGGGGTATTGCAACTTTTCGGCATTTTGAAGCGAAATTGTTCCTTTGGGGGGGTATTGCAACTTTTGGCCATTTTGAAGCGAAATTGTTCTTTTGGGGGGGTATTGCAATTTTTCGGCATTTTGAGGCGAAATTGTTCCTTTCGGGGGGTATTGCAACTTTTCGGCATTTTGAGGCGAAATTGTTCCTTTGGGGGGGTATTGCAATTTTTTGACATTTTGAGGCGAAATTGTTCCTTTGGGGGGGTATTGCAACTTTTGGCCATTTTAAAGCGAAATTGTTCTTTTCGGGGGGTATTGCAACTTTTCGGCATTTTGAGGCGAAATTGTTCCTTTGGGGGGGTATTGCAACTTTTGGCCATTTTGAAGCGAAATTGTTCCTTTCTGGGGGTATTGAAACTTTTCGGCATTTTGAGGCGAAATTGTTCCTTTGGGGGGTATTGCAATTTTTTTTCCATTTTGAGGCGAAATTGTTCCTTTGAGGGGGTATTGCAACTTTTGGCCATTTTGAAGCGAAATTGTTCCTTTGGGGGGGTATTGCAATTTTTTGACATTTTGAGGCGAAATTGTTCTTTTGGGGGGGTATTGCAACTTTTGGCCATTTTGAAGCGAAATTGTTCCTTTCGGGGGGTATTGCAACTTTTCGGCATTTTGAGGTGAAATTGTTCCTTTGGGGGTTATTGCAATTTTTTTTCCATTTTGAGGCGAAATTGTTCCTTTGGGAGGTATTGCAACTTCTGGCCATTTTGAGGCGAAATTGTTTCTTTGGGGGGTATTGCAAATTTTTGCCATTTTGTGGCGAAATTGTTCCTTCGGGGGGTATTGCAACTTTTGGCCTTTTTGAAGCGAAATTGATCCTTTGGGGGGTATTGCAATTTTTTGCCATTTTGAGGCGAAATTGTTCCTTTGGGTGGTATTGCAACTTTTGGCCATTTTGAAGCGAAATTGTTCCTTTCGGGGGGTATTGCAACTTTTCGGCATTTTGAGGCGAAATTGTTCCTTTCGGGGGGTATTGGAATTTGTTTTTTCATTTTGAGGCGAAATTGTTCCTTTGGGGGGGTATTGCAACTTTTGGCCATTTTGAAGCGAAGTTGTTCCTTTGGAGGGGTATTGCAACTTTTCGGCATTTTGAGGCGAAATTGTTCCTTTGGGGGGGTATTGCAATTTTTTTAGCATTGTGAGGCTAAATTGTTCCTTTGGGGGGGTATTGCAACTTTTGGCTATTTTGAAGCGAAATTGTTCCTTTGGGGGGGTATTGCAATTTTTTTCCATTTTGAGGCGAAATTGTTCCTTTGGGGGGGTATTGCAACTTTTGGCCATTTTGAAGCGAAATTGTTCCTTTCGGGGGGTATTGCAACCTTTTGGCATTTTGAGGTGAAATTGTTCCTTTGGGGGGGTATTGCAACTTTTGGCCATTTTGAAGCGAAATTGTTCCTTTCGGGGGGTATTGAAACTTTTCGGCATTTTGAGGCGAAATTGTTCCTTTGGGGGGGTATTGCAATTTTTTTTCCATTTTGAAACGAAATTGTTCCTTTGGGGGGGTAATGCAATTTTTTGACATTTTGAGGCGAAATTATTCCTTTGGGGGGTATTGCAACTTTTGGCCATTTTGAAGCGAAATTGTTCCTTTCGGGGGGTATTGCAACTTTTCGGCATTTTGAGGCGAAATTGTTCCTTTGGGGGTTATTGCAATTTTTTTTCCATTTTGAGGCGAAATTGTTCCTTTGGGGGGTATTTCAACTTTTGGTCATTTTGAAGCGAAATTGTTCCTTTCGGAGGGTATTGCAACTTTTCGGCATTTTGAGGCGAAATTGTTCCTTTGGGGGTTATTGCAATTTTTTTTCCATTTTCAGGTGAAAATGTTCCTTTGGGGGGGTATTGCAACTTTTGGCCATTTTGAAGCGAAATTGTTCCTTTGGGGGGGTATTGCAACTTTTCGCCATTTTGAAGCGAAATTGTTCCTTTGGAGGGGTATTGCAACTTTTCGGCATTTTGAGGCGAAATTGTTCCTTTGGGGGTTATTGCAATTTTTTTTCCATTTTGAGGCAAAATTGTTCCTTTGGGGGGTATTGCAACTTTTGGTCATTTTGAACCGAAATTGTTCCTTTCGGGGGGTATTGCAACTTTTCGGCATTTTGAGGCGAAATTGTTCCTTTGGGGGGGTATTGCAACTTTTGGCCATTTTGAAGCGAAATTGTTCCTTTGGGGGGGTATTGCAACTTTTGGCCATTTTGAAGCGAAATTGTTCCGTTGGAGGGGTATTGCAACTTTTCGGCATTTTGAGGCGAAATTGTTTCTTTGGGGGGGTATTGCAAATTTTTGCCATTTTTAGGCGAAATTGTTCCTTTGGGGGGGTATTGCAACTTTTGGCCATTTTGAAGTGAAATTGTTCCTTTGGGGGGGTATTGCAATTTTTTGCCATTTTGAGGCGAAATTGTTCCTTTGGGGGGTATTGCAACTTTTGGCCATTTTGAAGCGAAATTCTTCCTTTCGGGGGTATTGCAACTTTTCGGCATTTTGAGGCGAAATTGTTCCTTTGGGGATTATTGCAATTTTTTTTCCATTTTGAGGCGAAATTGTTCCTTTGGGGGGTATTGCAACTTTTGGCCATTTTGAAGCGAAATTGTACCTTTGGGGGGGTATTGCAATTTTTGGCCATTTTGAAGCGAAATTGTTCCTTTCGGGGGGTATTGCAACTTTTCGGCATTTTGAAGCGAAATTGTTCCTTTGGGGGGGTATTGCAACTTTTGGCCACTTTAAGGCGAAATTGTTCCTTTGGTAGGTATTGCAACTTTTGGCCATTTTGAAGCGAAATTGTTCTTTTGGGGGGGTATTGCAATTTTTCGGCATTTTGAGGCGAAATTGTTCCTTTCGGGGGGTATTGCAACTTTTCGGCATTTTGAGGCGAAATTGTTCCTTTCGGGGGGTTTTGGAATTTTTTTTTCCATTTTGAGGCGAAATTGTTCCTTTGGGGGGGTATTGCAACTTTTGGCCATTTTGAAGCGAAATTGTTCCTTTGGAGGGGTATTGCAACTTTTCGGCATTTTGAGGCGAAATTGTTCCTTTGGGGGTATTGCAATTTTTTTAGCATTGTGAGGCGAAATTGTTCCTTTGGGGGGGTATTGCAACTTTTGGCCATTTTGAAGCGAAATTGTTCCTTTGGGGGGTATTGCAATTTTTTTCCATTTTGAGGCGAAATTGTTCCTTTGGGGGGGTTTTGCAACTTTTGGCCATTTTAAAGCGAAATTGTTCTTTTCGGGGGGTATTGCAACTTTTCGGCATTTTGAGGCGAAATTGTTCCTTTGGGGGGGTATTGCAACTTTTGGCCATTTTGAAGCGAAATTGTTCCTTTCGGGGGGTATTGAAACTTTTCGGCATTTTGAGGCGAAATTGTTTCTTTGGGGGGGTATTGCAACTTTTGGCCATTTTGAAGCGAAATTGTTCCTTTGGGGGGTATTGCAATTTTTTGACATTTTGAGGCGAAATTGTTCCTTTGGGGGGGTATTGCAACTTTTGGCCATTTTGAAGCGAAATTGTTCCTTTCGGGGGGTATTGCAACTTTTCGGCATTTTGAGGTGAAATTGTTCCTTTGGGGGTTATTGCAATTTTTTTTCCATTTTGAGGCAAAATTGTTCCTTTGGGGGGTATTGCAACTTTTGGTCATTTTGAAGCGAAATTGTTCCTTTCGGGGGGTATTGCAACTTTTCGGCATTTTGAGGCGAAATTGTTCCTTTGGGGGTTATTGCAATTTTTTTTCCATTTTGAGGCGAAATTGTTCCTTTGGGGGGGTATTGCAACTTTTGGCCATTTTGAAGCGAAATTGTTCCTTTGGGGGGGTATTGCAACTTTTCGGCATTTTGAGGCGAAATTGTTTCTTTGGGGGGGTATTGCAAATTTTTGCCATTTTTAGGCGAAATTGTTCCTTTGGGGGGGTATTGCAACTTTTGGCCATTTTGAAGCGAAATTGTTCCTTTGGGGGGGTATTGCAATTTTTTGCCATTTTGAGGCGAAATTGTTCCTTTGGGGGGTATTGCAACTTTTGGCCATTTTGAAGAGAAATTCTTCCTTTTGGGGGTATTGCAACTTTTCGGCATTTTGAGGCGAAATTGTTCCTTTGGGGATTATTGCAATTTTTTTTCCATTTTGAGGCGAAATTGTTCCTTTGGGGGGTATTGCAACTTTTGGCCATTTTGAAGCGAAATTGTACCTTTGGGGGGGTATTGCAATTTTTGGCCATTTTGAAGCGAAATTGTTCCTTTCGGGGGGTATTGCAACTTTTTGGCATTTTGAAGCGAAATTGTTCCTTTGGGGGGGTATTGCAACTTTTGGCCATTTTGAAGCGAAATTGTTCCTTAGGGGGGTATTGCAATTTTTTGGCATTTTGAGGCGAAATTGTTCCTTTCGGGGGGTATTGCAACTTTTCGGCATTTTGAGGCGAAATTGTTCCTTTCGGGGGGTATTGGAATTTTTTTTTTCCATTTTGAGGCGAAATTGTTCCTTTGGGGGGGTATTGCAACTTTTGGCCATTTTGAAGCGAAATTGTTCCTTTGGAGGGGTATTGCAACTTTTCGGCATTTTGAGGCGAAATTGTTCCTTTGGGGGGTATTGCAATTTTTTTAGCATTGTGAGGCGAAATTGTTCCTTTGGGGGGGTATTGCAACTTTTGGCCATTTTGAAGCGAAATTGTTCCTTTGGGGGGTATTGCAATTTTTTTCCATTTTGAGGCGAAATTGTTCCTTTGGGGGGGTTTTGCAACTTTTGGCCATTTTAAAGCGAAATTGTTCTTTTCGGGGGGTATTGCAATTTTTTGACATTTTGAGGCGAAATTGTTCCTTTGGGGGGGGTATTGCAACTTTTGGCCATTTTGAAGCGAAATTGTTCCTTTCGGGGGGTATTGCAACTTTTCGGCATTTTGACGTGAAATTGTTCCTTTGGGGGTTATTGCAATTTTTTTTCCATTTTGAGGCGAAATTGTTCCTTTGGGGGGTATTTCAACTTTTGGTCATTTTGAAGCGAAATTGTGCCTTTCGGAGGGAATTGCAACTTTTCGGCATTTTGAGGCGAAATTGTTCCTTTGGGGGTTATTGCAATTTTTTTTCCATTTTGAGGCGAAATTGTTCCTTTGGGGGGGTATTGCAACTTTTGGCCATTTTGAAGCGAAATTGTTCCTTTGGGGGGGTATTGCAACTTTTGGCCATTTTGTAGCGAAATTGTTCCTTTGGAGGGGTATTGCAACTTTTCGGCATTTTGAGGCGAAATTGTTCCTTTGGGGGGGTATTGCAATTTTTTTAGCATTGTGAGGCGAAATTGTTCCTTTGGGGGGGTATTGCAACTTTTGGCCATTTTGAAGTGAAATTGTTCCTTTGGGGGGGTATTGCAACTTTTTGGCATTTTGAGGTGAAATTGTTCCTTTGGGGGGGTTTTGCAACTTTTGGCCATTTTAAAGCGAAATTGTTCTTTTCGGGGGGTATTGCAACTTTTCGGCATTTTGAGGCGAAATTGTAACTTTGGGGGGTATTGCAACTTTTGGCCATTTTGAAGCGAAATTGTTCCTTTCGGGGGGTATTGAAACTTTTCGGCATTTTGAGGCGAAATTGTTCCTTTGGGGGGGTATTGCAATTTTTTTTCCATTTTGAGGCTAAATTAATCCTTTGGGGGGGTATTGCAACTTTTGGCCATTTTGAAGCGAAATTGTTCCTTTGGGGGGGTATTGCAACTTTTCGGCATTTTGAGGCAAAATTGTTCCTTTGGGGGTTATTGCAATTTTTTTTCCATTTTGAGGCAAAATTGTTCCTTTGGGGGGTATTGCAACTTTTGGTCATTTTGAAGCGAAATTGTTCCTTTCGGGGGGTATTGCAACTTTTCGGCATTTTGAGGCGAAATTGTTCCTTTGGGGGTTATTGCAATTTTTTTTCCATTTTGAGGCGAAATTGTTCCTTTGGAGGGGTATTGCAACTTTTGGCCATTTTGAAGCGAAATTGTTCCTTTGGGGGGGTATTGCAACTTTTGGCCATTTTGAAGCGAAATTGTTCCGTTGGAGGGGTATTGCAACTTTTCGGCATTTTGAGGCGAAATTGTTTCTTTGGGGGGGTATTGCAAATTTTTGCCATTTTTAGGCGAAATTGTTCCTTTGGGGGGGTATTGCAACTTTTGGCCATTTTGAAGCGAAATTGTTCCTTTGGGGGGGTATTGCAATTTTTTGCCATTTTGAGGCGATATTGTTCCTTTGGGGGGTATTGCAACTTTTGGCCATTTTGAAGCGAAATTCTTCCTTTCGGGGGTATTGCAACTTTTCGGCATTTTGAGGCGAAATTGTTCCTTTGGGGATTATTGCAATTTTTTTTCCATTTTGAGGCGAAATTGTTCCTTTGGGGGGTATTGCAACTTTTGGCCATTTTGAAGCGAAATTGTACCTTTGGGGGGGTATTGCAATTTTTGGCCATTTTGAAGCGAAATTGTTCCTTTCGGGGGGTATTGCAACTTTTCGGCATTTTGAGGCGAAATTGTTCCTTTGGGGGGGTATTGCAACTTTTGGCCATTTTGAAGCGAAATTGTTCCTTTCTGGGGGTATTGAAACTTTTCGGCATTTTGAGGCGAAATTGTTCCTTTGGGGGGTATTGCAATTTTTTTTCCATTTTGAGGCGAAATTGTTCCTTTGAGGGGGTATTGCAACTTTTGGCCATTTTGAAGCGAAATTGTTTCTTTGGGGGGTATTGCAAATTTTTGCCATTTTGAGGCGAAATTGTTCCTTCGGGGGGTATTGCAACTTTTGGCCTTTTTGAAGCGAAATTGTTCCTTTGGGGGTATTGCAATTTTTTGCCATTTTGAGGCGAAATTGTTCCTTTGGGTGGTATTGCAACTTTTGGCCATTTTGAAGCAAAATTGTTCCTTTCGGGGGGTATTGCAACTTTTCGGCATTTTGAGGCGAAATTGTTCCTTTCGGGGGGTATTGGAATTTTTTTTTTCCATTTTGAGGCGAAATTGTTCCTTTGGGGGGGTATTGCAACTTTTGGCCATTTTGAAGCGAAATTGTTCCTTTGGAGGGGTATTGCAACTTTTCGGCATTTTGAGGCGAAATTGTTCCTTTGGGGGGGTATTGCAATTTTTTTAGCATTGTGAGGCTAAATTGTTCCTTTGGGGGGGTATTGCAACTTTTGGCCATTTTGAAGCGAAATTGTTCCTTTGGGGGGGTATTGCAATTTTTTTCCATTTTGAGGCGAAATTGTTCCTTTGGGGGGGTATTGCAACTTTTGGCCATTTTGAAGCGAAATTGTTCCTTTCGGGGGGTATTGCAACCTTTTGGCATTTTGAGGTGAAATTGTTCCTTTGGGGGGGTATTGCAACTTTTGGCCATTTTGAAGCGAAATTGTTCCTTTCGGGGGGTATTGAAACTTTTCGGCATTTTGAGGCGAAATTGTTCCTTTGGGGGGGTTTTGCAATTTTTTTTCCATTTTGAAACGAAATTGTTCCTTTGGGGGGGTATTGCAATTTTTTGACATTTTGAGGCGAAATTGTTCCTTTGGGGGGTATTGCAACTTTTGGCCATTTTGAAGCGAAATTGTTCCTTTCGGGGGGTATTGCAACTTTTCGGCATTTTGAGGCGAAATTGTTCCTTTGGGGGTTATTGCAATTTTTTTTCCATTTTGAGGCGAAATTGTTCCTTTGGGGGGTATTTCAACTTTTGGTCATTTTGAAGCGAAATTGTTCCTTTCGGAGGGTATTGCAACTTTTGGCCATTTTGAAGCGAAATTGTTCCTTTGGGGGGGTATTGCAACTTTTCGCCATTTTGAAGCAAAATTGTTCCTTTGGAGGGGTATTGCAACTTTTCGGCATTTTGAGGCGAAATTGTTCCTTTGGGGGGTATTGCAATTTTTTTAGCATTATGAGGCGAAATTGTTCCTTTGGGGGGTATTGCAACTTTTGGCCATTTTGAAGTGAAATTGTTCCTTTGGGGGGTATTGCAACTTTTGGCCATTTTGAGGCGAAATTGTTTCTTTGGGGGGAATTGCAAATTTTTGCCATTTTGATGCGAAATTGTTCCTTTGGGGGGTATTGCAATTTTTGGCCTTTTTGAAGCGAAATTGTTCCTTTGGGGGGTATTGCAATTTTTTGCCATTTTGAGGCGAAATTGTTCCTTTGGGTGGTATTGCAACTTTTGGCCATTTTGAAGCGAAATTGTTCCTTTCGGGGGGTATTGCAACTTTTCGGCATTTTGAGGCGAAATTGTTCCTTTCGGGGGGTATTGGAATTTTTTTTTCCATTTTGAGGCGAAATTGTTCCTTTGGGGGGGTATTGCAACTTTTGGCCATTTTGAAGCGAAATTGTTCCTTTGGAGGGGTATTGCAACTTTTCGGCATTTTGAGGCGAAATTGTTCCTTTGGGGGGGTATTGCAATTTTTTTACCATTGTGAGGCGAAATTGTTCCTTTGGGGGGGTATTGCAACTTTTGGCCATTTTGAAGCGAAATTGTTCCTTTGGGGGGGTATTGCAATTTTTTTCCATTTTGAGGCGAAATTGTTCCTTTGGGGTGGTATTGCAACTTTTGGCCATTTTGAAGCGAAATTGTTCCTTTCGGGGGGTATTGCAACTTTTTGGCATTTTGAGGTAAAATTGTTCCTTTGGGGGGGTTTTGCAACTTTTGGCCATTTTAAAGCGAAATTGTTCTTTTCGGGGCGTATTGCAACTTTTCGGCATTTTGAGGCGAAATTGTTCCTTTGGGGGGGTATTGCAACTTTTGGCCATTTTGAAGCGAAATTGTTCCTTTCGGGGGGTATTGAAACTTTTCGGCATTTTGAGGCGAAATTGTTCCTTTGGGGGGGTATTGCAATTTTTTTACCATTGTGAGGCGAAATTGTTCCTTTGGGGGGGTATTGCAACTTTTGGCCATTTTGAAGCGAAATTGTTCCTTTCGGGGGGTATTGCAACTTTTCGGCATTTTGAGGCGAAATTGTTCCTTTGGGGGGGTATTGCAATTTTTTGCCATTTTGAGGCGAAATTGTTCCTTTGGGGGGTATTGCAACTTTTGGCCATTTTGAGGCGAAATTGTTTCTTTGGGGGGGAATTGCAAATTTTTGCCATTTTGAGGCGAAATTGTTCCTTTGGGTGGTATTGCAACTTTTGGCCATTTTGAAGCGAAATTGTTCCTTTCGGGGGGTATTGCAACTTTTCGGCATTTTGAGGCGAAATTGTTCCTTTGGGGGGGTATTGCAATTTTTTTACCATTGTGAGGCGAAATTGTTCCTTTGGGGGGGTATTGCAACGTTTGGCCATTTTGAAGCGAAATTGTTCCTTTGGGGGGGTATTGCAATTTTTTTCCATTTTGAGGCGAAATTGTTCGTTTGGGGTGGTATTGCAACTTTTGGCCATTTTGAAGCGAAATTGTTCCTTTCGGGGGGTATTGCAACTTTTTGGCATTTTGAGGTGAAATTGTTCCTTTGGGGGGGTTTTGCAACTTTTGGCCATTTTAAAGCGAAATTGTTCTTTTCGGGGCGTATTGCAACTTTTCGGCATTTTGAGGCGAAATTGTTCCTTTGGGGGGGTTTTGCAACTTTTGGCCATTTTAAAGCGAAATTGTTCTTTTCGGGGGGTATTGCAACTTTTCGGCATTTTGAGGCGAAATTGTTCCTTTGGGGGGGTATTGCAACTTTTGGCCATTTTGAAGCGAAATTGTTCCTTTGGGGGGGTATTGCAATTTTTTGACATTTTGAGGCGAAATTATTCCTTTGGGGGGGTATTGCAACTTTTTGCCATTTTGAAGCGAAATTGTTCCTTTCGGGGGGTATTGCAACTTTTCGACATTTTGAGGTGAAATTGTTCCTTTGGGGGTTATTGCAATTTTTTTAGCATTGTGAGGCGAAATTGTTCCTTTGGGGGGGTATTGCAACTTTTGGCCATTTTGAAGTGAAATTGTTCCTTTGGGGGGTATTGCAACTTTTGGCCATTTTGAAGCGAAATTGTTCCTTTCGGGGGGTATTGCAACTTTTCAGCATTTTGAGGCGAAATTGTTCCTTTGGGTATTGCAATTTTTTGCCATTTTGAGGCGAAATTGTTCCTTTGGGGGGTATTGCAACTTTTGGCCATTTTGAGGCGAAATTGTTTCTTTGGGGGGAATTGCAAATTTTTGCCATTTTGATGCGAAATTGTTCCTTTGGGGGGTATTGCAACTTTTGGCCTTTTTGAAGCGAAATTGTTCCTTTGGGGGGTATTGCAATTTTTTGCCATTTTGAGGCGAAATTGTTCCTTTGGGTGGTATTGCAACTTTTGGCCATTTTGAAGCGAAATTGTTCCTTTCGGGGGGTATTGCAACTTTTCGGCATTTTGAGGCGAAATTGTTCCTTTCGGGGGGTATTGGAATTTTTTTTTCCATTTTGAGGCGAAATTGTTCCTTTGGGGGGGTATTGCAACTTTTGGCCATTTTGAAGCGAAATTGTTCCTTTGGAGGGGTATTGCAACTTTTCGGCATTTTGAGGCGAAATTGTTCCTTTGGGGGGGTATTGCAATTTTTTTACCATTGTGAGGCGAAATTGTTCCTTTGGGGGGGGTATTGCAACTTTTGGCCATTTTGAAGCGAAATTGTTCCTTTGGGGGGGTATTGCAATTTTTTTCCATTTTGAGGCGAAATTGTTCCTTTGGGGTGGTATTGCAACTTTTGGCCATTTTGAAGCGAAATTGTTCCTTTCGGGGGGTATTGCAACTTTTTGGCATTTTGAGGTAAAATTGTTCCTTTGGGGGGGTTTTGCAACTTTTGGCCATTTTAAAGCGAAATTGTTCTTTTCGGGGCGTATTGCAACTTTTCGGCATTTTGAGGCGAAATTGTTCCTTTGGGGGGGTATTGCAACTTTTGGCCATTTTGAAGCGAAATTGTTCCTTTCGGGGGGTATTGAAACTTTTCGGCATTTTGAGGCGAAATTGTTCCTTTGGGGGGGTATTGCAATTTTTTTACCATTGTGAGGCGAAATTGTTCCTTTGGGGGGGTATTGCAACTTTTGGCCATTTTGAAGCGAAATTGTTCCTTTGGGGGCGTATTGCAACTTTTCTTCATTTTGAGGCGAAATTGTTCCTTTGGGGGGGTTTTGCAACTTTTGGCCATTTTAAAGCGAAATTGTTCTTTTCGGGGGGTATTGCAACTTTTCGGCATTTTGAGGCGAAATTGTTCCTTTGGGGGGTATTGCAACTTTTGGCCATTTTGAGGCGAAATTGTTCCTTTGGGGGGGTATTGCAACTTTTCGGCATTTTGAGGTGAAATTGTTCCTTTGGGGGTTATTGCAATTTTTTTTCCATTTTGAGGCGAAATTGTTCCTTTGGGGGGTATTTCAACTTTTGGTCATTTTGAAGCGAAATTGTTACTTTCGGAGGGTATTGCAACTTTTCGGCATTTTGAGGCGAAATTGTTCCTTTCTGGGTTATTGCAATTTTTTTTCCATTTTGAGGCGAAATTGTTCCTTTGGGGGGTATTGCAACTTTTGGCCATTTTGAAGCGAAATTGTTCCTTTGGGGGGTATTGCAACTTTTGGCCATTTTGAAGCGAAATTGTTCCTTTGGAGGGGTATTGCAACTTTTCGGCATTTTGAGGCGAAATTGTTCCTTTGGGGGGGTATTGCAATTTTTTTAGCATTGTGAGGCGAAATTGTTCCTTTGGGGGGGTATTGCAACTTTTGGCCATTTTGAAGTGAAATTGTTCCTTTGCGGGGTATTGCAACTTTTCAGCATTTTGAGGCGAAATTGTTCCTTTGGGGGGGTATTGCAATTTTTTGCCATTTTGAGGCGAAATTGTTCCTTTGGGGGGTATTGCAACTTTTGGCCATTTTGAGGCGAAATTGTTTCTTTGGGGGGGAATTGCAAATTTTTGCCATTTTGATGCGAAATTGTTCCTTTGGGGGGTATGACAACTTTTGGCCTTTTTGAAGCGAAATTGTTCCTTTGGGGGGTATTGCAATTTTTTGCCATTTTGAGGCGAAATTGTTCCTTTGGGTGGTATTGCAACTTTTGGCCATTTTGAAGCGAAATTGTTCCTTTCGGGGGGTATTGCAACTTTTCGGCATTTTGAGGCGAAATTGTTCCTTTCGGGGGGTATTGGAATTTTTTTTTCCATTTTGAGGCGAAATTGTTCCTTTGGGGGGGTATTGCAACTTTTGGCCATTTTGAAGCGAAATTGTTCCTTTGGAGGGGTATTGCAACTTTTCGGCATTTTGAGGCGAAATTGTTCCTTTGGGGGGGTATTGCAATTTTTTTACCATTGTGAGGTGAAATTGTTCCTTTGGGGGGGTATTGCAACTTTTGGCCATTTTGAAGCGAAATTGTTCCTTTGGGGGGGTATTGCAATTTTTCTCCATTTTGAGGCGAAATTGTTCCTTTGGGGGGTATTGCAACTTTTGGCCATTTTGAGGCGAAATTGTTTCTTTGGGGGGAATTGCAAATTTTTGCCATTTTGATGCGAAATTGTTCCTTTGGGGGGTATTGCAACTTTTGGCCTTTTTGAAGCGAAATTGTTCCTTTGGGGGGTATTGCAATTTTTTGCCATTTTGAGGCGAAATTGTTCCTTTGGGTGGTATTGCAACTTTTGGCCATTTTGAAGCGAAATTGTTCCTTTCGGGGGGTATTGCAACTTTTCGGCATTTTGAGGCGAAATTGTTCCTTTCGGGGGGTATTGGAATTTTTTTTTCCATTTTGAGGCGAAATTGTTCCTTTGGGGGGGTATTGCAACTTTTGGCCATTTTGAAGCGAAATTGTTCCTTTGGAGGGGTATTGCAACTTTTCGGCATTTTGAGGCGAAATTGTTCCTTTGGGGGGGTATTGCAATTTTTTTACCATTGTGAGGCGAAATTGTTCCTTTGGGGGGGTATTGCAACTTTTGGCCATTTTGAAGCGAAATTGTTCCTTTGGGGTGGTATTGCAATTTTTTTCCATTTTGAGGCGAAATTGTTCCTTTGGGGTGGTATTGCAACTTTTGGCCATTTTGAAGCGAAATTGTTCCTTTCGGGGGGTATTGCAACTTTTTGGCATTTTGAGGTAAAATTGTTCCTTTGGGGGGGTTTTGCAACTTTTGGCCATTTTAAAGCGAAATTGTTCTTTTCGGGGCGTATTGCAACTTTTCGGCATTTTGAGGCGAAATTGTTCCTTTGGGGGGGTATTGCAACTTTTGGCCATTTTGAAGCGAAATTGTTCCTTTCGGGGGGTATTGAAACTTTTCGGCATTTTGAGGCGAAATTGTTCCTTTGGGGGGGTATTGCAATTTTTTTACCATTGTGAGGCGAAATTGTTCCTTTGGGGGGGTATTGCAACTTTTGGCCATTTTGAAGCGAAATTGTTCCTTTGGGGGCGTATTGCAACTTTTCTTCATTTTGAGGCGAAATTGTTCCTTTGGGGGGGTTTTGCAACTTTTGGCCATTTTAAAGCGAAATTGTTCTTTTCGGGGGGTATTGCAACTTTTCGGCATTTTGAGGCGAAATTGTTCCTTTGGGGGGTATTGCAACTTTTGGCCATTTTGAGGCGAAATTGTTCCTTTGGGGGGGTATTGCAACTTTTCGGCATTTTGAGGTGAAATTGTTCCTTTGGGGGTTATTGCAATTTTTTTTCCATTTTGAGGCGAAATTGTTCCTTTGGGGGGTATTTCAACTTTTGGTCATTTTGAAGCGAAATTGTTACTTTCGGAGGGTATTGCAACTTTTCGGCATTTTGAGGCGAAATTGTTCCTTTCTGGGTTATTGCAATTTTTTTTCCATTTTGAGGCGAAATTGTTCCTTTGGGGGGTATTGCAACTTTTGGCCATTTTGAAGCGAAATTGTTCCTTTGGGGGGTATTGCAACTTTTGGCCATTTTGAAGCGAAATTGTTCCTTTGGAGGGGTATTGCAACTTTTCGGCATTTTGAGGCGAAATTGTTCCTTTGGGGGGGTATTGCAATTTTTTTAGCATTGTGAGGCGAAATTGTTCCTTTGGGGGGGTATTGCAACTTTTGGCCATTTTGAAGTGAAATTGTTCCTTTGGGGGGTATTGCAACTTTTGGCCATTTTGAAGCGAAATTGTTCCTTTCGGGGGGTATTGCAACTTTTCAGCATTTTGAGGCGAAATTGTTCCTTTGGGGGGGTATTGCAATTTTTTGCCATTTTGAGGCGAAATTGTTCCTTTGGGGGGTATTGCAACTTTTGGCCATTTTGAGGCGAAATTGTTTCTTTGGGGGGGAATTGCAAATTTTTGCCATTTTGATGCGAAATTGTTCCTTTGGGGGGTATGACAACTTTTGGCCTTTTTGAAGCGAAATTGTTCCTTTGGGGGGTATTGCAATTTTTTGCCATTTTGAGGCGAAATTGTTCCTTTGGGTGGTATTGCAACTTTTGGCCATTTTGAAGCGAAATTGTTCCTTTCGGGGGGTATTGCAACTTTTCGGCATTTTGAGGCGAAATTGTTCCTTTCGGGGGGTATTGGAATTTTTTTTTCCATTTTGAGGCGAAATTGTTCCTTTGGGGGGGTATTGCAACTTTTGGCCATTTTGAAGCGAAATTGTTCCTTTGGAGGGGTATTGCAACTTTTCGGCATTTTGAGGCGAAATTGTTCCTTTGGGGGGGTATTGCAATTTTTTTACCATTGTGAGGTGAAATTGTTCCTTTGGGGGGGTATTGCAACTTTTGGCCATTTTGAAGCGAAATTGTTCCTTTGGGGGGGTATTGCAATTTTTCTCCATTTTGAGGCGAAATTGTTCCTTTGGGGTGGTATTGCAACTTTTGGCCATTTTGAAGCGAAATTGTTCCTTTCGGGGGGTATTGCAACTTTTTGGCATTTTGAGGTGAAATTGTTCCTTTGGGGGGGTTTTGCAACTTTTGGCCATTTTAAAGCGAAATTGTTCTTTTCGGGGCGTATTGCAACTTTTCGGCATTTTGAGGCGAAATTGTTCCTTTGGGGGGTATTGCAACTTTTGGCCATTTTGAAGCGAAATTGTTCCTTTCGGGGGGTATTGCAACTTTTCGGCATTTTGAGGTGAAATTGTTCCTTTGGGGGTTATTGCAATTTTTTTTCCATTTTGAGGCGAAATTGTTCCTTTGGGGGGTATTTCAACTTTTGGTCATTTTGAAGCGAAATTGTTCCTTTCGGAGGGTATTGCAACTTTTCAGCATTTTGAGGCGAAATTGTTCCTTTGGGGGTTATTGCAATTTTTTTTCCATTTTGAGGCGAAATTGTTCCTTTGGGGAGGGTATTGCAACTTTTGGCCATTTTGAAGCGAAATTGTTCCTTTGGGGGGGTATTGCAACTTTTGGCCATTTTGAAGCGAAATTGTTCCTTTGGAGGGGTATTGCAACTTTTCGGCATTTTGAGGCGAAATTGTTCCTTTCGGGGGGTATTGGAATTTTTTTTTCCATTTTGAGGCGAAATTGTTCCTTTGGGGGGGTATTGCAACTTTTGGCCATTTTGAAGCGAAATTGTTCCTTTGGAGGGGTATTGCAACTTTTCGGCATTTTGAGGCGAAATTGTTCCTTTGGGGGGGTATTGCAATTTTTTTACCATTGTGAGGTGAAATTGTTCCTTTGGGGGGGTATTGCAACTTTTGGCCATTTTGAAGCGAAATTGTTTTTTTGGGGGGGTATTGCAATTTTTCTCCATTTTGAGGCGAAATTGTTCCTTTGGGGTGGTATTGCAACTTTTGGCCATTTTGAAGCGAAATTGTTCCTTTCGGGGGGTATTGCAACTTTTTGGCATTTTGAGGTGAAATTGTTCCTTTGGGGGGGTTTTGCAACTTTTGGCCATTTTAAAGCGAAATTGTTCTTTTCGGGGCGTATTGCAACTTTTCGGCATTTTGAGGCGAAATTGTTCCTTTGGGGGGGTATTGCAACTTTTGGCCATTTTGAAGCGAAATTGTTCCTTTCGGGGGGTATTGCAACTTTTCGGCATTTTGAGGTGAAATTGTTCCTTTGGGGGTTATTGCAATTTTTTTTCCATTTTGAGGCGAAATTGTTCCTTTGGGGGGTATTTCAACTTTTGGTCATTTTGAAGCGAAATTGTTCCTTTCGGAGGGTATTGCAACTTTTCAGCATTTTGAGGCGAAATTGTTCCTTTGGGGGTTATTGCAATTTTTTTTGCATTTTGAGGCGAAATTGTTCCTTTGGGGAGGGTATTGCAACTTTTGGCCATTTTGAAGCGAAATTGTTCCTTTGGGGGGGTATTGCAACTTTTGGCCATTTTGAAGCGAAATTGTTCCTTTGGAGGGGTATTGCAACTTTTCGGCATTTTGAGGCGAAATTGTTCCTTTGGGGGGGTATTGCAATTTTTTTAGCATTGTGAGGCGAAATTGTTCCTTTGGGGGGGTATTGCAACTTTTGGCCATTTTGAAGTGAAATTGTTCCTTTGGGGGGTATTGCAATTTTTTTCCATTTTGAGGCGAAATTGTTCCTTTGGGGGGGTATTGCAACTTTTGGCCATTTTGAAGCGAAATTGTTCCTTTCGGGGGGTATTGCAACTTTTTTGGCTTTTTGAGGTGAAATTGTTCCTTTGGGGGGTTTTGCAACTTTTGGCCATTTTAAAGCGAAATTGTTCTTTTCGGGGGGTATTGCAACTTTTCGGCATTTTGAGGCGAAATTGTTCCTTTGGGGGGTATTGCAACTTTTGGCCATTTTGAAGCGAAATTGTTCCTTTCGGGGGGTATTGAAACTTTTCGGCATTTTGAGGCGAAATTGTTCCTTTGGGGGGGTATTGCAATTTTTTTTCCATTTTGAGGCGAAATTGTTCCTTTGGGGGGGTATTGCAACTTTTGGCCATTTTGAAGCGAAATTGTTCCTTTGGAGGGGTATTGCAACTTTTCGGCATTTTGAGGCGAAATTGTTCCTTTGGGGGGGTATTGCAATTTTTTTACCATTGTGAGGCGAAATTGTTCCTTTGGGGGGGTATTGCAACTTTTGGCTATTTTGAAGCGAAATTGTTCCTTTGGGGGGGTATTGCAATTTTTCTCCATTTTGAGGCGAAATTGTTCCTTTGGGGTGGTATTGCAACTTTTGGCCATTTTGAAGCGAAATTGTTCCTTTCGGGGCGTATTGCAACTTTTCGGCATTTTGAGGCGAAATTGTTCCTTTGGGGGGGTATTGCAACTTTTGGCCATTTTGAAGCGAAATTGTTCCTTTCGGGGGGTATTGAAACTTTTCGGCATTTTGAGGCGAAATTGTTCCTTTGGGGGGGTATTGCAATTTTTTTAGCATTGTGAGGCTAAAATGTTCCTTTGGGGGGGTATTGCAACTTTTGGCCATTTTGAAGCGAAATTGTTCCTTTGGGGGGGTATTGCAATTTTTTTCCATTTTGAGGCGAAATTGTTCCTTTGGGGGGGTTTTGCAACTTTTGGCCATTTTAAAGCGAAATTGTTCTTTTCGGGGCGTATTGCAACTTTTCGGCATTTTGAGGCGAAATTGTTCCTTTGGGGGGGTATTGCAACTTTTGGCCATTTTGAAGCGAAATTGTTCCTTTCGGGGGGTATTGAAACTTTTCGGCATTTTGAGGCGAAATTGTTCCTTTGGGGGGGTATTGCAATTTTTTTAGCATTGTGAGGCTAAAATGTTCCTTTGGGGGGGTATTGCAACTTTTGGCCATTTTGAAGCGAAATTGTTCCTTTGGGGGGGTATTGCAATTTTTTTCCATTTTGAGGCGAAATTGTTCCTTTGGGGGGGTATTGCAACTTTTGGCATTTTGAAGCGAAATTGTTCCTTTCGGGGGGTATTGCAACCTTTTGGCATTTTGAGGTGAAATTGTTCCTTTGGGGGGGTATTGCAACTTTTGGCCATTTTGAAGCGAAATTGTTCTTTTGGGGGGGTATTGCAACTTTTGGCCATTTTGAAGCGAAATTGTTCCTTTGGGGGTAGATTGCAATTTTTGGCCATTTTGAGGCGAAATTGTTCCTTTGGGGAGGTATTGCAACTTTCCGGCATTTTGAGGCAAAATTGTTCCTTTGGGGGGTATTGCAACTTTTGGCCATTTTGAAGCGAAATTGTTCCTTTGGGGGGGTATTGCAACTTTTCGGCATTTTGAGGCTAAATTGTTTCTTTGGAGGGGTATTGCAACTTTTGGTCATTTTGAAGCGAAATTGTTCCTTTGGGGGGGGATTGCAACTTTTCGGCATTTTGAGGCGAAATTGTTCCTTTGGGGGGGTATTGCAATTTTTTTAGCATTGTGAGGCGAAATTGTTCCTTTGGGGGGGTATTGCAACTTTTGGCCATTTTGAAGTGAAATTGTTCCTTTGGGGGGGTATTGCAATTTTTTTCCATTTTGAGGCGAAATTGTTCCTTTGGGGGGGTATTGCAACTTTTGGCCATTTTGAAGCGAAATTGTTCCTTTCGGGGGGTATTGCAACTTTTTGGCATTTTGAGGTGAAATTGTTCCTTTGGGGGGGTTTTGCAACTTTTGGCCATTTTAAAGCGAAAGTGTTCTTTTCGGGGGGTATTGCAACTTTTCGGCATTTTGAGGCGAAATTGTTCCTTTGGGGGGTATTGCAACTTTTGGCCATTTTGAAGCGATATTGTTCCTTTCGGGGGGTATTGAAACTTTTCGGCATTTTGAGGCGAAATTGTTCCTTTGGGGGGGTATTGCAATTTTTTTTCCATTTTGAGGCGAAATTGTTCCTTTGGGGGGGTATTGCAACTTTTGGCCATTTTGAAGCGAAATTGTTCCTTTGGGGGGGTATTGCAACTTTACGGCATTTTGAAGCGAAATTGTTCCTTTGGGGGGGTATTGCAAATTTTTGACATTTTGAGGCGAAATTGTTCCTTTGGGGGGTATTGCAACTTTTGGCCATTTTGAAGCGAAATTGTTCCTTTCGGGGGGTATTGCAACTTTTCGGCATTTTGAGGCGAAATTGTTCCTTTGGGGGTTATTGCAATTTTTTTTCCATTTTGAGGCGAAATTGTTCCTTTGGGGGGTATTGCAACTTTTGGTCATTTTGAAGCGAAATTGTTCCTTTCGGGGGGTATTGCAACTTTTCGGGATTTTGAGGCGAAATTGTTCCTTTGGGGGTTATTGCAATTTTTTTTCCATTTTGAGGCGAAATTGTTCCTTTGGGGGGGTATTGCAACTTTTGGCCATTTTGAAGCGAAATTGTTCCTTTGGGGGGGTATTGCAACTTTTGGCCATTTTGAAGCGAAATTGTTCCTTTGGAGGGGTATTGCAACTTTTCGGCATTTTGAGGCGAAATTGTTTCTTTGGGGGGTATTGCAAATTTTTGCCATTTTTGAGGCGAAATTGTTCCTTTGGGGGGGTATTGCAATTTTTTGCCATTTTGAGGCGAAATTGTTCCTTTGGGGGGTATTGCAACTTTTCGGCATTTTGAGGCGAAATTGTTCCTTTGGGGGGGTTTTGCAATTTTTTTTCCATTTTGAGGCGAAATTGTTCCTTTGGGGGGTTATTGCAACTTTTGGCCATTTTGAGGCGAAATTGTTTCTTTGGGGGGGTATTGCAAATTTTTGCCATTTTGAGGCGAAATTGTTCCTTCGGGGGGTATTGCAACTTTTGGCCTTTTTGAAGCGAAATTGTTCCTTTGGGGGGTATTGCAATTTTTTGCCATTTTGAGGCGAAATTGTTCCTTTGGGTGGTATTGCAACTTTTGGCCATTTTGAAGCGAAATTGTTCCTTTCGGGGGGTATTGCAACTTTTCGGCATTTTGAGGCGAAATTGTTCCTTTCGGGGGGTATTGGAATTTTTTTTTCCATTTTGAGGCGAAATTGTTCCTTTGGGGGGGTATTGCAACTTTTGGCCATTTTGAAGCGAAATTGTTCCTTTGGAGGGGTATTGCAACTTTTCGGCATTTTGAGGCGAAATTGTTCCTTTGGGGGGGTATTGCAATTTTTTTAGCATTGTGAGGCTAAAATGTTCCTTTGGGGGGGTATTGCAACTTTTGGCCATTTTGAAGCGAAATTGTTCCTTTGGGGGGGTATTGCAATTTTTTTCCATTTTGAGGCGAAATTGTTCCTTTGGGGGGGTATTGCAACTTTTGGCATTTTGAAGCGAAATTGTTCCTTTCGGGGGGTATTGCAACCTTTTGGCATTTTGAGGTGAAATTGTTCCTTTGGGGGGTTATTGCAACTTTTGGCCATTTTGAAGCGAAATTGTTCCTTTCGGGGGGTATTGCAACTTTTCAGCATTTTGAGGCGAAATTGTTCCTTTCGGGGGCTATTGGAATTTTTTTTTCCATTTTGAGGCGAAATTGTTCCTTTGGGGGGGTATTGCAACTTTTGGCCATTTTGAAGCGAAATTGTTCCTTTGGAGGGGTATTGCAACTTTTCGGCATTTTGAGGCGAAATTGTTCCTTTGGGGGGGTATTGCAATTTTTTTAGCATTGTGAGGCTAAAATGTTCCTATGGGGGGGTATTGCAACTTTTGGCCATTTTGAAGCGAAATTGTTCCTTTGGGGGGGTATTGCAATTTTTTTCCATTTTGAGGCGAAATTGTTCCTTTGGGGGGGTATTGCAGCTTTTGGCATTTTGAAGCGAAATTGTTCCTTTCGGGGGGTATTGCAACCTTTTGGCATTTTGAGGTGAAATTGTTCCTTTGGGGGGGTATTGCAACTTTTGGCCATTTTGAAGCGAAATTGTTCTTTTGGGGGGGTATTGCAACTTTTGGCCATTTTGAAGCGAAATTGTTCCTTTGGGGGTAGATTGCAATTTTTGGCCATTTTGAGGCGAAATTGTTCCTTTGGGGAGGTATTGCAACTTTCTGGCATTTTGAGGCAAAATTGTTCCTTTGGGGGTATTGCAACTTTTGGCCATTTTGAAGCGAAATTGTTTCTTTGGAGGGGTATTGCAACTTTTGGCCATTTTGAAGCGAAATTGTTCCTTTGGGGGGGGATTGCAACTTTTCGGCATTTTGAGGCGAAATTGTTCCTTTGGGGGGGTATTGCAATTTTTTGCCATTTTGAGGCGAAATTGTTCCTTTGGGGGGGTATTGCAACTTTTGGCCATTTTGAAGCGAAATTGTTCCTTTCGGGGGGTATTGCAACTTTTCAGCATTTTGAGGCGAAATTGTTCCTTTGGGGGGGTATTGCAATTTTTTGCCATTTTGAGGCGAAATTGTTCCTTTGGGAGGTATTGCAACTTTTGGCCATTTTGAGGCGAAATTGTTTCTTTGGGGGGGTATTGCAAATTTTTGCCATTTTGAGGCGAAATTGTTCCTTCGGGGGGTATTGCAACTTTTGGCCTTTTTGAAGCGAAATTGTTCCTTTGGGGGGTATTGCAATTTTTTGCCATTTTGAGGCGAAATTGTTCCTTTGGGTGGTATTGCAACTTTTGGCCATTTTGAAGCGAAATTGTTCCTTTCGGGGGGTATTGCAACTTTTCGGCATTTTGAGGCGAAATTGTTCCTTTCGGGGGCTATTGGAATTTTTTTTTCCATTTTGAGGCGAAATTGTTCCTTTGAGGGGGTATTGCAACTTTTGGCCATTTTGAAGCGAAATTGTTCTTTTGGGGGGTATTGCAACTTTTGGCCATTTTGAAGCGAAATTGTTCCTTTGGGGGTAGATTGCAATTTTTGGCCATTTTGAGGCGAAATTGTTCCTTTGGGGAGGTATTGCAACTTTCCGGCATTTTGAGGCAAAATTGTTCCTTTGGGGGGTATTGCAACTTTTGGCCATTTTGAAGCGAAATTGTTCCTTTGGGGGGGTATTGCAACTTTCCGGCATTTTGAGGCGAAATTGTTCCTTTGGGGGGTATTGCAACTTTTGGCCATTTTGAAACGAAATTGTTCCTTTCGGGGGGTATTGAAACTTTTCGGCATTTTGAAGCGAAATTGTTCCTTTGGGGGGGTATTGCAACTTTTGGCCATTTTGAAGCGAAATTGTTCCTTTGGGGGGTATTGCAACTTTTGGCCATTTTGAAGCGAAATTGTTCCTTTCGGGGGGTATTGCAACTTTTCAGCATTTTGAGGCGAAATTGTTCCTTTGGGGGGGTATTGCAATTTTTTGCCATTTTGAGGCGAAATTGTTCCTTTGGGAGGTATTGCAACTTTTGGCCATTTTGAGGCGAAATTGTTTCTTTGGGGGGGTATTGCAAATTTTTGCCATTTTGAGGCGAAATTGTTCCTTCGGGGGGTATTGCAACTTTTGGCCTTTTTGAAGCGAAATTGTTCCTTTGGGGGGTATTGCAATTTTTTGCCATTTTGAGGCGAAATTGTTCCTTTGGGTGGTATTGCAATTTTTTGCCATTTTGAAGCGAAATTGTTCCTTTCGGGGGGGTATTGCAACTTTTCGGAATTTTGAGGCGAAATTGTTCCTTTCGGGGGGTATTGGAATTTTTTTTTCCATTTTGAGGCGAAATTGTTCCTTTGGGGGGGTATTGCAACTTTTGGCCATTTTGAAGCGAAATTGTTCCTTTGGAGGGGTATTGCAACTTTTCGGCATTTTGAGGCGAAATTGTTCCTTTGGGGGGGTATTGCAATTTTTTTAGCATTGTGAGGCTAAAATGTTCCTTTGGGGGGGTATTGCAACTTTTGGCCATTTTGAAGCGAAATTGTTCCTTTGGGGGGGTATTGCAATTTTTTTTCCATTTTGAGGCGAAATTGTTCCTTTGGGGGGGTATTGCAACTTTTGGCATTTTGAAGCGAAATTGTTCCTTTCGGGGGGTATTGCAACCTTTTGGCATTTTGAGGTGAAATTGTTCCTTTGGGTGGGTATTGCAACTTTTGGCCATTTTGAAGCGAAATTGTTCTTTTGGGGGGGTATTGCAACTTTTGGCCATTTTGAAGCGAAATTGTTCCTTTGGGGGTAGATTGCAATTTTTGGCCATTTTGAGGCGAAATTGTTCCTTTGGGGAGGTACTGCAACTTTCTGGCATTTTGAGGCAAAATTGTTCCTTTGGGGGGTATTGCAACTTTTGGCCATTTTGAAGCGAAATTGTTCCTTTGGGGGTATTGCAACTTTTCGGCATTTTGAGGCTAAATTGTTCCTTTGGGGGGGTATTGCAATTTTTTGCCATTTTGAGGCGAAATTGTTCCTTTGGGGGGGTATTGCAACTTTTGGCCATTTTGAAGCGAAATTGTTCCTTTCGGGGGGTATTGCAACTTTTCAGCATTTTGAGGCGAAATTGTTCCTTTGGGGGGGTATTGCAATTTTTTGCCATTTTGAGGCGAAATTGTTCCTTTGGGAGGTATTGCAACTTTTGGCCATTTTGAGGCGAAATTGTTTCTTTGCGGGGGTATTGCAAATTTTTGCCATTTTGAGGCGAAATTGTTCCTTCGGGGGGTATTGCAACTTTTGGCCTTTTTGAAGCGAAATTGTTCCTTTGGGGGGTATTGCAATTTTTTGCCATTTTGAGGCGAAATTGTTCCTTTGGGTGGTATTGCAACTTTTGGCCATTTTGAAGCGAAATTGTTCCTTTCGGGGGGTATTGCAACTTTTCGGCATTTTGAGGCGAAATTGTTCCTTTCGGGGGCTATTGGAATTTTTTTTTCCATTTTGAGGCGAAATTGTTCCTTTGGAGGGGTATTGCAACATTTCGGCATTTTGAGGCGAAATTGTTCCTTTGGGGGGGTATTGCAATTTTTTTAGCATTGTGAGGCTAAAATGTTCCTTTGGGGGGGTATTGCAACTTTTGGCCATTTTGAAGCGAAATTGTTCCTTTGGGGGGTATTGCAATTTTTTTCCATTTTGAGGCGAAATTGTTCCTTTGGGGGGGTATTGCAACTTTTGGCATTTTGAAGCGAAATTGTTCCTTTCGGGGGGTATTGCAACCTTTTGGCATTTTGAGGTGAAATTGTTCCTTTGGGGGGGTATTGCAACTTTTGGCCATTTTGAAGCGAAATTGTTCCTTTCGGGGGGTATTGAAACTTTTCGGCATTTTGAGGCGAAATTGTTCCTTTGGGGGGGTATTGCAATTTTTTTTCTATTTTGAAGCGAAATTGTTCCTTTGGGGGGGTATTGCAATTTTTTGACATTTTGAGGCGAAATTGTTCCTTTGGGGGGTATTGCAACTTTTGGCCATTTTGAAGCGAAATTGTTCCTTTCGGGGGGTATTGCAACTTTTCGGCATTTTGAGGCGAAATTGTTCCTTTGGGGGTTATTGCAATTTTTTTTCCATTTTCAGGCGAAAATGTTCCTTTGGGGGGGTATTGCAACTTTTGGCCATTTTGAAGCGAAATTGTACCTTTGGGGGGTATTGCAATTTTTGGCCATTTTGAAGCGAAATTGTTCCTTTCGGGGGGTATTGCAACTTTTCGGCATTTTGAAGCGAAATTGTTCCTTTGGGGGGGTATTGCAACTTTTGGCCACTTTGAGGCGAAATTGTTCCTTTGGGGGGGTATTGCAACTTTTGGCCATTTTGAAGCGAAATTGTTCTTTTGGGGGGGTATTGCAACTTTTCGGCATTTTGAGGCGAAATTGTTCCTTGGGGGGGTATTGCAACTTTTGGCCATTTTGAAGCGAAATTGTTCCTTTGGGGGTAGATTGCAATTTTTGGCCATTTTGAGGCGAAATTGTTCCTTTGGGGAGGTATTGCAACTTTCCGGCATTTTGAGGCGAAATTGTTCCTTGGGGGGGTATTGCAACTTTTGGCCATTTTGAAGCGAAATTGTTCCTTTCGGGGGGTATTGCAACTTTTCAGCATTTTGAGGCGAAATTGTTCCTTTGGGGGGGTATTGCAATTTTTTGCCATTTTGAGGCGAAATTGTTCCTTTGGGAGGTATTTTAACTTTTGGCCATTTTGAGGCGAAATTGTTTCTTTGGGGGGGTATTGCAAATTTTTGCCATTTTGAGGCGAAATTGTTCCTTCGGGGGGTATTGCAACTTTTGGCCTTTTTGAAGCGAAATTGTTCCTTTGGGGGGTATTGCAATTTTTTGCCATTTTGAGGCGAAATTGTTCCTTTGGGTGGTATTGCAACTTTTGGCCATTTTGAAGCGAAATTGTTCCTTTCGGGGGGTATTGCAACTTTTCGGCATTTTGAGGCGAAATTGTTCCTTTCGGGGGGTATTGGAATTTTTTTTTCCATTTTGAGGCGAAATTGTTCCTTTGGGAGGGTATTGCAACTTTTGGCCATTTTGAAGCGAAATTGTTCCTTTGGAGGGGTATTGCAACTTTTCGGCATTTTGAGGCGAAATTGTTCCTTTGGGGGTTATTGCAATTTTTTTTCCATTTTCAGGCGAAAATGTTCCTTTGGGGGGGTATTGCAACTTTTGGCCATTTTGAAGCGAAGTTCTTTCTTTCGGGGGGTATTGCAACTTTTCGGCATTTTGAAGCGAAATTGTTCCTTTGGGGGGGTATTGCAACTTTTGGCCATTTTGAAGCGAAATTGTTCTTTTGGGGGGGTATTGCAACTTTTCGGCATTTTGAGGCGAAATTGTTCCTTGGGGGGGTATTGCAACTTTTGGCCATTTTGAAGCGAAATTGTTCCTTTGGGGGTAGATTGCAATTTTTGGCCATTTTGAGGCGAAATTGTTCCTTTGGGGAGGTATTGCAACTTTCCGGCATTTTGAGGCGAAATTGTTCCTTGGGGGGTATTGCAACTTTTGGCCATTTTGAAGCGAAATTGTTCCTTTGGGGGGGTATTGCAACTTTTCGGCATTTTGAGGCGAAATTGTTCCTTTGGGGGGTATTGAAATTTTTTTCCATTTTGAGGCGAAATTGTTCCTTTGGGAGGTATTGCAACTTTTGGCCATTTTGAAGCGAAATTGTTCCTTTCGGGGGGTATTGCAACTTTTCGGCATTTTGAGGTGAAATTGTTCCTTTGGGGGGGTTTTGCAACTTTTGGCCATTTTAAAGCGAAATTGTTCTTTTCGGGGGGAAATGCAACTTTTCGGCATTTTGAGGCGAAATTGTTCCTTTGGGGGGGTATTGCAACTTTTCAGCATTTTGAGGCGAAATTGTTCCTTTGGGGGGGTATTGCAATTTTTTGCCATTTTGAGGCGAAATTGTTCCTTTGGGAGGTATTGCAACTTTTGGCCATTTTGAGGCGAAATTGTTTCTTTGGGGGGGTATTGCAAATTTTTGCCATTTTGAGGCGAAATTGTTCCTTCGGGGGGTATTGCAACTTTTGGCCTTTTTGAAGCGAAATTGTTCCTTTGGGGGGTATTGCAATTTTTTGCCATTTTGAGGCGAAATTGTTCCTTTGGGTGGTATTGCAACTTTTGGCCATTTTGAAGCGAAATTGTTCCTTTCGGGGGGTATTGCAACTTTTCGGCATTTTGAGGCGAAATTGTTCCTTTCGGGGGCTATTGGAATTTTTTTTTCCATTTTGAGGCGAAATTGTTCCTTTGGGGGGGTATTGCAACTTTTGGCCATTTTGAAGCGAAATTGTTCTTTTGGGGGGTATTGCAACTTTTGGCCATTTTGAGGCAAAATTGTTCCTTTGGGGGGTATTGCAATTTTTGGCCATTTTGAAGCGAAATTGTTCCTTTGGGGGGGTATTGCAACTTTCCGGCATTTTGAGGCGAAATTGTTCCTTTGGGGGGTATTGCAACTTTTGGCCATTTTGAAACGAAATTGTTCCTTTCGGGGGGTATTGAAACTTTTCGGCATTTTGAAGCGAAATTGTTCCTTTGGGGGGGTATTGCAACTTTTGGCCATTTTGAAGCGAAATTGTTCCTTTGGGGGGTATTGCAACTTTTGGCCATTTTGAAGCGAAATTGTTCCTTTCGGGGGGTATTGCAACTTTTCAGCATTTTGAGGCGAAATTGTTCCTTTGGGGGGGTATTGCAATTTTTTGCCATTTTGAGGCGAAATTGTTCCTTTGGGAGGTATTGCAACTTTTGGCCATTTTGAGGCGAAATAGTTTCTTTGGGGGGGTATTGCAAATTTTTGCCATTTTGAGGCGAAATTGTTCCTTCGGGGGGTATTGCAACTTTTGGCCTTTTTGAAGCGAAATTGTTCCTTTGGGGGGTATTGCAATTTTTTGCCATTTTGAGGCGAAATTGTTCCTTTGGGTGGTATTGCAATTTTTTGCCATTTTGAAGCGAAATTGTTCCTTTCGGGGGGTATTGCAACTTTTCGGAATTTTGAGGCGAAATTGTTCCTTTCGGGGGGTATTGGAATTTTTTTTTCCATTTTGAGGCGAAATTGTTCCTTTGGGGGGGTATTGCAACTTTTGGCCATTTTGAAGCGAAATTGTTCCTTTGGAGGGGTATTGCAACTTTTCGGCATTTTGAGGCGAAATTGTTCCTTTGGGGGGGTATTGCAATTTTTTTAGCATTGTGAGGCTAAAATGTTCCTTTGGGGGGGTATTGCAACTTTTGGCCATTTTGAAGCGAAATTGTTCCTTTGGGGGGGTATTGCAATTTTTTTTCCATTTTGAGGCGAAATTGTTCCTTTGGGGGGGTATTGCAACTTTTGGCATTTTGAAGCGAAATTGTTCCTTTCGGGGGGTATTGCAACCTTTTGGCATTTTGAGGTGAAATTGTTCCTTTGGGTGGGTATTGCAACTTTTGGCCATTTTGAAGCGAAATTGTTCTTTTGGGGGGGTATTGCAACTTTTGGCCATTTTGAAGCGAAATTGTTCCTTTGGGGGTAGATTGCAATTTTTGGCCATTTTGAGGCGAAATTGTTCCTTTGGGGAGGTACTGCAACTTTCTGGCATTTTGAGGCAAAATTGTTCCTTTGGGGGGTATTGCAACTTTTGGCCATTTTGAAGCGAAATTGTTCCTTTGGGGGTATTGCAACTTTTCGGCATTTTGAGGCTAAATTGTTCCTTTGGGGGGGTATTGCAATTTTTTGCCATTTTGAGGCGAAATTGTTCCTTTGGGGGGGTATTGCAACTTTTGGCTATTTTGAAGCGAAATTGTTCCTTTCGGGGGGTATTGCAACTTTTCAGCATTTTGAGGCGAAATTGTTCCTTTGGGGGGGTATTGCAATTTTTTGCCATTTTGAGGCGAAATTGTTCCTTTGGGAGGTATTGCAACTTTTGGCCATTTTGAGGCGAAATTGTTTCTTTGCGGGGGTATTGCAAATTTTTGCCATTTTGAGGCGAAATTGTTCCTTCGGGGGGTATTGCAACTTTTGGCCTTTTTGAAGCGAAATTGTTCCTTTGGGGGGTATTGCAATTTTTTGCCATTTTGAGGCGAAATTGTTCCTTTGGGTGGTATTGCAACTTTTGGCCATTTTGAAGCGAAATTGTTCCTTTCGGGGGGTATTGCAACTTTTCGGCATTTTGAGGCGAAATTGTTCCTTTCGGGGGCTATTGGAATTTTTTTTTCCATTTTGAGGCGAAATTGTTCCTTTGGAGGGGTATTGCAACATTTCGGCATTTTGAGGCGAAATTGTTCCTTTGGGGGGGTATTGCAATTTTTTTAGCATTGTGAGGCTAAAATGTTCCTTTGGGGGGGTATTGCAACTTTTGGCCATTTTGAAGCGAAATTGTTCCTTTGGGGGGTATTGCAATTTTTTTCCATTTTGAGGCAAAATTGTTCCTTTGGGGGGGTATTGCAACTTTTGGCATTTTGAAGCGAAATTGTTCCTTTCGGGGGGTATTGCAACCTTTTGGCATTTTGAGGTGAAATTGTTCCTTTGGGGGGGTATTGCAACTTTTGGCCATTTTGAAGCGAAATTGTTCCTTTCGGGGGGTATTGAAACTTTTCGGCATTTTGAGGCGAAATTGTTCCTTTGGGGGGGTATTGCAATTTTTTTTCTATTTTGAAGCGAAATTGTTCCTTTGGGGGGGTATTGCAATTTTTTGACATTTTGAGGCGAAATTGTTCCTTTGGGGGGTATTGCAACTTTTGGCCATTTTGAAGCGAAATTGTTCCTTTCGGGGGGTATTGCAACTTTTCGGCATTTTGAGGCGAAATTGTTCCTTTGGGGGTTATTGCAATTTTTTTTCCATTTTCAGGCGAAAATGTTCCTTTGGGGGGGTATTGCAACTTTTGGCCATTTTAAAGCGAAATTGTTCTTTTCGGGGGGAAATGCAACTTTTCGGCATTTTGAGGCGAAATTGTTCCTTTGGGGGGGTATTGCAACTTTTGGCCATTTTGAAGCGAAATTGTTCCTTTCGGGGGGTATTGAAACTTTTCGGCATTTTGAGGCGAAATTGTTCCTTTGGGGGGGTATTGCAATTTTTTCCCATTTTGAGGCGAAATTGTTCCTTTAGGGGGGTATTGCAACTTTTGGCCATTTTGAAGCGAAATTGTTCCTTTGGCGGGGTATTGCAACTTTTCGGCATTTTGAAGCGAAATTGTTCCTTTGGGGGTTATTGCAATTTTTTTTCCATTTTCAGGCGAAAATGTTCCTTTGGGGGGGTATTGCAACTTTTGGCCATTTTGAAGCGAAGTTCTTCCTTTCGGGGGGTATTGCAACTTTTCGGCATTTTGAGGCGAAATTGTTCTTTTGGGGATTATTGCAATTTTTTTTCCATTTTGAGGCGAAATTGTTCCTTTGGGGGGGTATTGCAACTTTTGGCTATTTTGAAGCGAAATTGTACCTTTGGGGGGGTATTGCAATTTTTGGCCATTTTGAAGCGAAATTGTTCCTTTCGGGGGGTATTGCAACTTTTCGGCATTTTGAAGCGAAATTGTTCCTTTGGGGGGGTATTGCAACTTTTGGCCACTTTGAAGCGAAATTGTTCCTTTGGGGGGGTATTGCAATTTTTTGCCATTTTGAGGCGAAATTGTTCCTTTGGGGGGTATTGCAACTTTTGGCCATTTTGAAGCGAAATTGTTCCTTTCGGGGGGTATTGCAACTTTTCGGCATTTTGAGGCGAAATTGTTCCTTTGGGGGTATTGCAATTTTTTTTCCATTTTGAGGCGAAATTGTTCCTTTGGGGGGGTATTGCAACTTTTGGCCATTTTGAAGCGAAATTGTTCCTTTGGAAGGGTATTGCAACTTTTCGGCACTTTGAGGCGAAATTGTTCCTTTGGGGGGGTATTGCAATTTTTTTAGCATTGTGAGGCGAAATTGTTCCTTTAGGGGGGTATTGCAACTTTTGGCCATTTTGAAGCGAAATTGTTCCTTTGGGGGGGTATTGCAATTTTTTTCCATTTTGAGGCGAAATTGTTCCTTTGGGGGGTATTGCAACTTTTGGCCATTTTGAAGCGAAATTGTTCCTTTCGGGGGGTATTGCAACTTTTCGGCATTTTGAGGTGAAATTGTTCCTTTGGGGGGGTTTTGCAACTTTTGGCCATTTTAAAGCGAAATTGTTCTTTTCGGGGGGAATTGCAACTTTTCGGCATTTTGAGGCGAAATTGTTCCTTTGGGGGGGTATTGCAACTTTTGGCCATTTTGAAGCGAAATTGTTCCTTTCGGGGGGTATTGAAACTTTTCGGCATTTTGAGGCGAAATTGTTCCTTTGGGGGGGTATTGCAATTTTTTTCCCATTTTGAGGCGAAATGGTTCCTTTAGGGGGGTATTGCAACTTTTGGCCATTTTGAAGCGAAATTGTTCCTTTGGCGGGGTATTGCAACTTTTCGGCATTTTGAAGCGAAATTGTTCCTTTGGGGGGGTATTGCAATTTTTTGACATTTTGAGGCGAAATTGTTCCTTTGGGGGGGTATTGCAACTTTTGGCCATTTTGAAGCGAAATTGTTCCTTTGGGGGGGTATTGCAACTTTTGGCCATTTTGAAGCGAAATTGTTCCTTTGGAGGGGTATTGCAACTTTTCGGTATTTTGAGGCGAAATTGTTTCTTTGGGGGGGTATTGCAAATTTTTGCCATTTTGAAGCGAAATTGTTCCTTTGGGGGGGTATTGCAATTTTTTGCCATTTTGAGGCGAAATTGTTCCTTTGGGGGGTATTGCAACTTTTGTCCATTTTGAAGCGAAATTCTTCCTTTCGGGGGGTATTGCAACTTTTCGGCATTTTGAGGCGAAATTGTTCCTTTGGGGATTATTGCAATTTTTTTTCCATTTTGAGGCGAAATTGTTCCTTTGGGGGGGTATTGCAACTTTTGGCCATTTTGAAGCGAAATTGTACCTTTGGGGGGGTATTGCAATTTTTGGCCATTTTGAAGCGAAATTGTTCCTTTCGGGGGGTATTGCAACTTTTCGGCATTTTGAGGCGAAATTGTTCCTTTGGGGGGGTATTGCAATTTTTTTAGCATTGTGAGGCGAAATTGTTCCTTTGGGGGGGTATTGCAACTTTTGGCCATTTTGAAGCGAAATTGTTCCTTTGGGGGGGTATTGCAATTTTTTTCCATTTTGAGGCGAAATTGTTCCTTTGGGGGGGTTATGCAATTTTTTTTCCATTTTGAGGCGAAATTGTTCCTTTGGGGGGGTATTGCAACTTTTGGCCATTTTGAAGCGAAATTGTTCCTTTGGGGGGGTATTGAAACTTTTCGGCATTTTGAGGCGAAATTGTTCCTTTGGGGGGGTTATGCAATTTTTTTTCCATTTTGAGGCGAAATTGTTCCTTTGGGGGGGTATTGCAACTTTTGGCCATTTTGAAGCGAAATTGTTCCTTTGGGGGGGTATTGCAACTTTTCGGCATTTTGAAGCGAAATTGTTCCTTTGGGGGGGTATTGCAATTTTTTGACATTTTGAGGCGAAATTTTTCCTTTGGGGGGGTATTGCAACTCTTGGCCATTTTGAAGCGAAATTGTTCCTTTCGGGGGGTATTGCAACTTTTCGGCATTTTGAGGCGAAATTGTTCCTTTGGGGGTTATTGCAAGTTTTTTTCCATTTTGAGGCGAAATTGTTCCTTTGGGGGGTATTGCAAATTTTGGCCATTTTGAAGCGAAATTGTTCCTTTCGGGGGGTATTGACACTTTTCGGCATTTTGAAGCGAAATTGTTCCTTTGGGGGGGTATTGCAATTTTTTGCCATTTTGAGGCGAAATTGTTCCTTTGGGGGGGTATTGCAACTTTTGGCCATTTTGAAGCGAAATTGTTCCTTTGGAGTGGTATTGCAACTTTTCGGCATTTTGAGGCAAAATTGTTTCTTTGGGGGGTATTGCAAATTTTTGCCATTTTGAGGCGAAATTGTTCCGTTGGGGGGGTATTGCAAGTTTTTTTCCATTTTGAAGCGAAATTGTTCCTTTGGGGGGTATTGCAACTTTTGGCCATTTTGAAGTGAAATTGTTCCTTTGGGGGGTATTGCAACTTTTCGGCATTTTGAGGCGAAATTGTTCCTTTGGGGGGGTATTGCAATTTTTTGCCATTTTGAGGCGAAATTGTTCCTTTGGGAAGGTATTGCAACTTTGGCCATTTTGAAGCGAAATTGTTCCTTTCGGGGGGTATTGAAACTTTTCGGCATTTTGAGGCGAAAATGTTCCTTTGGGGGGGTATTGCAATTTTTTTTCCATTTTGAGGCGAAATTGTTCCTTTGGGAAGGTATTGCAACTTTGGCCATTTTGAAGCGAAATTGTTCCTTTGGGGGGTATTGCAACTTTTGGCCATTTTGACGCGAAATTGTTCCTTTGGGGGGGGTATTGCAACTTTTCGGCATTTTGAAGCGAAATTGTTCCTTTGGGGGGGTATTGCAACTTTTGGCCATTTTGAAGCGAAATTGTTCCTTTCGGGGGGTATTGCTACTTTTCGGCATTTTGAGGCGAAATTGTTCCTTTGAGGGGGTATTGCAACTTTTGGCCATTTTGAAGCGAAATTGTTCTTTTGGGGGGGTATTGCAACTTTTCGGCATTTTGAGGCAAAATTGTTCCTTTGGGGGGGTATTGCAACTTTTGGCCATTTTGAAGCGAAATTGTTCCTTTAGGGGTGTATTGCAATTTTTTGCCATTTTGAGGCGAAATTGTTCCTTTGGGGGGGTATTGCAACTTTTTGCCATATTGAAGCGAAATTGTTCCTTTGGGAGGGTATTACAATTTTTGGCCATTTTGAGGCGAAATTGTTCCTTTGGGGGGGTATTGCAACTTTCCGGCATTTTTAGGCAAAATTGTTCCTTTGGGAGGGTATTGCAACTTTTGGCCATTTTGAAGCGAAATTGTTCCTTTGGGGGGTATTGCAACTTTTGGCCATTTTGAAGTGAAATTGTTCCTTTGGGGGGTATTGCAACTTTTCGGCATTTTGAGGCGAAATTGTTCCTTTGGGGGGTATTGCAATTTTTTGCCATTTTGAGGCGAAATTGTTCCTTTGGGGGGGTATTGCAACTTTGGCCATTTTGAAGCGAAATTGTTCCTTTGGGGGGTATTGCAATTTTTTGCCATTTTGAGGCGAAATTGTTCCTTTGGGGGGTATTGCAACTTTTGGCCATTTTGAAACGAAATTGTTCCTTTCGGGGGGTATTGAAACTTTTCGGCATTTTGAAGCGAAATTGTTCCTTTGGGGGGGTATTGCAACTTTTGGCCATTTTGAAGCGAAATTGTTCCTTTGGGGGGTATTGCAACTTTTGGCCATTTTGAAGTGAAATTGTTCCTTTGGGGGGTATTGCAACTTTTCGGCATTTTGAGGCGAAATTGTTCCTTTGGGGGGGTATTGCAATTTTTTGCCATTTTGAGGCGAAATTGTTCCTTTGGGGGGGTATTGCAACTTTGGCCATTTTGAAGCGAAATTGTTCCTTTGGGGGGTATTGCAATTTTTTGCCATTTTGAGGCGAAATTGTTCCTTTGGGGGGGTATTGCAACTTTTGGCCATTTTGAAACGAAATTGTTCCTTTCGGGGGGTATTGAAACTTTTCGGCATTTTGAGGCGAAATTGTTCCTTTGGGGGGGTATTGCAATTTTTTTTCCATTTTGAGGCGAAATTGTTCCTTTGGGGGGGTATTGCAACTTTTGGCCATTTTGACGCGAAATTGTTCCTTTGGGGGGGTATTGCAACTTTTCGGCATTTTGAAGCGAAATTGTTCCTTTGGGGGGGTATTGCAACTTTTGGCCATTTTGAAGCGAAATTTTTCCTTTCGGGGGGTATTGCTACTTTTCGGCATTTTGAGGCGAAATTGTTCCTTTGAGGGGGTATTGCAACTTTTGGCAATTTTGAAGCGAAATTGTTCTTTTGGGGGGGTATTGCAACTTTTCGGCATTTTGAGGCAAAATTGTTCCTTTGGGGGGGTATTGCAACCTTTGGCCATTTTGAAGCGAAATTGTTCCTTTGGGGGTGTATTGCAATTTTTTGCCATTTTGAGGCAAAATTGTTCCTTTGGGGGGGTATTGCAACTTTTGGCCATATTGAAGCGAAATTGTTCCTTTGGGAGGGTATTACAATTTTTGGCCATTTTGAGGCGAAATTGTTCCTTTGGGGGGGTATTGCAACTTTCCGGCATTTTTAGGCAAAATTGTTCCTTTGGGGGGGTATTGCAACTTTTGGCCATTTTGAAGCGAAATTGTTCCTTTGGGGGGTATTGCAACTTTTGGCCATTTTGAAGTGAAATTGTTCCTTTGGGGGGTATTGCAACTTTTCGGCATTTTGAGGCGAAATTGTTCCTTTGGGGGGGTATTGCCATTTTTTTTCCATTTTGAGGCGAAATTGTTCCTTTGGGGGGGTATTGCAGCTTTTGGCCATTTTGACGCGAAATTGTTCCTTTGGGGGGGTATTGCAACTTTTCGGCATTTTGAAGCGAAATTGTTCCTTTGGGGGGGTATTGCAACTTTTGGCCATTTTGAAGCGAAAGTGTTCCTTTGGGGGGTATTGCAACTTTTGGCCATTTTGAAGTGAAATTGTTCCTTTGGGGGGTATTGCAACTTTTCGGCATTTTGAGGCGAAATTGTTCCTTTGGGGGGGTATTGCAATTTTTTGCCATTTTGAGGCGAAATTGTTCCTTTGGGGGGGTATTGCAACTTTGGCCATTTTGAAGCGAAATTGTTCCTTTGGGGGGTATTGCAATTTTTTGCCATTTTGAGGCGAAATTGTTCCTTTGGGGGGGTATTGCAACTTTTGGCCATTTTGACGCGAAATTGTTCCTTTGGGGGGGTATTACAACTTTTCGGCATTTTGAAGCGAAATTGTTCCTTTGGGGGGGTATTGCAACTTTTGGCCATTTTGAAGCGAAATTGTTCCTTTCGGGGGGTATTGCTACTTTTCGGCATTTTGAGGCGAAATTGTTCCTTTGAGGGGGTATTGCAACTTTTGGCCATATTGAAGCGAAATTGTTCCTTTGGGAGGGTATTACAATTTTTGGCCTTTTTGAGGCGAAATTGTTCCTTTGGGGGGGTATTGCAACTTTCCGGCATTTTTAGGCAAAATTGTTCCTTTGGGGGGGTATTGCAACTTTTGGCCATTTTGAAGCGAAATTGTTCCTTTGGGGGGTATTGCAACTTTTGGCCATTTTGAAGTGAAATTGTTCCTTTGGGGGGTATTGCAACTTTTCGGCATTTTGAGGCGAAATTGTTCCTTTGGGGGGGTATTGCAATTTTTTTTCCATTTTGAGGCGAAATTGTTCCTTTGGGGGGGTATTGCAACTTTTGGCCATTTTGACGCGAAATTGTTCCTTTGGGGGGGTATTGCAACTTTTCAGCATTTTGAAGCGAAATTGTTCCTTTGGGGGGGTATTGCAACTTTTGGCCATTTTGAAGCGAAATTGTTCCTTTCGGGGGGTATTGCTACTTTTCGGCATTTTGAGGCGAAATTGTTCCTTTGAGGGGGTATTGCAACTTTTGGCAATTTTGAAGCGAAATTGTTCTTTTGGGGGGGTATTGCAACTTTTCGGCATTTTGAGGCAAAATTGTTCCTTTGGGGGGGTATTGCAACCTTTGGCCATTTTGAAGCGAAATTGTTCCTTTGGGGGTGTATTGCAATTTTTTGCCATTTTGAGGCAAAATTGTTCCTTTGGGGGGGTATTGCAACTTTTGGCCATATTGAAGCGAAATTGTTCCTTTGGGAGGGCATTACAATTTTTGGCCATTTTGAGGCGAAATTGTTCCTTTGGGGGGGTATTGCAACTTTCCGGCATTTTTAGGCAAAATTGTTCCTTTGGGGGGGTATTGCAACTTTTGGCCATTTTGAAGCGAAATTGTTCCTTTGGGGGGTATTGCAACTTTTGGCCATTTTGAAGTGAAATTGTTCCTTTGGGGGGTATTGCAACTTTTCGGCATTTTGAGGCGAAAATGTTCCTTTGGGGGGGTATTGCCATTTTTTTTCCATTTTGAGGCGAAATTGTTCCTTTGGGGGGGTATTGCAGCTTTTGGCCATTTTGACGCGAAATTGTTCCTTTGGGGGGGTATTGCAACTTTTCGGCATTTTGAAGCGAAATTGTTCCTTTGGGGGGGTATTGCAACTTTTGGCCATTTTGAAGTGAAATTGTTCCTTTGGGGGGTATTGCAACTTTTGGCCATTTTGAAGTGAAATTGTTCCTTTGGGGGGTATTGCAACTTTTCGGCATTTTGAGGCGAAATTGTTCCTTTGGGGGGGTATTGCAATTTTTTGCCATTTTGAGGCGAAATTGTTCCTTTGGGGGGGTATTGCAACTTTGGCCATTTTGAAGCGAAATTGTTCCTTTGGGGGGTATTGCAATTTTTTGCCATTTTGAGGCGAAATTGTTCCTTTGGGGG